>NW_005871079.1:5734277-5850300 GCF_000147115.1 Myotis lucifugus
GATAAAAAAGGCTTCTGGTACATTTACAACATGGAATACTCTGCGGCTGTGACAAAAGAAGGATCTCTTACCCTTTGAGACAACATGGAGGGACCTGGAGACTATTATGCTGAGCAAAATAAGCCAGTCAGAGAAAGACAAGTATCATATGATCTCACTCATATGTAGAATCTAATGAACAAAATAAACTGATAAAAAAATCCAGAAACATGGAAGCATAGAACACACTATTGAATGTCAGAGGGAAGGTGGGGGGTGTGGATGGGTGGGAAGAGATCAACCAAAGAACTTGTATGTATGTATGTATGTATGTATGACACACAAAAGGGTGATAAGGGCCTGGGGAGGGGTGGAAGTAGGGAGGAGGGAGTCCATGTGGAAGAAAAAGGGGACATCTGTAATACTTTCAACAAAGTTAAATTAAAAAAAAAAAGAAATTGCCTAAAAAAAGAAACTCATTCATTTCATTGAAAAATCACAAAGGAGTAAATATGACAGGAACAGATTCAGCAGCTACAACAGAAACATGACAGGTTTCTCAAACTCTGAGCTCATATCTGGCTTTTCCTCTTCTCCTGTCTCAAACAGAACCACCACTTCTGCTGCTCCGAAGGAAGAACACGGAAAACAGATGTCCTACATGTGTGTTTGGCTTGGAATTCCCAGGGTGACAGTGAAAAGAGCTGGACACGAAGTGGTGCCTTGCTGGTTTCACATGTGGCCCGTGGCTGCCTGGGTGACAGCCCCAGTGCAGCCCAGAGAGCCCCTCTGGCTGGAACCCAGAGCCCAGCGGGCGGCCCAGTGCTCCACCAGATTCTCCCTGGGAAAGCACCCCCTACCTTTCCCCCACACACACCATCAGCTGCCCAGGACTGCAGGGCGAGAGCTTTCTCTCCGACTGCCTTTCTCACTGACTAGGGCAGTGATGGCGAACCTATGACACGCGTGTCAGAGGTGACACGCGAACTCATTTTTTTGGTTGATTTTTCTTTGTTAAATGGCATTTAAATATATAAAATAAATATCAAAAATATGTCTTTGTTTTACTATGGTTGCAAATATCAAAAAATTTCTATATGTGACACGGCACCAGAGTTAAGTTAGGGTTTTTCAAAATGCTGACACGCCGAGCTCAAAAGGTTCGCCATCACTGGACTAGGGTGTGAGGGTTAGTGTGGTTCATATACAAGTTTTTAAAAAGCCACTCATCGCCGAACCGGTTTGGCTCAGTGGATAGAGCGTCAGCCTGCGGACTCAAGGGTCCCAGGTTCGATTCCGGTCAAGGGCATGTACCTTGGTTGCAGGCACATCCCCAGTGGGGGGCGTGCAGGAGGCAGCTGATCGATCTCTCTCATCGATGTTTCTAACTCTCTATCCCTCTCCCTTCTTCTCTGTAAAAAATCAATAAAATATTAAAAAAAAAAAGCCACTCATCTCTGGTCTCCTCATTTCTGGTTCCCCACCCCCTGCTCCTACCTTCCCAGGTCCCAGTTTCTCAGACCTTAATTGCAGTACCACTTCCTACACACACACCTTCCAGGAGTGGGAGCACCACAACTCCTCACCCCCTTCTCCCCAGTCAAAACCCATGGTCCGCCAGGTAGGTGGGAACAGCTCTGAGCTCTTCTTAGATTTTAGTTTCTTGCCTTTATCCATATCTGAGCCCGAACTCGGTGTTGTTATTAGAGAGGATAAGCTAATAACCCCAGAATTTCAGTGCCGTAACAACACACACAGGGTGTGTTACACTCCTCGGTCCAATATGAGTCAAGGGTGGGGGTGGGGAGCACTCTGCTCCACACAGTTATCCAGACACCCCTCCCCCCATCAAGTGTCCTGCCACTTCCTGGGGCCCTGGATCCCCTGCTGGCAGGTTAGGGAGGAGCGGACGGCAGTGGGCTGCAATGGCAAGTTCCGAGGAAGGATGAGTGAATTATACCGAGTCGTGTTTATAAGAGATTGTCCCCATCAAAGTACAAGGAACACACAGCACAGAACCTGAAAGGACCAGGGGCTGTTTCTGCTCCTGGGACCCAGGGTCAAGGCTCTTCTGGGTCAGCCCTAAAAATCACTAACACAACTAATGTGTCAGCCATCTCTCTCCGGCGTCTTATCTCACCTCAAAACAACTGGAAGACAGCATCTCAGACTGTCATCCCCCCGCCCAAAGGAGATATCACCCCACCTCCTTTCCCTTTCTCATCCCAGTTCATCTGTAACCCCAAAGGCTCTGGACCTCACGTCATTCCATCGCGGATGGAACAAACCAATCAATACACTGACCGCAAAGGCACTCAGCCACTCTTCCACGCAATTGCATGCGGCTCTCTGCAGTAACCGGGGAGTAAGGAGACCCGCTGGGATTGGCACAGCGAGTCTCTCCTCAAGCCTTTCAGAGTTGTACATTTAACCAAGCTTCCTACTTCCGGTCAAAAATCCCTAGCATGCCATCAGCTGAGTCCATCTAGGAGGCAGGTACTGGGCGTGGTTTCTCACAAGTCCCCGGGGCCTAAGAGGACAGGTTGTGTGCTTACTACTTGCTAGGTCACGCTGGGCCCCAGGGGGCTGGGCATAAATCATCCATGGGGCCTGACTGAAGAGGGTGACAGTCCAGAAACACACCAGGGCACACCTGACAGCAACACTGTTTGTCCAGGACCCTCGAAATGTCCTGGTCCTGCCTGTCAAGCGACAGTCTCGCAGGCGCCGGCGTCCCCAAAGTCACCTGTTCATCGGGCAAGTGAAGCATCTGAGTTTCCTTTTAAGAGGCCACGAAGGTTATCTGCACCCCAGACCCTGGCAGAGGATTTATCAGGGACCTCTCCGCTGCCTGACTGATCAAACGTTGAAACAAAGGACTTTGATGGGTGTTTTCCCTGAAGCACACAGCCCAGCCAGGCCTCTGCCGCATTTCCCAGAGTGCTAGACTATATAGCACACAACTCAACCAAACGTAAGCAGACTTGAAAAAACCATCTCTGTCCAAATAAATTTAGGACAAGGTCTGAAACAGTCCCCCAAGTATTTTTTTTTTAACTGTAGGGCTTTGAAGGTGTGTGTGTGTGTGTGTGTGTGTGTAAGACATGCACCATGAGGGGCAGGGATCTTAGCCCCTTTTCTTTGTCGATGAACCCCAAGGACCTAGAATGGTAGTTGGCACACCGGTACGAATAAATGAAGAAATAAATAAATGACACATGAAAATCTTTACATTTAGTCAATAAGGGTAAAATATAGTAAATCAAGATACATCAGTTCATGAAAAGGTGTAAGTGTGCAGACCAATTCTTAAACCATCCAATCACTTACAGTGAGAATACGCAGATGCGTGACAGCAAATACACTCTAGAGCTACCACAGGACTCCCTCAGTAACGCAGCATTTAGTGAGAACGCACTGGACTGAGCAAACACCGGCAGGAATAAGCCCGTTGCAACCACGACAGACAGAACAATATTAAGTAGAAACGCCCAAACAGAGCACAGAACCTTTCATATGCTCATTTGATTATGAGTTTCCAAAGAGGAGATGTAGCTTTCACTGCGTGCCAAGCTCATGCACTTCAGGGGCAGCTGGGCCCCCTTTCTCAGAAGGTCTAAGGCTCAGACCCCAGTCGATTCCATGGCAGTGAAAGTCAGAAGCTCTTTTATAATTTCTGCTAATTCCCGGGGTTTAAGCCTTCATGGTTCAGCACCCTCATTGCACAGGCACAAAGCTCAGCCCCTCCATCCTTTGCACAGAGCATCCCACCTGTCCAAAATCTTGGTTTTCACAGGGGATGGTCACATGGCACAGCCTTCAACCATCTCGTCTCTACCTCCTCAGCCTTCTCTCCTAAAACTTTGGAGTTTAGGGGCTCCCAATCCTTCACCTTTGTTTTTTCTCTTCACCTTTTGTTGTAACAGTGATTTGCCCTTCCTTGGTCACTTAGACAAAGGAGAGAAGTGCTCAGATAATACCCTAAATTACAAGCCAGTCCCATCTTTGTGGACTCCCTCTGCTCTTGGTGGTCTCGCTCCTGTGGTACAGTCAGCCTTGAGGAACTATCTTGTGGATCTTGGAAGGTCTGTTAATTCAGATGTCCGACTGTTGCCTGGCTAACTGTCAGGCCAGTCACACTTCCCTGAGACTGAACCCCGAGCAGAGTTATGTGATGACAGTGGGAGGGAGGTTCTTTTATTTTGATGGCAATGGGGCCCTCAAAGTTTTTCTTAGTGAGACCCCAGGCATTTCCAGGGTCCTGTCTATTCTGAGACAGTTTCTTCAGTCTTCTCCTTGATCCCACAGCCTCCACTACAGCCTTCCCATAAACTGTCTTCTACCTGCGCTATCCAGCTTATTTCTATTGGTTACTATTTAAAACAAAACTAGCTCCTTGCCCCAGCAGTAGAGCATCTATAAACATCAGGGTTTGCAATAAAAGTTTTCCTTTTTTCAAGACACATCTATTAACATCTCCCTATATTTGTGTTATATAAAATTTAGTTTGGAAAATGCCGTAGATGTACGAGGCTTTATTTCTGAATCCAAAGGCTGTGGATTTCAGCCATATTATCTGGATTAGTTTCCCGTTGCTGCATAACAAATTGCCACAAACTCAGTAGCTTAAAATAATCTTATGATCTGACAGTTTCTGTAGGTCTGAAGACCAAGCATGGTGCACCTGAGTTATCTGCTCAGGGTCTCACAAGACTGAAATCGAGATGTTCGCTGGGCTGGCTTGTCACCTGGAGCTCAGGATCCTCCCCAAGCTCATTCAATTCTGCCAGCAACTGAACTGAAGGGCCGAGGTCCTAGTTTTCTGGTCGGCTGTCACTGAAAGTCACTCTCAGCTCCCAGAGGCTACCTTAGGTCCTGGACTTGTTGTGGCCCTGTCACACCTGGCAGCTACTTCTTCAAGACCAGAAAGGGTGCTCTGGCTGGTTTGGTTCAGTGGATAGAGCATCAGCCTGCAGACTGAAGGGTCCCAGGTTCGATTCTGGCCAAAGCACATGCCCGGGTTGCAGGCTCGATCCCCAGTGGGGGGCGTGCAGGAGGAACCCGATCAATGATTCTCTCTCATCATTGATGTTTCGGTCTATCTCTCCCTCTCCCTTCCTCTCTGAAATCAATAAAAATATTTTTTTTAAAAAAGACCAGAAAGGGAATCTCCCACCTCCAGATCTTCTCCTAATGGGCTAAGTCAGGTGACCAGGACACTTAAAGTCAACTGATTAGGAACTTCAATTACATCTAGAAAACCCCTTCACCTTTGCTTATGTAATCTAATTATGGGAGTGGCATCCATCATGGTCCTACCCACACTCAAGGGGAAGAGATTATGAGGCGCATGTACATTGGGGCATGAATCTTGGGGGGGGTGTAGAACTCTGCCTACCACGTGGTTTTATTCATAGTTCTGGGGAGCATAACTACCTTTTACTTCCCCCTGGCCTATAATAAAAGAGTGGCCATGATACCGCATGTGGGGCAGCTGTTGGGGTTACTGTGTTATATCAGTTAGCATTTGCTAGATGATGTCCCACTTAAGAAACATATTTTTCACAGTAAGAGCCAAGAACAATTATGCTTCCTTAAGAGAGTAGTAGGTTTTGCCTTGTAGACCATAGGAATCACATAAGGGAACCTGATTCTCCTTTCACTTTAGCTAGCGGGAAGCTCAGACACAAATCTGTGGCTAGATCTAAGTAACTCAGTAAAGTTTATGAGTGCCCATGTCCTACAATACCCATGTTCTATTCCCCCCACCCTCTGCAGATTCACTCTTTTATCTTAATGGAAATAATTTCTAGCATTGAATTTTTTAAGGTATATATTCTTATAGATAGCTTCTAAAAAATAGAGCATAAATACAAATAAACTGACACAATAATAACAATAGCTAGTATAAGCGGAGCCATTATTATGTGACCACCTTGCATAAACATTATCTCATTTGATCATTTACAAAGACCCTGTGGAATTAGATACTTTGATGAGGAAACTGAGCTTGGAGAGAAGAGGTAGTGGAAGTGGGGCATTCAAGCCCAGGTGTGCCTGACACAGAGCCTGTGCAGTTAACCATCATGGGCAGCTGATGTGAAAACATTTACATTTTAAAGGGAGGAAGCAGTAGGCATAGTGGCTGGCTGTGAAAGCCTCCAGACTAGAAAGATGTCATCATACGTGAGAACCAGAAGAATCGTTTTCTGCATAACTTGCCTGCCAACTGCTGTTTGACAACTTAAAGTGAAGTTCTTTGGAATACAGCACTCAATAGCGAGGTTATTTTCTAAAGAAAGGGGCAGGGGGGCCTTCAGAGGTAAAAGAAGGGCTTGGAAATGTAAGCTTTTTCCATGGTGGACTGCAAACAGGGGTAAGTGAACATCTGCCACTAAGCTCCAAGCATGACACGACCTTTTCCATATAGAAGACGCTCAGGTACACACCATGCAATTGAGGAGAAAAAGTGTGCTTTTCTTAAAATAGAATATGAAAACCAGAGATAGAAATGCCCATTCAGAAGGCTCGCCTCTGATGCCAGCCATGCAGTCTTTAATCCTTACTCTAAAGGTATCAGTTATATACGAATCCATTCTTAAAATCAGTTCACTGTTCTTGGTGGTTTATATCAATATCAGTGTGATGTTTACAGAAAAATAAGCAACAGCAATTAGGCTTCACACTTAGGTAGGCCCATCAACAGCCATGACTGGGGAGAGCCTGGCCATTTGGTTCATGCCACTCTGACTCATGGCGCCACCTAGTGACAGCTTCCCTGATTGCAAGCCCACTGACTGTGGCAAGAAGCTTCATGGTCCTTGCTTTATGCCCTCCTAGAAAGTTTTAGCCAGAACCACATGGTCTGGATTTCATCTCGAAGTCCATCTCAGAGTTAACAATGTCTGGGTAAGGACTGAGGCATTCTCCCTCTTTGAGAGAAAGAACGAGACGAAGAGATTGAGAGTGTTTAGTGGAAGGCATCACCTGAAGCTTGTATTTCTGCAAACAAAATAATTGATACACAACTTCCAGAGACAACATTCCTTGCTCTGGGGTTGAGGTGGGGTTTATTTTCACTTTTTTTTGTGTGTGTGGTGTTTCACTTTTTCCATTCTTTTCAATGGCTTGAACAGCTCCTCAGCACACCACAACAAATATTTGGGTCACAGCTTGCTTTAATGATGTGCTTTCGAAATGGTGGTTTTAGTCCTGGATGCATGTTTGGTTGTTGTTTTCCTTTGGCAGTGAGAAGCCCACACATGTCTGCCTGGGAGCGGCATTAGGAGATAGGGCACCCCAGCTCCCCAGAGGCTCCCTCATCACTGGCTCTGAGGGAGGCCATTCTAGCACCTGTACCCCACGGTCTTTTTAAAAATATTTTGTGTTTTTCAATTACAGTGCACATACAATATTATATTAGTTTCAGGTGAGTAGACGTTTATCTATGTTATGAAGTTATCATCCCCAGAAGTCTAGTACCCACCTGACACCATACATAGGTATTACAATATTATTGACTATATGTAAAGAAACCCAAAACACCAATTTGATAAGATTATGTACCCCTATGTTCATCACAACATTATTCACAATAGCCAAGATATGTAAGCAGCCTAAGTGTCCATCAGTAGATAAATGGCAAGAGATGTGATACATACAGGGTGTCCCCCCAAAATGTATACACACTTTAACAGCTGATAGCTCAATTTTGGATGCATTTTAATAAACACTGCCTTTAGAATCATTCAAAGTGTGTGTGTACATTTTTGAGGGAGACCCTATATATGCAATGGAATATTACACAGCCCTAAAAAGAATAAAATCTTGCCATTGCGACAACATGGATGGACCTAGAGGGTGTTATGCCAAGTGAAATAAGTCAGACCATCCTGTCATCTTCATGGCACAGTCCTGGGCTCTCCCAGGGCTGCTGCATATTGTTCTCTCTCAGTCATTGCCCACCGCAAGCAACACCAGGTCCAAGTGCACAGCTTTGAAGGGGCAAAGGGGTCCCCTGGGAACTCCGCGTGGCCTGAGGGTGTGCGGGAGCCCTGGGGGCTTTGTCTTGGTTGCAGTTGTGACAGAGCAGAGTGGGACACGAGCCTGCAGTGTTCCCAGTGGGTCACAAACCGGGTGGAAAGAGACGCCACTACAACCAAGTCCTGGATTTAATTAGCCCTGCTATCAGAGTTCCATCGGAATATGACTACTGAATAACCATGGAGGACACCCGGGCAAGTTTGATTTTCAGATACACAACAATTTCTCTTTTAATATAAGGATGCCCCCATGCTTTCGAAAAGAACTTGGGCTAAAGTGTCTCCTCTTTTCTTTAAAAAAAATTTTTTTAGTATAGTTGGTATACAATCATATATTGGTTATATTAGTTTCAGTGATCTGACATTTTTATACCCCACAATGTGTTCATGCCACTAATTCTAGTAATTTTCTGTCACCATATAAACATATCACAATATTCTTGGCTGTATTCCCTTTGAGGGGAGAAGGCAGAAATCAGTGCCCATTTACCTCTGAGTGACATCTCTGCTCTGCTTCCCAGGGTTCTGGGAAGCCCACTTAACTGTAGAACCAAAGTTCTTTTTTTTTTTTTTTTTATCACAAGCCTGAGAGGACCAACTTTTTCTCTGACCCAAGACTCCAGGCCCACCTCCTTATGGGGCTCTTTCTGCCACTAACATGAAGTACTCCCACCCATCGCCCTCCATCCCTCACATCCTGTGAAGTAAGGAACATGCACTTTATTATGAATGTACTTCATTAACTCCGCCGAGCTGTGCACTAGTTATGATAAATGTCATGTTATGTATATTTTACAACAATTTAAGAAAAGAAAATGCACGAAACAGAGGCTGTCCAGCTAAGAGATGCTGCAGTGCCGCCCAGGCGCAGGGGATGTCTGGCCTCACAACCCCACTATTTGTCTCCAATTCATGCTCCCTACTTCACCTACCTGCAAATCCATGATGTGTCCCCGTGTGGCTCTCTCCCCACACAGGTGGCCCAACCACCCGCTCCTGCCAGAGGAAACCTCACAGTTTTCAGCCCCTCATCTCCAAGGACCCCCGCCCCCCAAGTACTTTCCTGAGCTCTCCCCCATCAGTCCAACTTGTGGGAGAGGCTGGGTCCATTTATTTCTCCTGTTTATGGAATATTAGCAATATCAACAATTTTTTTCTAAATGTCAAATCAGCTTCTTGGCAGCCAAGCATAATAGCGTGTCCTTATTCAACCCCAACTCCCCTGACTTACAGGTACAAAGCTTTCTCTCAACCCATGGGCCCACAAAGTGCCTTTTTATCCTCCTGGCATCTCACGGCTGCCCGCTGCCAGGTGTCTCCATGCTCTGCCCTGCCCTGTCCCCGACCTCACAGTGGTCCAGGCCGAGGGGACCTGTCACCGAGCTGCTTGTGGTCCTTGGAGACCACCCCTGAGTCACATGGAGAACCCCTTGGAGCACCCACATCTCTATGCCGGGACGCTCTCTGCACCTCTCCTGAGAAAATCTATTTCCTTCTCCGCTTTGGTTCCCCTGTCATGGTTCCCTACCCTACAGACCTGTCAGAAAGCTCTTCCAAACTCTATTGAGTTGACAGTGTCGCCACCAAATTTACGTTCCCTTACAATGTGCCCTCACTAAGGATCATGATAAGACCATACGGATTAGTGTGGCCCTAAATCCAATGAGAGGTCTTTAGAAAAGGTCACACTGAGACACAGGGAAGAAGGCGATGTGAAGGTGGGGCAGAGATTGGAGTGATGTGTCTACAGCCAAGGCATGAAGGACCGCGAGCAGCCAGGAGAGGCGTGGAGCAGATCCCCCCTCAGAGCCTCCAGAAGGCGCCAGCCGGGCCAACACCTGCGTTCCGACTGCTGGCTCCTTTCCCTGGGCATGTGCTCAGCCGAGATGGGCAGTTTCTCTCTGCCAGCTCACCGTGCTCGGGCTGGATACCCGCCATGGAGGAGGCCTGCTCACAGGTGCAGCGGCTCTTGCCGTCAGCTCCCTCATGAAACAGCTGGTGAAATATCTCTAGAGGTGCCCCAGGCTTCCTTCCACTCTCCCAACTTTGGACAGAAAAAACTTAGCTCACTCATCCTGCAGCCGTTCTCCACCTTTCAGGGTTCAGGGAGAACGGGCAACTGCAAACTGCCCCCGGGATCCACAGACCCCCAACCACCAACTTCCTCCACCAGATTTGCTGTCCTTGGGCCTTCCTACTGGGCTCCAATGGTCTCTCCAGTAGATGGCTCCTCTCCTGAGGTAACTCTGGGGTGATTTCAGCCTCACCCCCACCCCATGGCCATCCAGTGACGGCTCAAGGGTATTAAATAGCTTGGAGCAGGAAGCAGGTAAGAGAGAGGAGTTTGGAAGACCAAGCTCTTACCTTGATCCTCTGCTGCTACCAAAACACGCCATTGCGGACTACAGAGAGCGTAGGCTCTCCTCTAGATTTTAGAGCAAAGGGTAGTAGAACACCGAATCACAAAACACTCACACCAGTACTTAGACTCCTCTGCTCTCTGGATGAGAAAGGATATTATGGATCCCCACCAGGGTCAGACACAGCAACAGTGCATCCGAAACAGCGGCCACAATCTGGGCAAAGCCAATGACGATTCTCCACTTGAGACGCCAAGACCCAGGGCTGCTAATGAAAATAGTTAATGTAATAATAATAATAAAGGTTGCATCTTCGGGGTGGAATGGTCAGTTCTAAGACAAATGCTGACCTTTGCTTTAGAAAATCTCCCTGTGTGGCACAGGGCAGGGGCATGGCCAAGGGGATTAAAGTGGAGAAAATGGACCTTTATCCTTAACCTTTCGTTTTTTAACTCCAGCCAAACATTTCCGTCATTTAGGAAGTGTGATTAGCTTTTAGATAAGGTTTTTCTTTCCTTCAACAGAGATTAATACATAGTTCCATAACCAATATCAAAAGCAACTAGGAATGTCTCAAAAATGATTATGTGGCCCCCATTTCAGGAGTGGGTGACAGTAGAATAATGCCAAGTTCAACAGGCCAGTGCTCCATGAGCCCCGAACAAGGCCGGGAGATCTCAGGATCGGGGAGCATCTTGGAAGCGGGACAGGCCAGTCTAAATGGGTGGCTAAAGTTTAGGAGAAATGCCGGGGTCATTCTGACTTCATGCGGGTGAAAGTGCATGTGTGGATTCCTTTCTTTTATACAATTGCTTTTTAAAATAATCTATTTTTTCTTATTGACTTTAGAGAGAGAAGAAGGGAGAGGAATAGAGAGACAGAAACTTAGATGAGAGAGAAACATCGGTGATTGATCGACTGCCTCCTGTACGTCCCCTGGGCATGTTCCCTGACTGGGAATCGAACTGGTGACCTCTGGGTTCATGGATCAATACTCAACCACTGAGCCACACCAGCCAGGCTACAATTGCTTTTTATATCAGCAAAGAGATGAAAGAAAAATAAATATGTAATGAAATTGTCTCTTATCATTACCTACATAATCACCTTTCCTGGAACTCTGTTTTCTCATGTGGATTTGAATTACGGCCTGTGTCCCTGCCTTTCAGCTTAAAGAACTTCCTTTTAGTATTGCTTTTACGGAAGGCCTGCTAGCCACAAATTCTCTCTATTTTTTTTTCTTTTTTAATTCGGGAATGTTTGTATTTCTCTTTCATTTTTAAGGCAACTTCATTCAGATATAGTTTACATACCATATAAACTGAAAATGTACAATTCATTGTTTTCTTAGGGTAGTCAAAGAGTTGTACAACCATCACCATAATCAATTTTAGAAGATTTTTATCACCCCAAAAGGAACACTGTACCCATTAACAATTAGTTATGGGTTGAACTCTGTCCCCCCAAAATGATATGTTGAAGTATTAAACTCTGGCACCTGTGAATATGACTTTATTTGGAAAATAGAGGCTCCGTGCACAAAATTCATGCACGGAGGGTGGGAGGGTCCCTCAGCCCGGCCTGCACCCTCTCACAATCCGGGACCCCTCAGGGGATGTCTGACTGATCACCCCTAACTGCCTCTGCCTGCCTGCCTGGTCATCCCTAACCACTCTGCCTGCCTGCCTGATCGCCCCTAATAGCCTCTGCCTCAGCCCCCGCTGCCATGGCTTCATCAAGAAGGACGTCCAGAATGATGTCCGGAAGGGCATTCGGCTACCCAGTCTAATTAGCATATTATGCTTTTATTATTATAGATAAGATCTCTGCAGAAGTTATCAAGTTAAGATGAGGCCATTATTACATTTGACTAGTATCTTTAAGAAGAGGAAAAATTGGACACAGATACACACACAGAGAAGAGAACACTGTGGGGAGCCAAACAGATGCAGAGGAAGAGGGAGGCTGAAATTGGGGTTATGCTACCGCAAGTGAAGGGATGACTGGGACCCCCAGAAGTTGGAAGAGGCAAGGAAAGATCCTCTCCTAGAGGCTTTGGAGGGAGCATGGCCCTTCCAACACCTGGATTTTGGACTTCTAGCCTCCAGAACTGTGAGAGAATAAATTTCTGTTGTTCTAGGCCACCCAGTTGGCGAAGTTGGGTGTGACTTCTATCTTCTTTGGCCAATGCAATGTGAGAAGTTTGTCACTTCCAGGAAGAATCATTTGCTTGGAATTCGTTGCCTGATTGCTGCTGTAAATTTCACTCTCTTTTCTCCTCTGTTGCAACAATTCCTGGAGCTTTGTGATGACCGCATCATAAAAGGGAGAAGCCTCTGTTATCCTGGGTCCTGAGAGATAATTGTAGAAAGCAGAGCCTTCACTCTTCTGGTTGGGCATATGGTGTGAGCGAGAAATAAATATTGGATGTTCTAAGTCACCGAGTTTTGGGGATTGTTTGCTTCTGCAGCATATCCTAGCCGATCCTAACTGATAAGAATATTCTTTTTCTTAAAACTTCTATCACATGCAGTACATTTTTCTGAATATCAGAAGATACTGGCTAAGATCAATTTTATTGCTTGGTATATGTATAATCCTTGGTATATGTATAAAATCCCAGCTCCTTAGCAAGTCCACAGGTGCTCTATGTCTGTGCCCTGCCAGTCTGCTGGTCTCAGCTCTCCAAGGATGCTCCACATCTCCCTTCCTCTCTCTTATGTATAAGACTCACAACCCAAGCATACCACCTCTGCCCCACCCCTCTTCCTTCACACGGTACCACCGTCCATCCTTCCAGACTCAACCACTTTCTATAGGTAGGGAGGGCAGGGAGGAAAGGTGGAGTGAAGACAGAGAATGAACAAGAGACTGCATTTGTGTATAACTTGCTGTGAAAATGGGAGGGCCCAGAAATAGCCTTAATATGAACTGCATTTTTTAAAGAAACGCTTTCCAGAATAATTGCTTACAAGCTTGTGTCAAAGTTGTATTTCAAGCTCTGGGCAAGAAAAGACTAACAATAAAAAAAAGAAAAGTCTGGTTAAAGATTACTAGGTTAGTCAGTCAGTTGGCTGGACAACCCTAACTTCCCAGACATGCTTAATCATTTAGGAGTAGCAGAGAATTGCTCAATCACTTAATCAGGAATGCAAATTACTTCCCAGAAGGATGTTGAGAATGACATCATGCAGAAAGTTGTACTGCAGACCCAGTTTGACATTTTTTCTTTCTCAGGAGGCTACAAAGAGACAGTGTTGGCTTGATTGGTTGTGGTTCACTCATCAGTTTCCTCTTTAGAATTAAAAAGCATTCCTGGATTTTTGTTTTCAGGCATTCAAGCATTTATTATAAATGACAGATGACTAGATGCTGAAGATGAAAAGAAAGTCTCTTCCTCAGGGAGTTCACAGACTGTAGGGGGAGACAAACATGTCCATACATCATCGTGTAAACAAGCAAAACTGGGCCTTGGCTGTTCAGGAGGCTATGCAAGCTATGCAGAGGATGTTGGTTTATTTAGACTCATCGTGAGGGGAAAGGAAGAATACAGAGTAGGTTAAAGGAGAAATATTTATATTTTGGAGGACAGCAGAGGAGTTACCAGGACCCCCAGACACTCTGGGAGTGGACAGTGCTCAGAATGGACATGGCATGTCCAGGTTATCCAATGAGCCTGTGCATGTGTGTGAGAGGGAGGGGATGGGAGACAGAGCTGGGAGGGGTAAGGAACCCAGAGTGAATTCTGAGGACTTGGGGTAGCATCACGTCATATTAGGAAGGGGACTGCCTGAGCAGATGACTCTGGATAATATTTTCAATGAGGAAAATAAGTGGAAAGAGAAGAACAGGAGGCTGAAAGATGAAGCCAGGAGAGTATAAAGCACAGGTGGGAAATGATCAGGGTCTGACCCCAGCTAGTGCCAGTGTCAACCACGGTGGCTGTAAAACACGTTGTGATGGATTCAGTCAATGTCCATTTCCTTGCCAACAGCTTATAGGAGATGAGGATAGTCACATACCTACAAAAATAACTAGTTGATAAGACAGAAAGTGACAAATGTCTAAGAAACCTAGAGCTAAAGTGCAACAGGAGTTCAGGAAGCACAAGAGATTACTATAATTGGAGAGATGAGGAAAGATTTCAAAGAGAAGGTAGCATTTGAGGCGAGTTATAAGAGTGCAATAGGGTAAATGCTGAGATGGGGAAGGCACTGAAAGCTTATGAGACAAAGTAAGCAAAGATCTGGTAGCAAGAATGCAAAGGAACAAAAATGGAAGATGTTGAGGTTTGGCCCCAGCAAGAGATTCAATGGAACAGAAATGCTGGGACTTCCTAGAAAATTTTGTATGCTATGAAATTTTGGCTGATTTTACAAGCAATGGATAGCCACTGAGGTTGAATGATCAGGAAAGAGATGTAATGAGTCTTGCAACAAATGACCACTGGTTGAAGAAACCGATGAATAGAGAGGCTCCCCAAATAATCGAAGCCATTCTATGTGAGTGAAGAGCCCTGAGAATGCAGGTGGAGGGAAGTAGGAACAAAGTTGTTAGAAACCAAACAGGTAGACTCAACATGACCCACTGAAGACTAGACCAAGAGGCAAGAGAGAAGACAGTGTTAACACGGGAAGCAGACAAGAGGTATTATGGCATCATCACGAGAAGATGGAAATCTTAGGAGAAGAGCAGTCTGAGCAGGGGCAGTGGGGGATCTGTTTGCTACAGATTGTGTTTGAGGTGCTAGGGATGCATTTTAGGGGAGATGTTCAAAAGGGTAGATGAGAGCACAGGAGAAAAGTTAGGGCTGGTCCTAAGACTGTCCAGTCATTCACTAAAGTCATTGACTGCAGTCTTGCATGAGTTAGGATGAACTAGCCACGCAGTCTGTGCACTGCAGCACACCAGGTGTTTAGGACTTGAAAAGGGAGTAACAAGTTCTCTGTTCTCAAGTATGATGAAAAGAGAAAGCACACACCCTGAAAATTATTATGAGCAAGTATAAAACAAGTGCATAAAAGGTAACGTATGTGCCAACTGCATCCATAAAATGTAGTCTATTAGTTATTTGGAGGTCTGTTTCCCCACGGGACTATTCATTTATAAAATTATCATTACTGACTGATGCTCTTAGAGTTGGACTTGTCTGCTGGCATCTGACAAAGTGCTGAGTCTGGCAGTGGTTATACAGTGAACTCAACTCCATGTGGCCTGACACCAGCACTGTTGCCCAGTCCCCTCTTCCCCCCAATTATTTATAGATAAAATACCCTTGCCAATCCGTGCACTAGAACTTCCATTGACAACTTGGATAACAACATATCAGCATGTTTCTGTTGCAAGATGTTTTGAAATGTCATCATGGGAAGGTGTGTTAAGTGGAACCATGTTACTATCAGTTTCACGAAGTCCCTCTCTGTTCGCTGAACCTTTGTGGCATGGCCTCCATCATAGTGACGAAGGACTGCATTTCTGGGCCCATGCCTTCCAACAGGAAACACTGTGCTGGAGTTCTGGCCAGGAAAATTGGGAAATAAAAAGGAATAAAAGGCACCCAGATCAAAAAGAAAAAAGTAAAACTATATCTAATTTTAGATGACATGATCTTGCACATAGTAAATCCTAAGGTATAGATTCCAAATATTAGAACTAATAAATAAGCAATTCCATTTGAAACAGCATCAAAAAGAATAAAATAATACTTGATAAAGTTAATTTAAAAAGTACAATATTTGTATGCCGAAAACTACAAAAGATTATTGGAAAAAATTAAAGATCTAAATGAATGGGAAAACATCTCACGTTCATGGATCTGAAGAGGATATTTTAATGACAACAATTCGCTCCAAACTGATCTACATATTCCATACAATCCCACCGAAGTCTCAGCTGCCTCTTTCTTTTTTGAAGACATTGACAAGCTAATCCTCAAATTCACTTGGAAGTGCAAGAGACCCAGAATCACCAAAATAATATTGAAAAAGAAGAACAGAGTTGGAGGATTCATGGTTCCCAATTTCAAAATTTACTAAAAAGCTATAGTAATCAAGCCAGTACAGTACTGGCATGAGGATAGGCATACAGTTAATGGAATAGACTGAAGGAACAGAAATAAATTTGTATATGGATGGTTAATTTTTTTATAAGGGTACCAAGACAATTCATTGGGGGAAGAATAGTCTATTCAACAAATTGTGTTGAGACAGCTGAATATTCACATATAAGAGAATGAAGCTGGATTCTTATCTCACCCAATATAAAAAATAACTAAAATGGATCATAAGTGTAAGAGCTAAAACTATACATTTAGAAGAAAGCATAGGAGCAAATCTTTGTGACCTTTTATTAGGCAATGAATTCTGAAATATGACACCAAAAGCAAAACAACAAAAGAAAAAAGGTTAGGTAAGCTGGACTACATAAAAATTAAAAACATTTGTGCTTCAAAGCACACTATCAAGAAAGTAGAAAAAAACAACCCACATAATGAAACAAAATATTTGTAAGTCATGTATCTGATAAGAGACTTCTATTCAGAATGAAGAACCCTGAACTCAGTAATAGAAAAATGAATAATTCAAAAATAAACAAATAATTTGAATAGATATTTTTGCAAAGAAGAAATACAAATAACTAAGAAACACATTAAAAAGATGCTCAGCTTCATTAGCCATCATGAAAATACAAATCAAAACCACAGCAACACTTCTATATACACTAGGATTCTATACTCAAAATGGAAGCAAGTGCATTGGCAAGGATAGAGGAAAACAGTTACCCTCATATGTTGCTGGTGGGACTGGAAATCATGCAGTCACTTAGAGAAATAGCTTGACATTTCCTCACTTAGTTATATACAGAGTTATTCTATGACCCAACAATTCCACTTCTAGATCTATACACAAGAGAATACAAGATACATGTCCACATAAGAACATATTCATGAACATTCATAACAGCATCATTCAGAATAACTTAAAAGTGAAAACAACCTAAATACCTATAAACTGATAAACAGATAAAGTGTTTTATACA
The DNA here is from genome assembly GCF_000147115.1 of Myotis lucifugus. Classification (NCBI taxonomy): domain Eukaryota; kingdom Metazoa; phylum Chordata; class Mammalia; order Chiroptera; family Vespertilionidae; genus Myotis; species Myotis lucifugus. Next base: position 5,751,697 of record NW_005871079.1, read on the forward strand.
CACACACACACACACACACACACAGGAATATTATTCAGTGATAAAAAGGAATGAGGTATTGACACATGCCACAGCATGGATAAACCTTGAAAACATTATGCTAAGTGAAAGAAGCCAGTCACAACAGGCTGCCTACTACATGATTCCATTTAACTGAAATGTCCAAGTAGGCAAATCTATAGAATCAGAAAGTGGCTACCTACGACTGGGAGGTGGTAAGGGGAATGGCGCGGGGGTGACTATTTAATGGTTACAGGGGGGTTTTTTATGGGGGGAAGTTTTCTAAAAAACATTTAATTATACACTTTATAGAGGAGTGAATTGCATGGTCTGTGAAATATATCTCAATAAAGGTATAAAATTATTAAATGGTAGTTTATAAAGAAGACCAAGAAGAGAGCGAAGATGCAGAAATCTGGAATTCTGGACTGAGACAAAGACAATGAGGCAATAACGAAGACTGCTTAACGCAGCTGACGTCTAAGTTGTGTGCATTCTTCCTCCCTCCGTTCCCCAGGTCGAAATTCAAGGCATGAGTCAGAATGCCCACTCGACTCCAGCCATTCTCAAGGTGTGCTTCGCACCAGCAACATCTGCATCCCCCGGGAGCCTGTTAGAAAAACGAATTTTCCTGCCCCACCCCAGTCTCCAGAATCAGAACCTCTAGGGTAGAATCCAGAAATCGATGTAATTAGAAGCCCGCCAGGTGACGGTGAAGCACACCCAAGTCTGAGAACAGTGGCTGCACCCCAAAGGGGCAGAAGTGACAGTCACCTGGCAGCTGCTAGTTTTGATGCAAACCCAGAGGCAAGGGAGAAACACTCCACTAAGCGATGGAAAGAACGCTGTAATAATGGAAAAGGCGATGAGAGCAGGGTCTGACCTGGAATATGAAATACTGATAAGAACCCTCTTCTCCAGCATGGCTACGAAAGGGAATTTGCTCACCTGATCATCACCCACACCCATAGCCAGGTTTGCTTTTTACGAAGACAACCAGAAACATGTTCCTCTTGTTAAGGAAAATTTGGCCACTAGGCCCAGCGTTTGAAAAGGCTTATTGGATTGTAGTTCTTGCAATACTGAAGCCACATGACAATACCTGCACTTAAGTACTTATTTTGCATCACCTAAAACAGGTCCTGGGGCTGGGAGCGGGGGTGGGGACGGGGGGGACTCAGGTATCAGGAGAAGGGTGCTGGGCCTTCACCGAGAGAGTGGAGGGAATCTGGCCTTGGGTTGGTGAGTGGCCTGGCTCCAGGCGAAGAGCTGAGAACTGAGCCTGAGAATGCACTTTCCTCTTTGCCTCCCTCTCCTCTAATTCTCACACCCTCCTCCTCTCCCCAGCAGGACCAGGCTGAGACCGGGAGAGCATCAAGGGCACGCAATTAGAGAGGACATGACATGCTCTCTCATGGTCCCCAGTGGGGCTAGGATTGTGTGTGCTTTTCTCGTCCACTGGAGGCAGCTGGAGGAGGCCCACAGGGGCCCTGGGAGCCACTCGGTGCTGTTGGGCTGGAGATGCTGGGGTTCCTGGTACTGGAGATGATCTAGAGCGGGGTGCAGGCTCCAGGTGGGCATGTCTTCTCAGCCCCTTAAAATCCTCGCAGGAGCAGGCTCAGGTAAGGCCTCTGTCCTGAATCTTTGAGAATTAAATTGTTTGGTAGAACTACACATGATGACAAAGTATAACAAGAGATGCTCCACTCTATGAGCAATTTGGGAAATGGGAATTCAAACAATTTAGTTGAGAAGGATTTAAGGGGGACAGGGCTGTGGTCAGAATGGTTTAGAAATGTGGCTTCTTGTATCATCCAACTTCCCGGGGAAATGACTCAGATTTCAGATTTTTAAAAATATTGAAATGACAAAACTATACCAAAAAAATGCCTGTTTTGGTACTTTAAATAGCAGAGAAAAATCAGGATACCAAAGGCTGGCAATGCCATCCTTAGTGAATGAGGAGGAGTTACTTTGAGAGCAGAAAACGTCTTATTTGTCTCTGAGTAGTCACAGAGCACAGCCTAGCACCTGGCTCATTGCTGGAAGGAACAAAACCTACATGATAGCTCACACCCCAAGCTGGGCCCTGGAGCTGGTTAATACAAAGCTGCAAAACCCAGCTGATATCACAGGGGATCCCAGGACCACTATCAAAAAGGGGCATGGGTGACCTGGTGGTTTAGGAGAACAGTGGCAGGCTTAAAGCACTGTACCTTAAAATGCACCCCCACGACCCTCTACCAGTCCTGCTTCTCTAAGGAAAATTCCACCATCACAGATACTTAGGAAATATGGCAGAGTTTATTTCCAGAAACTCACAATGCATGTTAGTGTACTGAGATATTCTCAGAGAAGAGATGGTTGTATTGGGTCTACACAGTATTTCTCAAACACAATTTACTGTGTTAGATTTACCATTTGTTTAAATCTCATTTGAGGAAGAGACTTTGGGAAATTCTGATTTAAAAGAATTGGAAATTCCTATCTACAAGGAAATACTGAGCCAGAAGTGTTTAACTTTAAAGGTAAAAACCAAAGAGAGAAGAAGGGGCCTTCAGGTTTGCAGAGCTGTTTTATAGACACTGGAAAGTCTTGCACTGCTGAAAGACAGAGCACAAGCAGATGGGACTCAGACCCAGGGGAGACGTAGGTTATACCAAAGGAAGAACGAGGTAAGATCACAAGTCGCCACAGCATGAGTAGAGGAGTGAAAAGACTCCTTTTCAAAGAAACCTCCAAAATGTGGCAATGGTAGCTATTTAGCCAAAAACAAATCCTTCTTACCCAAGCCAGCACAGAGTTCTTGCAGGAAAACCACTTCTTGGCTCACAAGCCCTCTGTGCACAGTGACTTGGAGACATCATGTTGAAGATGCAGGCAGAAGAACAGTATGAAGTAGCCTGGAACCCTGAGTCACTGCTTGGCAGAAAGTTGCCTGACTGCGTATATAGACATTTTATGGACAAGAAATAAACCTCTACTCTGTAGAGGTACTGAGGTTTGGGGGCTGTCTGTTACATCAGCTAATAACACTTACTCTGACTACATAGCAAATATGGCTAACAGGTTTTGGCAAAGCTGAGTGGTGAGCGCAAAGATATTAATTATGCTCTCTACAGTTTGCTACATGCTTAGAATATTTCATAATAACTGAAAAATCAGAATGCTCCATATCTTTAGGCACTCTGAGAAATTGACTGTAGGTCATAGTTTGAAAAAAGGAAGCAAATGGGAAAGGGAACGTATATACAAGAGGCTTCAACTGCTTTAATGCTCTATTTCTTTAAAAACAAGTTCCTCTGAAGTGATGTAGTCAAACAAAGAAAAGTGACTTGCTCTAGTACACAGTTAAAAATCATATTCCTTGCCATAACTGGGTTGGCTCAGTGGATAGATCGTCGGCCTGCGGACTGAAAGGTCCCAGGTTCAATTCTGGTCAAGGGCATGTACCTTGGTTGCGGGCACATCCCCAGTAGGAGGTGTGTAGGAAGCAGTTGGTCAATGTTTCTCTCTCATCGATGTTTCTAACTCTACATCCCTCTCTCTTCCTCTCGGTAAAAAATCAATAAAATATGTTTTAAAAAATCATATTCCTTGCCCAGCTCGTGTGGCTCAGTAGTTGAGCATCGACCCATGAACCAGGAGGTCACGGTTTGATTCCTGATCAGGGTACATGCCTTGGTTGCAGGGCTCAATCCCCAGTAGGGTTGTGTGCAGATCAATGATTCTCTCTTATCAATGATGTTTCTCTCCCTCTCCCTTCCTTTCTCTGAAATCAATAAACATATATATTTTTAAATCATATTCCTTAACGAGTCGGCATTCTTCCGGGAGAGGACAATGCTTCATGAAATGAATAGAGAAGGTGTGTGGTACCAGGGGACCCTGGACTTGCTCTGCGAGGACTGGCTCCAGGGCCAGCAGCAGTGAAGGCCCGGACACCTCTGCTTGGGAAGTGCTCTGGGCAGGGAGCATACCTCCATTGCTCTTGGAACCTTTCATTGTATCCTCTGAAGATGAATCAACAGGGAAGGAATTTGGTGTTTTTCCTTCCTTTGGCAAACAATGACATTTCAAATCATGATAGTGGAAAAGTACTGTTTTTGAAACAGTTGACTTTTAGGAAACTTTTGTGTAATCTGCTTGCATGAACAATGAATTGGTTACTTTCCCCTGATCGACTCATCTAAAGCCACAGGTTCAAGAGTCAAGTTCTGCCAGGACATAATGTGGTGGTTCTTTTACTACTTGTATGAGATCCTTTTTAGAAGAGCTTTGCCCTGGAGTGCCCTGCTTATTCAGAGTTCAGCTCTTCCTGGGATGTCCCGAAGCACCCTCCGTGGGCCCGGGAATAGAAATGGCTGTGAAAGACCTAAAGCAGTGATGGCGAACCTATGACACGTGTGTCAGAGGTGACACGCGAACTCATTTTTTTGGTTGATTTTTCTTTGTTAAATGGCATTTAAATATATAAAATAAATATCAAAAATATAAGTCTTTGTTTTAGTATAGTTGCAAATATCAAAAAATTTCTATTTGTGACATGGCACCAGAGTTAAGTTAGGGTTTTTCAAAATGCTGACACGCCGAGCTCAAAAGGTTCACCATCACTGACCTAAAGCAAATACCATGCAGTATCATGATTTGACAAAGCAGGATAGCGGGTACAACAGCATGTGTTATATTATTCTTTATGCCTTTCTGTTTGATGGAAATATCCCATTAACAACACATCTGGAAGGGCATCAGTGACTACACCAGTTCCTTTGACCTCGGCACCCATACTGGGATGTGTTCTTAGTACATTTTCCTCCCGTGATTCCACATTTTATATTGACCACACTCCGCCACAATGACCCATCCAAGGAAGTAAAATCTGAAATTCTCAGAGCTAAAACTGCTGAACTGGCTTCCACGTGGGGCATCAGAGGCTCGTTCTTCCATTCAGCCAACACCCGACAGTCCCTGAGCAATGCCGGGGCAGTGGGTTGCCGGGAGCACCGAGTTGAACAAGACAGTGTAGTAGGAAAGATGTGACCTGGGTCTGCCAAGAAAGGGAACTGCTTGTATGGCAGGAATTCATGGGCACATTCTTTCAGCCACAGGGGAGTCAGAGATGTTTTCATGGAGGGAAGGTCAGAGGTACTGAAAATCAGTCAAGTGCTTACTGTGAGATTGATCCACATTTTATGCCTCACTCGTGGTGAAAGGGCGAGGGCTAGGCCCTCCACCTTCCCCCAGGGTAAGGGCCATCTTGCCCCAGGGTAAGGGCTACGTCCTCCATCCTACCTTGGCCACGTGTTTTGGCAAGGAGCTTCTTCCCGGAAGTTAAGACTCTGCTAGCCACACCCAGGAACAAGACATCGACTTGCGCCTGGCCAATCGGCAAAGCACAGTCCTTTCTCCTCCCCTTACTCCAACCCCCCCTATATAACCGGTCTCGAGGCGGGGTTGGCTCTCTCTTGGCCACTTGGCTAGCCGATGTGTCGGTGAGTCTGGTGGATGGGGAGCTCAAGCTAGCTTGAAATACAGATTCTTATGCTTTTGCATCGGACTGCTGGCTCCCTGTTGGTTTCTTGGGAATCTTGAAATCTGGGCATAACATTGGTATGCTTTGTGTTTTTAATTGACTATTTTGAGCAAACAGAAAGAAATTGTGGACGAAAGGGGCCACATGCTGACCTGACAAGCTCAGGGGAGGCCTGCATGGTGGTCTTGCAAACTCAGACCTAAAGTAACCACAAAGGATGGTCTGAAATTAAACTTTAACTAAAAGCAGTTATGGTGGGCAGTTACGTCCTAGGCCGGTATCTTCACTGACAAGGTCAACCTTTACCTTAACTGAGCCTATCTGTCTTTTTGCATCTATGATAACATACCCTTGAAATGTCTGGATAACTTGTAACTTCCCTTTTCCTGGAGCCCCTGGGGCACAACCAAATGTGTTGGGCTCCAGGACAGATACCACAAATTCCTTCATTATCATGTTAATTGATCCTGCACCCACCTAAGTATGTGTCCATCATTTTACTTTTCATCCAATCCCAGGGGATTCCCTGCTTTGCTTTATCCCTCCTCTTTAATCTATTACCAATGGATTTCATGTCACCCACCTATGTCCCTCCTTTGATTGCAATGTATCAATTCAAATGTAACCCGCTATTCTCCGGAGCATTATCTCAATTTGTTGAGGTTTTGCTTCCCGGAATATATCGACAGTTTGGCTCAAATAAACTCACAAAAATTATTTACAGGTTTCAATGGTTTTTTTACGTTAACAGAATAAAGAATAATATAACAGAAGTATTTACACCGCTACCCTGCTTTGTCAAATCATAATATTGAATGGTATTTGCTTTAGGTCTTCATATCACATAGAAGCTTCCCAGGTAGCCCTCCATTTCATATTTTTCTCTTTCTCTCCGGACGTAACCAACTCGTTTTTCTAATTTGGAACTTGTATCCTCTGCTGCTTAACTCTCCCTCCACGGCAGATGCTGCTAACAGACTATTAATTCTTTCCCGTGAACCGTGGAAGAGGTCCCCACCCAGGCCCCACTGATTGAAGTGGTCATGAATGATAAAGCCTCCTGGCCTTGCCTCTAACTCCAGCTCTTGCCGGAAGACTTAGAACCTAAGAGGGGGCTCTGATCTACCCTCCGGCTTCTCGTCTGTCCAGAAGCTAACCTGGCCCTGAAGTGCACACTCCAGAAACTGTACATCTGGGGAGACGAAGACTATACTAGACCAACAGTCAGAAATCCTGGTTTCAAACCACAACTCCACCAGCCCCTAGAAATGGGACCAAGGGCAGGGCACTTAGCTTCTCTGAGTCCATTTCTTTATCTAAACAACAAAGACACCACCTGCCTGAGCTGCAAGCCTACAAGGGCTGTGTCTATGTGCCCCAGGTATGCCTCCTTGGCACCTTGGACTTACCTCCATTCAAGCATTTCACAACTGTATAATAGTTATTGACTTAGGTGCCCAACATGCAATAGGTGCTCCATCAATACAGGCTGAATTAAGCTGATCGACCATAAATATGTTAACAATCTAACACATTTATACACATATACTTATGATCTATAAAGCATACAAGCAACTATCAGGTATAATTCTCATTTGACAACACAAATTAGAATAAGTGGCACCGGTATCACCCCATCTGAGCATTGATACCTGGAGGGCTTCACCCGGAAATGTTCCTGTGATGGTGGCCAAGCCCTCAGCTAGGCTGTCAAGGGTCAAATCTAGGCACTGCCACTTCCTTGTTATGCAAACTGCTTAAGCTTTTGCTTCTCAATTTCTCATCTCTAAATTAACCCAAATGAAAACAATCTGCACCAGGGGGATTTGGCTCTATTTTATTCATGAAACTAACAACATACTTCCAATAGGAAGGGGCCCATAGTAGGAAGTCAGTTTATAATATAGCTCCTGATGAAATGGGTCCTCAGACCCATCTCCTAGGGCAGTGGTCGGCAAACTGCGGCTCGCGAGCCACATGCAGCTCTTTGGCCCCTTTGTGGGGAGCTGATAGAGGGTTAAGCCTCGGACTGACCTGTGGGCAAAGTCATAAACAATTCCCAGCTTAGAGAGCACAGTCCTCTTAGCATAATTAGGCTTGACTTTGTATAAAGCTCCCTAGATCTTACTCAGGAAGCTAATGGGCTGAGGGAAGTGCAGGAAGTGTAACTATGGTCAAAACAAGTGAAACTCACAAGAACTGTGTAACTATAGAAACCACTACCTTGTTTACCTCTCGCTATAAAATAAAGGCTCAGCTTGCCTTGGGATCTCCTTTTTCTCTGTGGCCTCAGCCAGGCACAGGGAAGATCCATGGAGACTAAGGAAAGCTGGAGAGTTCTGAACGCTGTCTCTGTGTAAAACTTCCTTCGCCGACTCCGTCCACACCTTTGGGAACCCCTGGACTGCTGGGGCTAGCCCCCAGCACCCCTTGAGTGTGGCTCTTTCACAAAATACCACGTGCGGGCATGCACATATAGTGTGATTGAAACTTCGTGGTCCATGTGCAGAAGTCGGTATTTTGTGGAAGAGCCACACTCAAGGGGCCAAAGAGCCGCATGTGGCTCGCGAGCCGCAGTTTGCCAACCACTGTCTAGGGTCACCGTAGGGATCATGTGATTAACGTGCCTGGAAGTGCTCAGCATACACAGTGAACACAGAATACACTTACACCTCGTTACAAGGATGGTTTTGATGAATAATAGTTCATGGCTCCGAGGGAATGAGTCTGGATCTTGGTCTCACAGCCCTCAGATTTCCCCACACTGAGGGATGCCATGAGCTTAGCCTTTTGACAGCCTAATGACCCATGTCAGCGGCACTGACAGGTGTCGTTGGTCCTGGCTTCCTGTGGTGTGGTTCATAGGGTCTCATGACAGACCACAGGCAGTGTGTGGGGTCTGCTCTCACACTCTTTCCCAGCTTTCTCCCCCCTCCCCATCCTGTGAAGGGGCCTGGCCATACAAGTGTCCAGCAAACTGGACAATACACACAAAATCCACAAATGATGGTGAAATGCTAACAGCTGCGAGGAATTACGGGAGTGGAATTTTCTGGCCTGATGTGAGGGGAGTGAATGTCAAACATGTTCTAGATTGGGGAGAAAAACAGGCAAAATGCTACTATGCGGGGAATTCCACAAACACATTGGACACATAGATGGTATTAAGAAAAGGGTAATTAGCTAGTGGTTACCCCGGGCCGTTTAGCTTTACCACCTTTAGCATCGCTTCCGACCATTGCTTTGTTAAATAACTTTTGTATATTTTCCTGATTTCAAAAGCTCATCCCATTTTTTGTAATTATAATAGTTCCTTGTAAAATTCTGGAAAATACCAGAAGTATGATTATGAAATATGGAAACCTTCACCACCAGCAGAAATATCCACTGTTAGCATTTTGGTAAATTTCCTTCAGTATATATATATATATATGTGTGTGTGTGTGTGTGTGTGTGTGTATTATTTAAAAAAACAACTCATGACCATATTTCAAATAATTAAGTATAGTGTTTTCTCCATTTAGACTGTGTACATCTTACCATGTTATGAAATAGACTTAATTTTTTAAAATGTTTTAGTCTATTGTACAGTGAAGCATGCATGCGAAAGGACTATATAACATATACGTACATCTGAAAATAAGAATAAAAAAATAGAAACAACACCCTGGAAATTGGCTCTTGCTACTACATAGTATTTAAACACATTACTGTGACATAATTCTATCTTCATCCTATTAACTATTTAGGACCTAGGATCGCTGTGCATATCTCTGATTATTGTTTAAATGGCATTTACAATGATAATACTGTAGGAATTCTGAAAAGGGTCTAACGCACACTGATATTGTTAATAACACTGACCAAACCAAAACACAGAGTAAAAAGACACAAATTACCAATACCAGGAATAAAATAGATTCACCATAGACCCTGCAGACACTCAAAGGATTTATCTGTTGTTGAATTCTCTGATTATTTCTTTGAAAAGATGAATTTGGGTGAGTGAACCTACTGAGGCAAAGGATATATAGAGATTTTTCAATGTAAACTCTTTTTTTTTTGATATAATGATGGATTTTCATGCAGTTGTAAAAAAAAATAACATACAGAGATCCTGTGTATCCTTGACCCAGTTTCCTCCAACAACCAGGATCTATCAACACTGACATAACCCACATCTCCCTCGTCACAAAGATCCCTCATGCTGCCCTCTCAAAGCCACAACCACTTCTACCTGATCACCAACACGGTCGTAACTCATGGCAGCCACCAATCTGTTCTCCAGCTCAATTCTGTAAGTTTATTTCAAGAATATCACATAAATGGAACCATATAGTACACAACCTTTTGGGGTTGGCTTTATGCACTCAGCACAATCCTCTGAAGATTCATGCAGGCTATCGTGTGTATCAATAGTTCACTCCTATTTACTGTGGAGAAGTATGTCACAGTAGAGAAAAGTGCACCACCATTTGTTGAACCATTCACCTTCGAGAAAGATATTCGGGCTGCTTCCACTTTGGGGCTATTACAAAGAAAATGGCTATGAACATCTGTGCGCAGGCTTTTGTGTGAACATAGTTTTCATTTCTCTGGGATAAATGCCCACGGATGCCATTGCTGGGTTGTGTGGTAGTTGCATGTTGAATTTGTTTAAGGCACTGTCAAACTGTTCTCCAGGGCGCTGGTACCGTTGTACATCCCCACCAGCAATTTCTGAGTGATCCGATTTCTCCACATTTCCCCTGGCATTTGGTGTTGCCACTAGTTTTCATTTTAGCCATTCTGATAGAAGGATAGAGATAGTTCATCGTGATTTTAACTTGCATTTCCCTAATGGCTAGTGATATCAGCCATTATTTCATGGGCTTATTTGCCATATGTATATCTCTGCTGAAATGTCTCTATGTTTTACCTCATTTTCTAATTGGGTTGCTTTTTTAAAATGTAGTGTAGAGTTTTAGTAGTTTTTTATACATTCTAGTTCTAGTCTTTTATTGGATATATGGTTTGAAAATGTTTTCTCCCTGTCTGTAGCTTGTATTTTCATCCCTTTAACATGATGTTAAAGTCCATTTTTTCTTTGCTGTTCACACTGGGTAATTTCTATTATTCTATCTTCCAGTTCACAGATTTGCCCCCGTCTCCTCCATTCTGCTGTTCAGTCATCACTGAGTATTTTGTTTTGGCTACGTATCTTGCAGTTCTAAATTCCCATTTGGTTCTTCTTCATTTCTTTTTTCTTTTTTCTTCTTTTTTTCTTTTTTGTCGAGTCTCTGTTTCTAGAGTGTTCATAATTGCTTATCGAAGTATTGTGACCATGGCTGCTTTAAAATGTTGTCCTTTAATAACATCTCAGTTGATATTAGTGGTGTCATACACTATCTTTATCATTCAGTTGGGATCTTCCAGATACTTGGCATGATGAGTGATTTCAATTAAGCTGGACATTTTGGATATCACGTTATGAGCCTCTGAATTCTGTTTTAGCTGACTTACCCTGCTCTGGCTAGGGCCCCTCGATACTGCTGGGTGAGATGGGGGTTCTGGTTCCCTCCTGACGTCCTCTGATGCTTCTCTGCTGGGAGAGGTAGGAGAGCCTTAGTACTGCTCCCTATGTGATCTCCATCTACACTACCATTGGGGCAGTGAGAAGTGGCCTTGTTACTCTTTGTATTAACCATGCCTTGATTTTCTGATTCTTAGACATCTTGCTCTGGAGGCCCTGTCAGTTCCTGGAGGTAGTAAATGATGGCTCTGCAGGCGCACCTTCCACATACAGACCAGCCAATTCGGATCCCATATCCCCAGGCACCTCCTTTACTAGGCTCCTATATTCTGAGCCACTGCTCTCCTGCCCCACATACCCCGGGAGCAGCTATCAGACAACTCAGGACAGCCCCTCCCTGAAAAAATTCTTCAAACTAGCCAGCCCTGGCTGCTCCTTCTCATGGAGACCACAATAACGGCCCTTGCCCATATTTCCCCAGCTCCTTCTGCCTCCTGACCCCGTTCTGGTGCTTCCCTGTGTGACTCCTCATGGTGTGCCGTGCCTGTTTCCAGGGAACTGTCAATATAAGCGTCTCCTTTTACAAGTCATTTCTGTCTGCATTTCTCAGCATGCTTGTTTAAAACAAAGCCTGGGTACCCTTAAGACACCGTTAGGCAGTGGTGGAAGCAACCCTGTGGGAGAGGAGGACCCCTTATTACCTCCCTGTGCAGATGCAAGTCCCAGCTTTCTCTGGCACTGCCCAGCAGGATTGGGGCATCTTGTTAGAGCTTGGTGAGGGTGAATGTCTTTCTTGGTTCCCTTCTGTGCCTTTACTGGCATGCGTGGGATAGGCCACAGGTTTGGTTTTGTTTGTTTTTTAATGGTCTTTGGGTGGAATAGAGTGACTGTTGCTAAAAGTTTTGTCTTGTTCATCTGTCTTTACTTAGTCCTTTGGCTGGAGAGAGAAGGCCTGCTGGGGCTTTTTTGGTCTGTGCCTGCTGCATTTCCAAGTTACCGACATCTTCACCCCCAAGTCTGGAATATGTGAGGCAATACATAAGCCCAGAGAACTCCCCTCTGTGTTCTTTCTTGGGCCCTGTGGTCCCTGCTGGTCTTTCTTCTTCTCTCCACCTTCTTATGTTTGTTTTATGGGTAACGTCCAGGGTACTCAGCAAGAGGAATAGGGAAAAGCGCGTCTTTCTGGAAGGAGAAGGCCCATTTCTTTTTAATGCACACATATGACAGCAGCTGTTCTGATGTCAGTCCTCAGGATTGGCCAACTGTGCCCACTGGGGTGTGATGAACACCAGTCCTCATGGAGTGTCCTCAAGGAGTTTTAGGGAGAAATGACGCTGAAAAAGGAGCCTACGTGGGAGGCACCTGATCAGTGTGTTTATACTAAATCAACCATTTCAAAAAGCTTCACTGACCTTCCCAAAGACACATAAAGGAACATGCTAAATGAAAAATGACTTTAGGAAATATGTGCTGTTAATGTTCCTCCTCGATTTTCCATTCATTCCTCTGGATGTGAGCTATGTGCTTGTATTAATTTCTAAAAATGCTCTACAGAAATGTAGCAAACACGTAACGGAGTAAGTACACGAAGCTATTTACATCCCACGTAGGCCAGAATACCAGATTCCAACACAGAAGGCAGTGAACAGGGCGTGTACAAAAACAAGCACGCAAAGTTGCCTCCAGTGAGAGCCCACCACCTCTCTACTTGTTCTGGCCCCTCATTACCCATTCCAACAGTCTTCACCTCCCACTTTAGTGAAGTTTCCATCTGAGAAGCGAGAAATTAACTTCCATCACAGCCGACTTAAGCTATGAGTAATGGAAACAAATCTTTTTCACCATTTTCCATCAGAAATTCTTTTCGAGGGCCCTTATAAACACTGTCATTTTTTTAAAGCCTTAAATATTTGATCACTTGTTCAAGAGTAAACAAATCAGATCTTCAATTCCCGAGGCCGGCTCTCAACAGGAATCTGCTTCCCCTATTCAACCTGCAGTGCAACCTTGTAGAGACCACACAGAGCTCTCTCCTGAAGGCCAAAAGTCAGAAATGTTTAAAAAGGAGAAAGCTCCTCAGAAGACTCATTACCATGGCTGAGTTTCAGCATGTTCCTAACTAGAAGAAACAGCCTCCAAAACTATGAACTCCTTTCTTTAGAAAAACGAGAAACAAGCCCACATTCAATCCAACGCACAGTGTCCTCTGCTGGGGAAGGCCATGATCTGTTGGGCGATGGAGTTCTGGCCATCTGGTTGACTTAAAATTTTAATTCACTGGGTCATCTCAAGTTAAAAGTTTCTGATTATCTGTATACATCCTTTTCTGAGAGGATGTAGAATTAGAGGTGTGGGTTCAAATGGGAATCTCAAGAGAGAACCTCCCCCTGGTCATAAGTAGGCTTCTGATAAATTTCTCACCCATGAATGCTTTTTACAGAGCATAAGTGTAGCTAAGGATATAGTTCAGTGGACAGACTAAATTTGAGAGTGGAAGTAGGCCCAGCCTGATGAACAAAGAACATATATTTATAATAAGGATTGCAAGTAAGAAACTATTTTAATACTTGTATTTGCTAGCTTTAATTTATTTAAATAAACTTGGCAAAGCCTCTTTAAATAACAGCATAAATAATCTATAATAATAAAAGTGTAATATGCTAATTAGACTGGACATCCTTCTGGACAACCTTCCAACCTTCTGGACAAAGTCACGGCTGCTAGGGAGGCCCGGGTCCTGGGTGCCAGAGGGAAGCTGGTGCCAGCAGCTGGGGGAAGGAAGGCCTATTCTTGCACGAATTTCGTGCATCGGGCCTCTAGTGAAATTATAAATTACCCCAAAGCCAAGTCAAGTCTTGGTTGCCTTTCCTTCTTTCTGGTTACATTTTGTACAGAGCTCCAGACCAGTGTTTGCAGGGCTATATTGTAAATTATTAGTCCACATGGCTGCCTCTCTCCTCCTCTTCCATCTCCCTGAAGACTGGGAATTCTTAAAGGCAGGACTGAGTCATAATTCATCTTTGAACTATAAGGACACACTATATAGTGTCTGAATAAAACCTGTGAAATAGCCCGACCTGTATGGCTCTGTGATTGAGCATCAACCTATGAACCAAGCAGTCACAGTTCAGGGCACATGCCCAGTTCGCCGGCTTGATCCCCAGTAGAGGGCATGCAAGAGGCAACCGATCAGATGGTTCTCTTATTGATATTTTTATCTCTCTCTCCCTCTCCCTTCCTCTCTGAAATCAATAAAAATATTTTTAAAAACCTCATGAAATAAATAGATGCTTGAATGATTGAGTGATCCAATAAAGAATAAATTATTAGATCTTGAGCTATGCTATTTGCTAGTCAGAATTTCCTATAAATGAAAAAGAGGGACATGAACTGAGACTCAGTTTTCCAACAGGGAGGAAGAAGTATCATTGTAGCAAGGCACCACCACTGTCTTAGTTTTATATAAAACTTTGAAGACCCAAGTGCTATATGAATGCATGGCATGCTCACAAAATATCCTTTTTTTGGGGGGGGCCTCAGATGATGAAAATAAGTTAGATAAGCACTGTTAGAAATATAATGAGATGCTTAGGAAATGTGTAATGTTAATATCTCTTACAAAATTTCCAGTAGTCATTAAAAATATAAAAAGAAACAAGAGAAAAAATTTTTGTTAATCTTCACCTGAGGACAATTTTTCTATTGATTTTTGGATAAAGTGGAAGGGAGGGAGAGAGAGAGGAAAACAAACATGAATGTGAAACAGACACATCAATTGGTTGCCTCCCTCACACACCCCGACTGGAGCCGGGGATGGAACCTGCAATCCAGGTACATGCCCTTGACCTGGAATCGAACTCATGGCCTATGATGCTCTAACCACTGAGAAACACTGACCAGGGCAGGAGAAAATAATTTTAATGAACAATGTCAAACCCATATAACCAAAAGATCATTTCCAGATATAATCAATGTAAAAAATTGAGACATTGCAAGACTTTAAAATTCAGTGTATATTTTAGTCACAGCACATCTTGATTCAAACTAGCCACATTTCCAGGACTCAATAGCCACACAGGGCCAGTGGCTGCCATATTGGACAGCAAAGGGTTAGAAACATGTTTGCATTCATCTTATCAACTACTCTTTGGGTTTCTGGTGCCATTCATTTCCTCCTTCCCTCCTCCCCCATCCCATGATTCTTAATTATTTATCCTAACATTATCAGAGTGGTTAGAGATGTAACATTTCTTACAAATCATTTTGGCAAGTGTGTAGAGCACAAATTCTAAAGTAAAATAAAAACAAAGCAGGTTTCAATCCCTATTTCACAGTTGAAGAGCTGAAGTTGTGGGGTATCTGTAGTCATGTGACTAGTTAAATCTCAGGACATAATTAAAACCCAGGTCATGGGACACTTCGCTTTCATATCACCATCTCTTAGAAACCCAAGTACTTTCTAGCAGGGAAAACAGCTTGTTTCAGAGTTAAGCAATGCAGAAAAAGAACCTCTTGTTTCAATATGCTTGCCCAACTCCTACACAAAAGGCCAAATGGCTCTCTGGGGTGACAAGGAGGTTAGGTCTCAAAAGGAAGTTATTTCCACAACTTGAAAGACATACTTGGTTCTCTTCCAAAGACAGGAGAACCTTTAAAAATAAATCAATTCCTCATTTTAAGAACAACCATGTAGAACATGCATGCTGGATCAAATGTCACGTCTGAGAAAATGTCACCATCAAAGCCAAGTACAGCAACCGAACCCCCCTCAAGCAGGATAAAATCTTATCGGAATTCATAAAAACCAGCTGTCCTCTCTGTTTTCACCGAGTCTAACCTTATGTAGTATTTCTTGTTTAAGTAAACATAAAAAACATTTACAGCAGAAGTCAGCAAACCAGATTCTTCTTTTTAAAAACTATTTTTTCCATTGGCTCCTCTCTTCCCAATTCTTACCTCTTACATACCTCACTCTTATTTAATGAGTTTAGTCATGTAAAATTTTAATGTTAGAAAATCTTTTTCTCTCTCTCTCTCTCATCGCCATTCCCCTACTCTCTCGCTCTTCCCACTCCCTTTCTGTCTTTTGTTTCTCCCCTGCTTCTCTACCAATACCACCACTACCTCCACTTCCCCCTCCCACCCACTAAGAAGGAAAATAGGTCCATAAAATGTACTTAGCACTGCTACGAATCAGAAGATGTGAATTGTATTCTTTAGTTTTTAAAAGGATTAGTGTGATTGGTGTGAGAAATCTGAAATTGTTTTGTTTACTGAAGGATAGAGCAGGTAAGTAAATATGTTGGTATTCTTTGGAACCAGGGTTGTTTTATGGGAGAAGAGAGATAAATATGGATTGAGGTGAGGTGGGGAAAATATGGTGTTGGAATTACATTGGAATCTAATGATTAACATGCCTGTATGTACTTGTGTGTGTGTGTATATGTGTATTGTGTGTGCATGTATATGTGTGTATGTGAGTATATATACTATTCACTGAAAGGGTGAGAAGCATATGACAACCAGGTAGCAATTAGCTCATATTGCATCCAGGCCTTGGTTTCTGACAGCAGTTCCCCTGTAAATGGAACCATGTGTCCTTGCAGAAATGGCTGTGTCTAAGACCAGGATGAGGGAAGTAAAAGTAGGTCTGAACTGTCCTGTGCCAGGAAGTAAGGAATACTCAAAGAGGAATGAAGGGCACAGAAGCAGCCTGAAGGGCCTTCTGGTGGCCAGTTTCTAGAATCAGGATGGTAATTAGGATAATATATTGAAATAAAAAGGAACACATAAGAATCTAATGAGGTCTTTTTTGGGTAGTAAAATATGCACAGCATAAAATGTATCACCTTAACCATTTTTAAGGGCACAATTCAGTGGCATGAAGGACACTCACACTGTTGTACAACCCTCACCTTCATCTATCTCCAGAACTTTTCATCTTTGCAAAATGGAATTCTGTACCTATTAAACAATTACTTCCCATTCCCAATTGCCTCCAGCCCCTGACAACCACATTCTACTTTCTGTCTCTATGACTCTGACTACTCTACATACCTCGTAAAAGGGGACTCACACAATATTTGACCTTTTGTGTCTCATTTATTTCACACAGTATAATGTCTTCAAGGTTCATTCCATGTTGTAGCATGTGTCAGAATTTATTCCTTTTTAAGGCTGGATAATATTCCATTGTATTTACTGAATTTTGTTTACCCACTCATCTGTCGGTGGACATGTGGGTTGTTCCCACCTTTGGCTATTGTGGATAATGCTGCTATCAACATGCGTGTACAAATATCTGTTTTAGTTTCTGCTTCCAATTCTTCTGAGTATATACCAAGAAATGGAATCACTGAGTCAAATGATAATTTTATGTTGAATCATTAGAGGTGTAGTGAATTTTGAGAGAAAAAAAGGGGGGGGGAAGAAATACTTTCTCTACAGAAAATTACTAGTTAATAAATGTAAAAAATATAACCATTAAAAAATCATCATTTCCCCCATGCATGTAATAGATCCCATTGACATCAATCACCAGTGAATGCTAATGGGTGGAGAACAGGATGTTCACACCATGGCAAATGTCACTCTTCAGATCACTTATTAATTACAGAGAAAGGAACTTTTACAATGGAGAGATCTAGCAGGAACCACGTTATCCAAGTGGTCAAAACTTAGCATCAACAACAGGGGGACAAACTGGCAGTAAGTATCTCCTAACATGCCCAGTGGGGAGGACACTACCGCATAGTATTCTTTACTTTCTAATAACAGTTTTACTGAGATATAATTCACATGCCACATGCATAATTTACCACTGAAAGTGCACAATTCAATGGTTTTTTTTAGTATATTCACAGAATTGTGCAACCATCACTACAACAATTTTTAGAATATTTTCACCCCCCTCCTCGGGTTACGTGGGAGATCCATTCCTACAGCGCAACGTAACGCAATTTTCACCATAAGTCGGAACCCACCTACATAAGCACCTACACATGGAGCACATACACAGCAGTAATGAAGTGAAACAGTAAAAAAATTTAAAAGATAATAATTCCTGACCTTTACTTGTGGTAAATAATAAAAAACATAAAGCGCATATGTTCATACGTCAAAATGATGGGACTTTTTTAAAAAATAAATACTGTAAATGCGAGATGGCAACGTAACCCGAGGGCTGCCTACTCATCAGCAGTCAGTCCTCCTTTTCCCAAATTCCTCCAGCCCTAAACAATCACCAATCTCTCTCTTTCTCTGGATTTGCCTATTGCCCGACATTTCATATAAATGGAATAATAAAATACTTGGCCTTTTGCAACTGGCTTCTGTCATTGTACAACATACATGCATGTATCAGTACTTCATTCCTTTTTATTGCCAAATAATATTCCATTATATGGACATACCACAATTTATCCATTATTCAATCAATGGACATTTGTGTTATCTCCACTTTCTTCTATTATGAATAATGCTGCTATGAACATTTATTTACATGGTTTTCTATGGACACGTTTTCACTTCTCTCAGGTATATAACTAGGAGAGGAATTGTTGGGTCCCCTAAACTCTATTTTAACCTTTTAAGCAGCTTCCTGACTCTTCTCCAAACTGGCTGCACCATTTATAATCTGCGTGCAAAGTAGGAGGTTTCCTCCATAAACTATTCTTGCTCAATGTTTAAATCTAATGAGAAAACAAAACTAGAACTCCTCTTTGTGGGGCATTTTATAAGAAAACTAGCCTGGAGCCTTCAAAAATGTCAATGCCACTAGAGACAAAAATAAAATGGTAAGGGGGGATGGTACAATTTAAAGGAGAATAAGGATAAAAACTAAATATAATGCAGTGTTCTTGGTTTGTTCCTGGAGTTTAAAAAAATAGGGGGGGAATCTGTGCCCTAGCCAGTTAGAGCATTGGCCTGAGGACTGAAGAATGGTGGGTTTGATTCCAGTCAAGGGCAGGTACCTCGGTTGCAGGCTAGGTCCCTGGCTCGGACCAGGGCTTGTGTGGGAGGCAACCAATCGATGTGTTTCTCTCACATCGATGTTTCTCTCTTTCTATCTCTCCCCCTCTCTTCTGTTCTCTAAAAATAAATAAATAAATAAGTAAGTAAGTAAATAAATAAATAAATAAATAAAATATCCTTAGGAATCTGTAAAGGACATATTGGGGGCACATGGAGACATTTGAACTTGCATTTTATATTGCATAATATTGTAGCTATAAAGTAAACTTTCCTGTGTGTGCTCATGGTACTCTTGGAGAATGACTTTGTTCAGAGGAGACACTTTGTGAAGCATATAAGGGTGACATCATGATGTCTGCAGTGGACTTTTACTTACATAAAGAAAAAGTAACATGGAGGGACCTGGAGAATGTTATGCTAAGTGAAATAAGCCAGTCAAAGAAAGAAAAGCATCACATGACCTCATTTATATGTGGAATCTAATGAACAAAATAGATCCAAAGAGATGGAAGCATACGAATCTCAGAGGGAAAGGGGTCGGGTAGGAAGAGACTAACCACAGAACTTATATGCATAACCCATGGACATAGACAATAGCGCGGTGAAGGCCTGGGGAGGGTGGGCAGCGGGGTGGAGAGGGCAATGGGGGAGAAGGGGACATCTGTAATACTTTCAACAATTAAGATAAATTTACAAACAGAGAAAAATGAGAGTGTGTGTGTGTGTGTGCGCGCGCACACACTTGGGCACGTGTGCAAAAAGAAGAGAGATAGAGCTAGAGAGTATCACAAAATATTAGCAATTGACTGAGGGTAAATGAGTGTTCATGTGCTATTCTTTCAAGTTTTTTTTTTCTAGTTGTGAAATTTTTCTTTTTAAAAGTTGAGAGGGACAGTTATTTGAAGAACACAGAAACAAACAAAAACATGCTAACCTATAGAAAGCATGAATTAAAATGGGAGAGAACTTTTCAAATGCCGCCTCAATTTATGATCTTAACTTCTAACAAGCTGATGTTACAAAACTCAGAACCTCACCTGAAGACTCGGGTGTAGATCCATGCTGAGTGACAGGAAACAACGCTCCTGAGATTCTCTCCAGTCCCCTAACTTGCCTTGAGCACATCACTGGACCACTTTGGACTGCGGTTAGTTATCCATGGAGAGATCTGGGTTGACCTAGAGAGTTGAGGGTTCCTTCAGGCTCTGAAATACTGACTCTGTAATCTTACTTTTTCAATGGGATTCAGGATGAATCTCTGTATATATTCTCATTGAGGTGACGTTTTAGGGCTTCTGCTTCACAGAACTTTAGATGAGTAATTTATTTCAATACTAACCAAGAATTGTTGGTCCTATTTAAACAGATGAGCCTGAACACGGTGGGAATATCCCGCGGTCCCTATGCCAACGCACTCTGCCCTCAGATGGGTCCTGTTGCCCATTGAGGTTTGGTTCCCAGTCAGTGGCCTCTGGGCATCTCACCAAGGAGCAAGCCTCCACCCATGACCCAAGATGCCCCTGGGATAGCCAGGGAGACAGAGAAGGAATGTTCCCTTTGGCCCTTTCTATATCAGGCTCCTAGGATATAATTAGGAGGCAGCTCTCAGAACAGATGTGTAGGGAGTTAGGTTGGAAGTGTCCAGGGGGAGGGGGAAGGAGTGAGGAGGCATCTTGTCTGGAGGTGTTCTAGGATGCTAAGATTATCTGATAAATGATGAAGCAGCCCAGACAGCCCTTGGGGAAAAGGACAGATCCTCTCAGAACTAGCCAAAGTCGGGAAGGGGCCAAAGTCGGGAAGGGGCCAAAGTGTCTCCATATTAGAACTGACCGGTAGATTTGAATCTCAGGGCCCAAGGTCCCAGGGCACAGACATTTTCTCATCTCAAAAATATTTTTTTTAAGTCAGGAGGGAATAGAGGTTTTAAAAAACCTCCTCTAGATGATCATAATCATGAAATTCCAGAATGCCCTTACTTTATTATCCTCCAACTCTAAGATAAGTCCTTCATTTCTCTGTACTTCGGAAATTTAAAAGCCATTTAATCCAGTGCCCTCATTTACAAACAAGGAAGCAAGTTCAGAGAGGGCCAGGAATTTGCCCAAGTTATCCAGCTCACCAGCCGCTAAGGCACTGTTCCAACCCCTGCTCTGCTCACCAGAACAGACCTCACTCTTAGAACCCACGTGCCAGTCCAAGTGTTTCTGAAGTTGCACAGAAATCAGGGCCCATTCTCCACACGGGCCCTGTGCACCAGCTCACCGACAGGCCCTGGGAACCAGGGCCCATCCCTCACTGAGACAGAGAATTTGGACGTGCAACCTGAGTGTAGGTTGGAGAGATCGTGATCACATCACTCTTCTTTCTCCTCCTATGTTTATTTTTTAAACATATTTTTATTGATTTCAGAGAGGAAGGGAGAGGGAAAGAGAGATAGAAACATCAACGATGAGAGAAAAATCATTGATGGGCTGCCTCCTGCACACCCCACATTGGGGATCGAACCTGTAACCCAGGCATGTGCCCTGACTGGGAATCGAACCACAATCTCCTGGTTCTTAGGTCAACAAAATCAGCCACTGAGCCACACCGGCTGGGTGTCCTCCTGTGTTTTCCCCAACTGAATTAAACCAAACTTGTGAGCAGGTCTGGAAGTCTGAATAACTTGGGGGTGAGACAAGTTAAAACATAACTGCACTTGAGACATAATCCAGGCAGAATATCAAAGCTAAATGAGTCCCACTGACACCAGCATCAGAACATGCCCTTCAGGTTGTATTTGATCTTTCCTGACTCTCTGGCACTGGTTCGAAGGCCACTGCCATGTTTTGTTTGTTTCAATTTGCAAAATAAATTCAAAATCATCTCTGGCTTGTTTACTTCTCTCCTCTAGGGAAATAAAAAAAATTAAAAATATTCTCCATGCAACTGTTTCAAATCCACTTAAAAGAAAGCTCTTCAATCCTCAAACTTCATCCAGCAGATGCACAATCCTGATATTTCTGGGGGTTTTAATTGCCTGACTTGTGTGTGTGTAAATATTGATAGAGATAACACCGACAGTTGTGTGAGCAGGTTGAAGCCCAGCCAGGGAGAAAGTAATTATTTGAAAGGGGCCAGGAACCGAGATTTTGAGAAAGAGAGCCCTCCTTTCATATAATTTACTGCTTTAATTTTTTAAAATATATTTTTATTGATTTTTTTACAGAGAGGAAGGGAGAGAGATAGTCAGAAACATCGATGACAGAGAAACATCGACCAGCTGCCTCCTGCACACCTGCCCGCAACCAAGGTACATGCCCTTGACCGGAATCGAACCTGGGACCCTTCAGTCCACAGGCCGACGCTCTATCCACTGAGCCAAACCGGTCTTGGCTAATTTACTGCTTTTATAACCCAACCTTTAAAGGAAGATCTAAGACCTCCCACTGCACATGCCTTATCTTCCCCATAGAGAAACCTGAAGCACGGGTGTTAACAGCTGGGCCTGGGGAGTCAGGCAGCCGGGTTCTGTTTCCTGGGTACCTTGACCCCAATAAGCCTCAGTTTCCACACACTGAAGAATTGCTGAGGATACAACGCTCTCTCTTCAAAAAAGCCTGACAGATTCACACTCATCTGAGTGCCTGCCCTCAGGCATGGGCAGAGATGGCGTGGGATAAGTGCTATGACCCAGGTGACACAGGACACTCTCCAAGTGGAGGCATGTCAGCTGAGTAACACTCTGCCCTCTGCCCCCAACCCTGTCTATGCTATTAGAGCCCTGCCCTGTGGGTGAGGCCGGGGGTCTTCCTGACCTGTCAGTGACTTCATGGGTAAGTCTGTCACATTCTAAGTATTCATTAGAAAGGTCACAGGGCTTAGTTATGAGCCACATTCTCCACCCTTAGCTTTAGACAAGCAAACATGATATTTTGGTCACCATATGCCTTACTTCTTTGTCTTATTTCTCAATTATTTTACAACTAGATTGCTGAGTTGTAGCACAATTCCTTGACTCTCTCTTCTAACTAATAAGTCAGCCATTCTTCCTTACAGCACCGTTTTTTTTTTGGTCCCGTGGGATTCCAAAGCAGCCGCCTGGTGACTCAGCTTAGGAGGAGTCATCACCACTGACTTAACTTGCACAGGACATTAGCTGCTCCCCAAACACATCCCAGGAGCTGGTCCGGCCAACCCCACGCTTCCTCCACGGCTTCTGAGCCCCGTGACTATGCCAGGCTTCCTGCTTAACTTGCATCTCAGAAGCAGTAGTTCCAATTGCCAAGTGTTTCTTTGGAAAAAGAAAAACATGGCCCTGTAGACTCTCTGTTCCTTTTTGCCTGGTGTCACAATCCCGAAGGTAAGAAAACAAACACGTATCATGTGCAAGAACAGCTTACTGATCCTCCAAGACTGTGGATATCACCCTGGCACAAAGCCCTCAGGCAGCTTTGAATTGAGGATGTTATGTTCACACAAGGTTTGAATGTGACTTCACTAACAATTAAGGAGCCCACAAGGATACAGAGAGGAACAGGACATGATTTCCAGTCTCCAAGAACTCCTGGTCTGAAGTGGGAGCGATGCATAAAGAATGACAATGTAATATGCTCCATGCAAGGTATTATAGGTACACTGGAAAGAGTGCCTAACCCCACAGGGGTTGGAAAAGGGAGGTTGGCACAGAAAGTCTGCTACAGTCCTGGAAGCCGTGTTCAAGATAAATAGATGAAGTTGGCTATGTATGAGTGTCAGGATATTCAAACAGATGAGACATATGAGCAAACAGAGAGGCACGGGCGGTACCAGAACCCCAGTCCAATAGGGAGGGCAGAGGAGGCTGGAGAGTATGTCAGAGGCAGGTTCAGGAAAGGCCACGGGTGGCCCTCAGATCACCTGTTGAGTTCATTTTAAAAAAATCAGATTCTTTTGTCCCAGAAGTTGGCTCTTCAGTAGATAGGCTTTTAGCAAATTACCTGCATCCATGTCAGGAGCTGGAGCTGCAAAGGTGCATAAAAGCTACATGTCCTTGGCCTTCATGGACCTTTCAGTGGCGCGCGTTCTCTCTCTCTCTCTCTCTCTCTCTCTCTCTCTCTCTCTCTCTCTCTCTCTCTCTCTCATCAATAAATAAAAAGAAGGCAGAGAGCCTAGAGGCTAAAATACCAGCAGACTCGTTCCTATCATCCTCAACCTTTTTGCAACTAATTCCACCTTAACTATTTAAATGATTAAAAGACTTGAAGTGTCTTTTATTTCTAAAAGAGAATCTAGACAAACTTTCTACATATTTCTACCCTTAATAAGTTACACAGTCACACACAAAAGCAAACAATTTACTAACCAGATCTTGTAAATGGTGAACTTAAAACAAATTTTTACGTCTAATTACAAATAGGAAAGTGCCAAAATATTTTAATTTAGAGGAAATACAAAGCATAGTACCAATGTGAAAGCTATTTCACATTAATTTAGATAAGTCTTAATTAAACATGACAGAATTTTAAGTGTCAAAAATCAAGATGAAGTATATGCAATACAATGTCTCAAAGCCCATGACAACATTTGAGCTTCCAAAAAGAAGTGTCAATCAAGAAAAAAAAAGGAAAGTGTATTGTTCTGCTTTCTAATGAATATGGCTTTTACTCTAAAAGTAGATTTACTGATAAACACACCCATCGCGTGTGCAGAGGCAGGCGCGCGCACACACGCACACGTTTAACAATTTGTTTCTGTTGGATTACTTGCTGTATCCCATTTGAGTCCCCAGCTTTAAAAAAAAATCTTTAACTACAGAGAGGATGCTTTCTAGAATGTTTGCCTAGGATACTATTGCAGAGCTAACCAATTAATGAGAAACTCTACCTTTAAATTCAATAATACCAGATGAATACATGATTCCCTTGGCAGGATTCCAAAACAAATCTGGAGGGTAATCTCCCTCTTGGCACAAGTCAGCGAGGTAACTAGGTGTTCAGAGCAGGCAAGGCTAAGGGGGCGGGGCTAAGGGGGACAGGGCTAAGGAGGGGGGGGGGCGGCAAAGAGCAGTGCTGACACACCTGTTACCTCTCTACCTTCAGAAAATGAGAGGCCAGCTTTATCAGGAGGAGAAAGCAAACTGTGAAGGCCTTCAGATCTCACAAGAACTTTACTAGCATCATAATTATGATTCTAGCTTTTATTAAAGAGCTTTGAATCATGAGGGTCTTTCACATGTTCCCCATTATATTTTAAGATAGCAGCAAAACAGGATGGAATTCAAAAGACTCAAGGCAATCATTCCACATATGTGGGACAGATGGATCGATGTTCACATAGACTGATGGTCACACTCGTTTCTGGACTGTCTGTAACTTTGTGAAATTTCCCCCTTTTGCCAGATTTGTACAAGCATTTCTTTGGATGTGGTAGGATGTGCTAGCCTTGAGGTAGGGGAAGAAATTAATATTTCACTGGTCAAGTAACTTCCTCTCTCTCAAGTCAGGCTCAGTGGGAGTGGGTGGTCAGATTTACTTCTGATAATGATTAAGGAGACAACCGGTTCTTTCTCCTTTACATTTTTTTTTTTGCCATTTTCTAAAATCTTACATCTCAAGCTCTGATTATAGCAACTTTTACACTACAGTGAACACTGATTAATCAGAGAACGAGTGGGATAAGTAAAAACGCTCCAACCTGGGATGTTGGTGGAGAATTATTGGTTGCTGTTGCGACACTAGCTGGTACTCTAAGTTCTTAGTAACATGACTTCACCATCCAATGGGGCACGGGAAGAAAGAGCCCAAGTTGAGCATCTGCCAGAGGACCAGCACCCTGGGCTCCCGCCAACGTCTGAACATGGGCCTCCCTAGTCCCAGGGGCTCTTGGAGAATCTGACTTTTCAAATTGGATGGAAGGAGGACTGAAAAATATATTCAAACAGATGTTTACAAAATTAGAAAAGAAGAGTTCGTCTTAAAATACTTGAAGCCCTGAGAAACTCTTCTACAGAAAGTGACATCCATTGACTCCTTTCACTTCACTGGGCCCGGTTTCCTCACATGAGTGTTTAATAGACTGTCCAGAGCTTCAGCCTCTTGCTTCCTGAGAATGAACAGTTAAGCTGGACGAGTAGAATATACGCAGATGGGACATTATCAGAGCTCTCTTGGGCATTAAAAAATGTCATCCTCTGTGATCCTGCCCCATAAATACTAGACTTGATTGCTTAATTGTAAACGTGGACATTTGATGTTTAAGTTTTATACTTGGTAAGCTACCATCTTGATAGATAAAAATACCTTTGGTGGAAGGAAGGGACATTTGTAATACTTTCAAATACTTCTAGAAACACTGAATTCCAAATTAGGTACTTGCAGTAGAATGGTAGGCAAATAATTGTTTAATTATTAACTTTCCTTTTAACAATGTTTTTGTGAGGAGCCTTTGCAATTAAATTTGTGTAACATATGCAAATATGATGTGACCCCGGTATCATAAAGAGCTCCTAAAATCATCTTTATGGGGGCTGCTGCCCGAGAGCCCATATAGACCTAATTCTTTTTTCTGGGGCCCACTGAATAGAGAGCTAAAAGTCTTCTGAGAAGTTGGGCAGGCTGTCCTTTGCTCTTGGGAATTTCTGCATCTAAATCATCCAGGCAGATTCCGCAGAACCTTTAAGGGATCAGAAAGATTTGCTACTAGGACAGGTCTAGAATGAGAATTTTCCAAGTTGGAGACACTGCAAACAGCAAAAATATGAGGCTCTTCGGATTTCAATGAAATCATCACTAGTGAGAGTGAGTTATAAGCTAACTCAAATGTAGGAACCTTGTCACTGAGCACATACCTTTGTAATATTTATTCAAGAAGTCATAAGTTCTAATGTGCTCATACAGCACTCCTGAGAGACATTCATAAGTAAGGCTTACCAACAAATACATATGAATCATTTCTTTACAAATAAAAGACGGCAAAACAGAAGAAAATATTCTTCAAGGCTCTACCTTTGTTTTGTTTTGTTAATCTTTACCCTAGGATATTTTTCCATTAATTTTTAGAGAGAGAGTGGAAGGGAGGGAGGGGAAGAGAGAGAGAGAAACATCAATGTGTGAGAGAGACATGGATTGGTTGGCTCCCACAAGGGATTAAACCTGCAACCCAGATACATGCCTTTGACTAGGAATCGAACCTGTGAGCCAACACTCTACCACTGAGCAACATCAGCCAGGGAAAGGCTCAATCTTAATTGGAAAAAATATGTTGGTTAAAAAACAAATGCTGAACTAACCTTCTGATAATTTTTCTTTCATAAGCAGCCTGTCTGTAATAGGCAAAGACTTTAAACAACCTAGCTGAGCAATAATCTTGCAAACATTTAAAGAAAAAAATCACTCTTCATTTCCTTATATATACTGTTAAGAAAGTGTTCCCAGCTCCAAAAAATAAATAAATAAATAAAAGATAATCAAACGAAATTCTTAACAAAGAATTATTGAGGGAAGCAATACACCACTAAAAATGAAACCTAAGGAAGACTTTGTTCAACCCTGTCTTCACTAATCAACTGTTTCAAGAAAACACTAATTTTATTTTATGACTTAAATGAGTATGGTACTTTGCTATAGTTCCATGTTTAGTCATCAGTTTTAGCCCACAGAGAAAATTATTCAGAAAACAATAGAGAAGGAATGGATGAAAATGACCTAAGCAATGAGTCCATTTTTGGCTTTTGAACTTGCCCCATTAATAACCTTGTATTTCTTGAGTGCCGTTTAATTTGCAAAGCACTTCCTTTTGCCCATGTTGGCTTATGAAGTAGACAGAGCATGTGTGGGCTGCATTGACCAGGTGAAGAAATGCAAAGACCAGGGATGTTTTATGGCTTCCTCTAGGACTAGGGTGGGCACCTACAGCCCATGGACTCAATGTACTTGTGGCCTGTTGTTGTCCGGACCATGAATTAAGAGTGGCTTTTACATTTTGCCAATAGAGTTTACAAGCCAGTCCCATTCCTTTGTTTATGCATGGCCAATGGCTGCTTTTGCACTACAATGGCTGAGTCGAACAGTTGCCAGAGAGACTGTATAGCCCTCAAAGCCAAAAATATTTCCTCTCTGGCCCTTTACAGAAAAAAGTTTGCTGACTCCTGCCTGAGACCCACAGGGGAGCCATGAGCAGAGCCCAGATTTTTAGGAACCCATCCAATGTTCTTTCCACTCAATCTTTTGCCTTTCCTTAGGCCATTTCAGCATGTGGTTCATCCCAGGCATATGTCTGAGGGTTAAGAGGAAGTTTATGAGGCATGAAAGTAGGTACTTAAAGCAGAAAGAAAGGAGGCATTGAGAATGGAGCCAGATACATAAGTGAAGAGGACACAGGACTTGCTTCCTAGTTTCACAGGTCTGTGGAAGGAGAGGAATTCTGCTCCAGAATGGACCAAATCCAGAATCCATATTCCAATATGCCATATAACTGACATACACCCATACCTGATTTAGATGATTTAAATGATGAGATTTAGGGCCTTGTGAGTTGATGTTTACATTAGCTATGAGACAGAGTTGATGCTGGAATAAATTAAGACTTTGAGGATTATTGGAATAGGGGAAATATATTTTGCTTGTGGGATGGATATGAATGGAGGCAGACTCTACTGAGTTGAATAGCATCCCTCTGAAATTCATGCAAACCCCAACCTCAGAAAGTAACTGTCTTTGTAGATGTAACCCAGTTACATCCAATGATTGGCATCCTTATAAGAAGAAATTTGGACACGGACAGAACACAGAGACACACAGGGGAGAACTCTGTGAAGATAGGCAGAGACTGGAAAGGACATCAAAGGTCGCCAGCAAGGACCAGAGGCTAGAAGACAAGCATGGAACAGAGTTTCCCTCACAGTCTCCCGTCGAACCAATCAACCTTAATTTCAGACTTCTAGCCTTCAGACCTGTTGCCACATAAATTTCTCTTCTAAGCCACCCAGTTTGAAGTCTTTTGTTACAGCAGCTGTGGGAAACTAACAGATTAGTAGGCAAGTGGACATGGCCTGGTGAAAAAGAATTAAGATCAAGAGGAAAGTTCCCTCTTTTCCATTTGCAACAGCGTGGATGGACTGGAGAGCATTATGCTAAGTGAAATAAGGCAGTCAGAGAAAGGTAAGTATCACATAATCTCACTCATATGTGGATTCTAATGAACAAAATAAACTGATGAACAAAATAGATCCAGAGACATAGAGGCATGGAACAGACTGACGAATTTCTGAAGGAAGGTGGGGGTGGATGGGTGGGCAGAGATTAAGCAGAAAATTTACATGCATAAGACAATAGACAGTGTGATGAAGGACTGGGAGGGGCAGGTGTGGGGTGGAAGAGGTCAATGGGAAAAAAAGGGGGGACATCTGTAATACTTTCAACAATAAAGACAATTTTTTTTAAAAAAAAAGAGAGAGAAAAGGAGAAAGTGGTAGAATGTCAAACCCCATAAAACCTTTTTGTTCAAAACATAAACTCAGAGTAGCACCAGAAGACCTTGAGGGAAAACAAAACAAAGCAAAAACCCAGAGACCTTGATTACTAAGTCTGATTGGGTTTTACAAACATGTTGCCAAGGTAAGCAGAACTGACATACGCTTAAGCATTTTCTTCCCGATAGGTCTGTTTACAAATCCACCCCTAAATTCCAAGCTTCCCCTGGTCACCCTACTATGACCGAGAAACCAAATACATTTTAGAACAGAAAAAAAAACAAACAAACAGAAAACTAAACCACAAGAATATTCCTGACATACCTCTTCTGATCCTAAATTTTCACAGATGGCCTAATTTTTAAAATACCTTGTACAGGGTGATTAAAAAAGAATGGGATAGGTTCAAAAGATAGAAAGCGTGTACTCAACACAATGTGCAAAAGAATCATCAGAGTCACTTCCAGAATCTCCCAATGGCTTGGTATGCACCTCTCACATTACTTGGCACCAGATATAGTAAAGGCTAATCCCCCCTCAACACACACACTTTTCAGTATAACACTGTTGAAAGTTGAAGCTATAGGCAAAATACATTCCTTCAAGACTGCAAGGAAATGGTGATAGACATGAATTTACAGACACAGTGTAAAAGTAAGTCTAAGATTTGGTGCATGCTGTGTTTTTCTATGTAATCCAGTCACTGAGAAATAAAAAGGTTGGACTAATTGCTTTGAAAGTCTTTGTATAATACAAGTGTAATATGCAAATTGACCGAATGACCAAACAGCAGAATTACCATCAGGATGACCATGCTATGACACACACTGGCGCCAGGCCAGCCAAGGCAGGTGCGATGCGATTGGTAAGGGGGCCCGGCCATTGCCCCATGATTGCCCCGCAGAGGGAGGCCCAGGCCACCAGCTGGGGAAGCAATCAATGGGGGGGGGGGTTCCGTGATTGTGGAGCCCCGGTGAGTGGGGCCTCCCTCTGCTGGGCTATTGATGGCGGAGCCCCAGCGATCGATTGCCCCACAGAGGGAGGCCCAGGCTAGCCAAGCCTTCTCCCTCCACGCCTGTTGCCCACAGAGGGAGGCGACCCGTGGCGGGGGGGGGGGTGGGGGGGGCAGTGTAAGCAGCATCGAGAGCGGGGCCAACTGCCGGCAGCTGGGGGAAGGAAAGCCCCCATAGGCCCTGATCGCCGGCCAGGCCTAGGGACCTTCCCAAGGGGTTCCAGTTTGCAATAGGGTGCAGGCTGGGCTGAGGGACCCCTCCCCTTGCCCCCCCTGCACAAAATTTGCCTCTCGTATATATATAAAGCACATATGAACACAGGTGCCACCAGTTCATGAGAAAGCTGTTCTTGGGATCTATACTAAAGCCCACTCAATTCTGGCTTTTTAGCAGCTATATTTCTTTTTAACAGACCCCAAAGAGACTCATCTTAGACAGAGTTTTTCTTTTTATCATCACGTCATGTAGTAATTTGGTATGATTTTAAATAAACTATTTCTAATCCAGATTCCTAATGAACTCAGACATAGTATTGTCCAATGAATTTGCATTCCAATATACCACATAAAATTTTATTTGTCTCCTCCTCCCATCATCCTGCTCCTTTATTTCCTATGGTCTTACACAGATTTGTGTTTTAAATGACCAGTGGTAATATGAAAGCCAATGAGAGCTTGTTACCAATACTTTATCAGGGCCCGCTGCTGCCTGGGATATAAGCATCACTCACATAAGCTATCACTTAACTCCCAAGAAGGGATAGCTCCCAAAATAAACAAACAAAACCCACTGCTTTCTCCGAGTAGTTTACAGGGCACTAGTGAAAATATGTCCTAAGACTGGGAATTCTTTAAAAAGTTGGCCCTTATAAACCCAAGGTCTCCATTGCTCCACTGAAAAACTAACTGGGTACCTTAGCTGAAGGAGAAAATGCATATGCCTTCCTGTTCTCAGTGCCTGAAATAAGCAAATTAAACAACTGCCCACAATTCTGAATCCCCGCACCGGGGTAGCCCCACACTATTGCCATGCTAGAACTCCAGCATAAAAAAGACCACAGGGCCGACTACATTCATCACACTTCTCTGGAGTTTGAGCTCAAGAGCTTCTTTTGGCCTCTGACCAAAACACCCAGTAAATCTTTTTGTTCAGAAACATCTGCTCACCAGAGTAGGAAAGCATGCCATCACAAACAGGGCAACGCCCCGCAAGCGCTGTACCTTATTCTGCTCACACAGGTACTGTATCCTCAGGGTGTCCATGGCTCGGATCATGGCTTGCATGGCGGTGAATATGTTTTGGTAAACCAGCTTTGTGAACCCCTTTCTGTCTTCATCGCTGTAACCAGACCCATGGATAATTCTCATCTGCTTGATAAAGGTGCTTTTGCCACTTTCACCAGTTCCTAACAGACAAAACAAGAGAAAAACCCAGTCAGCAGTCTTCAAAAGGAACACATCGAGAAAGTCAGGACGTCCTGGCCCAGTTGGTCCATATCATGATTAATGGGCTGACAGGGATGAACTTGGAAAAGGCTTGTTGAACGCTGATGTAGGGTAGTACCATCCTAAATCCTGGGCAGAGC
The DNA here is from genome assembly GCF_000147115.1 of Myotis lucifugus. Lineage (NCBI taxonomy): Eukaryota > Metazoa > Chordata > Mammalia > Chiroptera > Vespertilionidae > Myotis > Myotis lucifugus. The sequence continues at coordinate 5,783,743 of NW_005871079.1, forward strand.
AGTCTTTACCCTGTGCTTTAGAAGGCTTTAAATCAATCGATCAATCAATTCATCCATCAATCAGTCTCTCTCTCTCTACACACACACACACACACACACACACGCAAATTTATAAGAACACGTATCTGTGTCACTTAGAGTAATCCTAAACATCAGCTCTCATGATTAACATTGTTTAGGCCCCAGGGAATTGCTGCCCCACATCCCTTCCCCTAAGTCCTCAGAGCTGTTCTAAATGAGATGGTTCCAGCAGCAGGTTGGGGCGTGAAGGGAGAGGGGTGGAGACGGGGGTCTCTGCAATGACAGCTGTGACCGGGACCATGGGGACCAGTAAAGTCAAGCTGAGGATCTGAGTTGAGTTTCCTCTCTGGTTCTAAACAGAAACTCAACACTTGGACCTTGAGTATAATCATTTATTCTGTTTCAAGTAAAAGAAAAAAGAAATATGACTTTTAGAATGAAAAGTACTGGCGGCTGGAGGATTGGGTGACTTAGCTTTTACAACCAATTATGCATTAGAATGTATGGTTTGGGTCGGTAGCCCGGGTCCACTCTGCTCTGTTTCTAGTCTTTTTATGAGGACTTTCTCCTCCACTCCCCCACAAAAGCAACATGCTGGTGGGGGCTCCTCCAGGGCCTGAACAACTGCAGAGAGGCAGGCAATGTGAGCCCGCAACCTGGGAGCAGCTTTTGATTGGTGACCCCTGCTGTCAGCTTACAAAGGGCCTCATTAAGAGGCCACAAGGAGAATGGGGGAGGTCAAGGTGGGGCTAGAGAGGACCACAGCCCAGAGGATTTTTGCTGTTAAACACAGATGAGGAAAAGAATATAATTACAATTTTGTTTCTAGATTCTGTTCCAAATATAAATAAGGCTAATGGCTCTTCTCCATTTACTTTTTGCTTTATGGTTTTTGTATTTGCAGGGGAAAAGAACAATGGTTGTAAGTACTTGTAAGATTTCATGAAGAGCCTGCTCCATTTGACATTCTTGCTTAGCATCATCCTACCGCACTGTCCTCTTAAATAAAATCAGCAAGTTAGTCCTGGCTGGTCCAATGTGCTTCTCGGGTAAGACTGGGCTACTCTCCTGAGTCTCTCACTGTAAAGCTCTGCCCGGGATCCTCTGGTCCCCCAGCCCCTTCAACTGATTTCCTATTCCAGAGGAGAGGCTCAATAAGCGATTAAGCTGAACACACACAGCTCGCTACTCTGTGTGGTTGGCATATACCCATAAAGTGTGACTATTTTAGGCAAAGCTCACCTCCACCAGCTCCCTGCTCTCTGTGGGTGACGGGTGTGCACCTTTGGCCTGGCAGGCCTAGGGCTGGCCTAGAAGACGCTTGCTCTTGGCATCAGTGTTTCCCCAAACTCTGTCATCTGTGTACCTACCTTGTGATGTTTACCATATTCATATACCACCTGTATGGTTATTTAACATTTTTGCATTTTTTATTTAAATAAACTTTTATGAAGGGAGACATGCATGTCATAAATGAAAAGCCAGTTATCACATGCCATGACTAATCAAATTAAATATATTATTAGTAGGTAAATAAGACTTCAGTGAAATTCCAACTAAACACATCTTGTCTAGCACCAGTGATGTAGGTATCACAGTTTGGAAAGCGGTACACACAAATTAGTGTCCTCTTTACATGGAATTTACTCTTCTACATTCCTTCCTTAAAGGAATTTCCCCCGAGGTTTCTTCAATCTACCTACGTTCTCACTCAGAAAAAAACTGAGGGTTGGAACTCATGTCATTGTAAAAGGGCCAACAAAATGTCTTCACACTCAAATTCTAAACTTGTTCTGAAATTTGAGAAAGCAATATGACAGCTTAATTTTAAATACACAGAAAGGCTCATAAAAAAAAAAAAGCTGCCTTTTTTTTAGGAGCCAGGAGGGAACAGAGGCCAAAGCAAAATAAATCCTTTCCAAGTGATAGCCCAAGGACATCTAAACAAAAAGCCAATTGTTCTCAAGTTTACCTACAATCTTCAGTAAAGCCCGCCTCCCTGAGGGCCAAGGCCAACAGCTGAGAAGGCTTCTGAGATGGGCTGAGCCATCTTCAGTGGCGGGGGATGTGTTCTAAACCATCTGCGAGAAGTCACTGTTTTCTAGCTCAGCGTTACAGAGTATAAGCAGAACAAAATGTAAATCCGAATAAAAATAAGAACACAATTCTGGACATTGGTCACGTGGCCTAAATGATCTGTGAGACCAGTGGGCTTAGAAGAGGTCTGGACACACTGAGGTGGCCCACAAGCCAGGATCCTATTTCTCTTGTTCCCTGGAATCGATGGAGCCTGAAACAGCACACAGTAGAAACCTAATACATATTTGTGAATGGATATTTGTTGACTAAGATGACCAGGAGGATTACTGTTTTGGAAAGCAATAGGATGAGTGGGCCTTCTTGGCTCAGGGGAGGCCCAGCATTGCTTGGATAAATCTGAGTATACAAAGCTACCTCACCCAGAAGCAGGCACCCTGCCACCTGCCCTTCTGATAACACTTAGGACCCAGTGCCAGCCCCTGGGGAGGCAGGCTCTGGTTCCATATCAGGTTTTCCTGGGAGTGGAGATAGATGAATTAATTCCTTTTAAAATCTTTAAGCTGGAGGGCTGAGAGGGATTTTGCTCAGCTCCCACTAACTTCAGCTGATGCTGGGCAGCAGCCACCCCACATAGTGAGAGCTTCTGCACTGTGAGTGCTGCAATCTTGGAACTTGTTATTCTAGAGATACTGATTTACAAGAGAATCTGGCCAACGTTGGGGAAAATTCCAAGTGATTCACTGCTGCCACGGTCGGAATGTTTGTGTTCCCCACACCCCCAAATTCAACCTAATGAATTGGAAACCTAATACCCAAAGTGATGGTACTAAGGGCCTTTGGGTGGTGATTAGGTCATAAGGGTGGAACCCCCACGAATGGGATTAGTGCCCTTATGAAAGAGAACCTAGAGATCTCCCTTGCCCCTTCCATCATGTGACCATACAAGGAAAAGTCTGCAATGTGGAAGGAAGTGCTCATCAGAATCCAACCTTGATGGCACCTGACCTTCAACTTCCAGCTTCCAGAATGTGAGAAATAACTTTCTGCTGTTTTTTCTCCCAGTCTGGAGGTTGGAAGTTGGAAGTCAGGTGCCATCAAGGTTGAGTTCTGATGAATAACCAGTCTGTGGTGTTTTGCTATTCCAGCTGGATGGGTAAGATACCTACATAAGTACAATCCAATGGAGGGAGGGATACTCAATAAAAATGCAGATTCTGGGCTCCTCCTCAGTTCAAGCCTGACTGGTCCTTGCAGGAGCCGGGGAATATGAATTGTAACCAGCACTCCAGAGTTGTCTGTTTGTTTGTTGATTTTCAAATGTTTATTTATTTTTTTAGAGAGAGAGGAAGAGACAGGGAGGAAGGTAGAAATATCAATGAGAGAAACATCAATCAGCTGCCTCCTGCATGCCCCCTACTGGGAATTGAGCCTATAGCTCAGGCATGTGCCCTGACTGGGTATTGAACTGGCAACCTCTTGGTGTATGGAACTCTGCTCACCCAACTGAACCACCCCAGCCAGGGCACTCCGGGGGTTTTGATGCACCCAGTTCACAGATTGGTTAGGAATCACTTCTCCAGGGCTCTTCTGAGGGGAACATCTGCTAATATAATTTACCTGGGACTGAAATGCTCAAGGTTTTACATCATGTTCAGTTTAGCTGATGGGTTTTTATACCAAGTTCCAATTTCATTTCTGCATGAATAAAATATCCCCATGTGAGCTCTGTTTTTCAATTTCCAGAGGAAAAACATTTCTAAATCTCCATAATGATTTACTTATTCCAGCCAGCCCTGCTTCTGCCCGGCCCCTATGTCACATCACAACCATACCACCTTCCCCAGCTTCTGTGGTTGCAAACAGAGGAGGTGCTATTTTTCACCATAAAAGAAGTAGCAATATCCTAGGCAACTGAGAACTGTAGAACTGTAAACAACTGAAGACAGGATTCACGGCTGCTGTCTCAACAAAAGCGGCGACTACAAAGCTTTTGAAACAAGGAGAGAAAGCTGAAAAATTAAGTGATGAGGCTCAACAAACAGTATGAGATTTTTTTAAAAAGTAACAATAAAATAATGGAGCAAAATTCAAAAGATGCTGTCTTATATTTGATAATCTACTTGTTTCATTAACCTGCACAATCATCTTTATTGACTAACCAATAACAGCGGCAATTCCAAGTATTTCCCTCCACTTTCTGCAATCTTTGGACCTTATGCTGATCGAGAAATTATTTTCAAGTCCAAAGTTAATTTCTGATATCAGGCAAAGCCAAAAGGTTAAGCTGACATATAAGTTCTTGTACCAGACAAAGCCAAAAGGTCATGTTAATATTTTATCACAAAGAATTTTTAAAATATCTATTTTTTATTGATTTCAGAGGGGAAGGGAGAGGGAGAGAGAGAAACATCAATGATGAGAGAGAATCATTGATCAGCTGCCTCCTGCCAGTCCCCTACTGGGTATTGAGTCCATGGCCCAACCTGGGCATGTGCCCTGACCAGGAATCAAACTGTGACCTCTGGTTCATAGGTCAACACTCAACCATTGAGCCACACTGGCCAGCACAAAGGATTTTTGAATAACTGTTTTTCTATTTGGAAAACACAACATAATGTACTTCTCATATTTGCCATAAGTGTATTTAAAAGTTCAAATGCAAGACAAGGCTAATTTTTACTCTAAATTAATTTGAGCTATTACCTATACAATCAAATATTCTATAACTTGCTATAAATGTGATATTATTTAAAAATCCAATACAAATATTTAGCTGAGTGCTAACTACTAACTGCTTTATATCAGGAAGCAGTTGTCATTAACTGATATGCAGCTCTTCTATATAGTCACATCATCCAGAGATTTTTGTTATTTGCTAAACATTACAACTGAGTCTTCCATAAAGAATTACACAAGTTTGCTCATTCTATGTCAATAGCTCATCTGTATAAGAGTCTAGAAAAGTAGCAAAATATACAGAATCTTAAGACTCAAGTACTTGTTAGTGACAAAACTTTATTTTGGAAAAAGCCTTGAACATCAATTACTTTTCCTTTAAAATGAATAAGCCGCACAAAGGATAGGAGAAAACTATTTCAATAAGCTCTATGGCTTATGGCTAAAATATTAGTGATTCCTTCAGAAGTACAACTCATTTGTACAACTCATCTTACTTATAAGGAAGGTCATGAGATCACTCTCTGCTCTCCGACTCTGACTTATACGTGTTTTACTTTCCGAAAAGACAAATAGTAAGCATTTTCATAAATGGTTTCAGAATCTTCCACAGTTCACTGCTCCTAAAAATGAGTATTTCACCCATTCTTACAGAGTGTGCACCAAGAAATCAAAACACCAGGGCACTAGCAAGACTTCGGCCTCTCATACTTTGAAAGAATATGAGGAGTAATATAGCCTAGAATGGTTAACACAAAAATGAGTCTAAAGTCAGAACTTGTTCTTATTCTAGTTATGATTGTCCAACTGTTTGATTTTGTTCATGTTGAAAAAGAAAGAGGAGAAAGACTAGTAAACAAATAAAAATTCCTTAAGGGGAAAGAAAGCAGCTCTAAAAAGAGGCAATGGACTTAAAATCCTTAAGCCTCAGTAAGTGCAGGCAAGGAGAAGAGGTACCATTTGACACACTGAAGCATTTTGCTGAAACACCAGCAAGTACCTGGCCCACTCTTCTCTCCATCCTCCCCCTTCCCCAAAGATAAATTGAAAGAAAAATAGATGTTAAACAAAAGTAGCTACTAGTGCAATTAAATGTAGGCTCAGGTTAAGAATGAAAGCATGGGGATTCCTAACTGTAGGGTTTTAAAAATACAATGCACTGTCATCCACCCACTCTGGATAGTTAAAAAATTATTCTCCTGAAGTCCTTCTCATGATTCTGACAGAATATGAAATGAGTTTTACTCATATGTAAGTAGACATACAAAAAGGTATATGGTGTTTTTCAGCCCACAGTTGTAACCAAAATATGTGACTTTACCCTTGAAAAGTCCAGTTTAAGTAACAGCAAGATATTGGCAAGGTTACACCAACCACTTAACATTCAAGCCATGTGATCTTTGCTTTCCTTCCTCTACCCTCAGTAGGCCTGCTGGTCAACTCATCACACAGCTCCATCATTGCTTTTTTCACGAATCCCCCTGAATTCCCAAGTAGAAGACTCATTCTCTTCTCCCTGTTACTACTAGATCTTTACATACCATTATTATTATTACACTAGAGGCCTGATGCACGAAATTAGTGCAAGAGTAGGCCTTCGCAGCCGTGGCTGCCTCAATCCCTCCCTCGCAGCTGCGGTAGCTGTCTCAATCCCAGCCCCAGCTTCATCCTGGAAGGATGTCCAGGAGGACGTCCGGTCTAATCAGCATATTATGCTTTTATTATTACAGATTTTGTCATAATGTCTATATGTCTTCTCACTAGTCTGTGATTTCCCTTAGATCAGGAACTCTCTTCTCTACCTTGAACCCCAGCACCTTGGGCAACACTTGTCACAGAGCAGGTGCTCAATACATGTCTGAATATTGGAAGAATTTCCTGATACCACTTTCCTTAGCACTCCTCATCTAATCACCACCATATGGATTGGAATCTTTTCTACCATATCAATTCAGGGGGAGCCTTTTCCAAAGTAAATGAAATATATTCTCCTCTCAACCCCAAAATCAACAAACAAGTTTGTGCCTACTCAACCCTTGAGTTTTCATCAAATGGTCTTCATTATGGCTTCATCCACTGAAAGAAATTTCTATTCTGTTGTACAACTGTGAATCACTAAGTTCACAATCTAATTCAGGGTGTGCTTGTTTATTCTAATCATTATTTACTGAGCATATTGTGAGTGCCTAGGTTGGGCACTGGTTCTTGGGGACACATCTTCACCCAGGTGGGGAGGCGCAACTCCCTGTTTCCTTTCCTCCAGGCCAAGATCACTTTGAACCTCAGTCTCCCCAGAACCATGAGCTTCAGAATAACTAAGACCCAAGGCTTTGGGTAAGAATTTTTCAACGTGTCTCTTACAGATACCGAAAAGAGTTCCTTAAATATATATATTTAATTTCCAAGAAATGATCTAATGATTGATGACTAATAGTAATGTCCAGCCCTATTCATCAAGTTCGTTCTCTCTTTCTCTTTCTCTCTCTCTCTCTCTCTCTCTCTCTCTCTCTCTCTCTCTCTCTCTCTTTCTGTGTGTGTGTGTGTGTGTGTGTGTGTGTGTGTGGCTGGACTCCTCTCTGCAGGGTGGATTAAATGAGTAGTCTGACGATATCCTCTAGTTGCCCAGGACCAGCCCTAGTTTAAACCTGTTGTCTTCAGATAACTAATAGTATCTTTTTTTATTCTCAAAAGTGTTCTGCTTTGGCTGATAAGTATATTGTCACCCTCAGAATAACTGCCTAATTGGGGTTGGGAGAGACTTGACAGCCTCCTCTGGCCTTACAACTCTAATTTACCACTTAAACATACAGGCCAAGATAAGAAAACCCATAACCTCAAAGTTAAAAAGAAACCCAGCTTTTCAGTAAGACAATTATGGGAGTTGCTAACATGTTTCTTCTATTGGGAGGATGTACTTTTGACCTCACTATAAAACCAGCTGAAAACAGAAACCGACTAGCTGCTTTGTTACTGGCAGTGGGAAAATGCATTCAAAAGAGGTCATTCAACTAAAAGAAATCTGTGTATGAGATAGCTATTATCTCTATTAATTATATCTCCAGTGACCTACTTATGGGGGAAAAAAACTCCCACCAAAGCCAATTTGATGTCTCTTCTAAGGCTGTAATGAAACATATATAAGAAATTGTTGTTTTAAGAAAGAGATACAAATAAGCTCTCTCTTTTGATGTAATAAAGCACGTCGACTGTAATTGAAAAATAAGAAGGTTTGTCCTAGCTGGTTTGGCTCCGTGGATAGAGCATCAGCCTTCGGACTGAAGGATCCTGGGTTCGATTCCGGTCAAGGACACATGCCTGGGGTTGTGGGCTCGATCCTCAGTAAGAGGTGTACAGGAGGCAGCCAATCAATGATTCTTTCTCATCACTGATGTTTCTCTCTCTCTCCCCCTCTCCCTTCCTCTCTGAAATCAATAAAAGTATATTTAAAAAAATAAAAATATTTTGTAAAAAAAAATAAAGTGACATTTTTAGGAGTGAATGTGGGTGAGCAATTAAGTTTCTGCATCAGCATGGCCACAGCAGTTTAATTTAATCAGCAACAGCCCCAGAAAGTTGGGCTCAGGGACCCCATTCCCATTTTATTTGGCCAGTATAATGTTCAGCATTTTTATTTTTAATTGGAATTTGCCGATTTGCTGGTTCCACACAAATCCTCCCAATTCTCCCGCTAGTCCCCACTGTCTTATACCAGTTCCGGTCACACACTTGTGGTACCTGCTGGCAACATGGCTTTGCCAGCCCTGAACTCCATGATTTCTAGGACCCCATGGCCCTGAAACGGGCCCTCCCCTTCCAGTTAGGACCATCACTTTACTCCATTTCACCCCAAATACCCTTACCCGACAATTCTGAGCCAACCATTTCCCCTTATTAATCAGTTATCTTGTAATTATCCTCAGTTCAGCTTTTGTCTCCCCCATGACATTAAAAATAGCCTTTAAAAAATAGCTTTGTATTTTCTATCCTCCCACAGCACCTAGTCTAACAATCTGCACAGAACAGACATACAAATGTGTGCGGGCTAAAAGCAAAAGAGCCAGTGAGACAACATCCTGTGATTATTCCCACTCTGAAGGGCTGGACACAGTGCTACCCCCGTGTTGGACAAAGGAGTTCAAACCCATTCTGGCTTGCTCATCTTTCTCCACTCCAATGGGGCAGTGAAGCCACGGGGCCACGGGAACATGACCACTCGCAGTGCTTGTCCTCTCCCAGCTTTGAAACCATGCTCCAGGTACCTGAGACCCAGAATGTCACTGCCCAATGGCCCCACGTTGGGCCCTTCCCCAATCCATGCTCTTGAGGGTGAACATCCCATCGGTGTGCACATCCCTAGGCCTGAAGGGCACCCAAGACACAGATGTTTGTGAGGGGTGTGGACAGAGCATGGACGTGTTGGCCTGAGTGCATGTCATTGTGGGTGAGAGGTGGTGGTGACAAGGGGACACCAGCCAGGGGCTCCCGTCTGTATTCCTGCCCGTGCCCTGGCTTTAAGTGCCTCTCTGGCTCAATACACACTCAGAGTTAAAGAGGTCAATCTCAATAACAAAATGTTCTTATTTCTCACTTTGTCCCAGGACATGTCTTCCTAGCTTTGGTATATTTTGGTATAGACCTACCCAGTAGAGAAACATCTGACTTTTAGTTATTTGCTGAAAGGATGACAGACTAAAACAGAGAGGACCTATTTTCACCCACGGTCTTTAAGAACTGGAGAAAACTTTGAAAGCACAGGAGAATGGTACACGTTATTGGCCACATATGCAAAGATCCTTCTGAGTTAGCCAGTGTTTCTGGACCCAGGACAATTTGGAGTGATGTCATGTAATCGCATTCAATCCATATCCACCCTGAAATACCATCATCACAGTGCACATCTGGGTTCCAAACACATGCATTACCATAAAATGCATTTAAGTTAGGCACTACAGTGTGAAATCAATTTGATGAAACTACTTAAAATGCATTTAAAATATTTTCGAAGTAGCCATTGAATCACAGTTTATATATTCTCTTCTAATCCAACTATTATGTACACTTTGAAAGCCAAACAAAAGCTAATGGGAGATGGAAATGAGATGGCCTTGGCAGGGTTTTGCCGAAGTCTGATCGTCCACAGGAGAAACAAGACTGGTTATGGTCTACAGTGTGCTGATATAATGGTCACTTCCATATTCATTCTCGTACACTGGAAATTTAGTTACATTAGGTCTCGGGATCAGATTTGAGATTTTCTCTTTCCGATGATGATAGTGTGGGTCTAATTCCTGCTTTACACCCTGCAGGGAAGTGAAAACTCAGTTCTGATTTCCCTGATTAAGGCAGTAAATCTTTCCCTTCAGTCTGCTTAATCCTCCCCTGCCCACCCCAACACATGTGGATGAATTTTTTTCCATTATAGACTTAGAGGGGAAAGTGAACCTCTTTGGCAGATGAGCTAAGAATTTTCATTATACTTTATGCAGAACCTAATGTGCCTGCAAATCAACCAGAACCCAGATCAGGAATCCTTGGCTAATGCTCTTTGACAGTTTGATGTACCTTCTCTAGCTGTTCTTTCCCTCCTAGTTCTTGTTTCAAATCCTGAATCTCCTCAAATTCCTGAAGGATTCAATTTCCACCCGTCTGCTGATATTTACAATCAAAACTCTGTCCTGCAGATAAGCAGGTTCTTTAACTTTCCGCATGTGGACTGTGATATCTGGCCCTTTGTCCACCCAGCCTGCCCCCTTCCTCCATGCAGTATATGTGTAGACAGAAGACTAGTCAGGAGACTAGAACAACTGGGATCTCATCATAGACACACACACACACACACACACACACACACACACACACACTTTCAAGTGACCCCAAATCTCTAGGCCAGTGGTCGGCAAACTCATTAGTCAACAGAGCCAAATATCAACAGTACAACGATTGAAATTTCTTTTGAGAGCCAAATTTTTTAAACTTAAACTATATAGGTAGGTACATTGTTATTAACTTAATCAGGGTACTCCTAAGCTGGCCTTTGCTAAAAACGTCCTCAATCCGATTGAGGTACGTTTGCTGAGGTCGACCCCTTCCAACTCTCCCATCCACACTCGTCTTGTATACTTGTTTCATCTATCTCCTTTCCGAAAACTGACTTCTGCGCATGGGCCACGAAGTTTCAATTGCACTGCACATTCGCGCCCGCACGTGGTATTTTGTGGAAGAGCCACACTCAAGGGGCCAAAGAGCCGCATGTGGCTTGCAAGCCGCGGTTTGCCGACCACTGCTCTAGGCCATCAGATACTGAAGCTCCTTCCTGACTGAAGCTGAAGCTCTCTTTCATGGACACGCCCTGCTCCTAAAGTCTGGTCAATTCCAGCCCCATGGGAGAGACTGCAGTGAAAATGGAGGGAAAGGACTATTCTCCTGGATCTGAACAGCATCTTTGGGAAAACAAGAAACAATAATAAAATGGGGTTATGGTGTGTGCTCTTTGTTTTTCTTAAAAAAACAATCCTTTTCATTGTCTTGGCTTATCTGGTAGAATATAGCTGCAGCAATTTGGGAGTGACAATCTTTGCAATACAGCCTTAGTATAAACAATGCCACACAAGCAGTCAGTTATTCCCAAAAGGTTCTAAAATAAATAGAAAGAACCTATGCTATCCAGATTCTGGGAGATTATTTCTTTACATGTTTGTTTTGGGGGACTTATTCTGGTGGGGAGTTAGTAGTGAAAAGTGAAGGCCATGTGTCAGCTTTGAGAGATTGAGAGATGAGCAAATCTCCCATTTCCCTAGTGATGATGTGGCCTGCTGCAAAGTAAGTCCCAAGAAAAGAGGCCTAGCAAAATCCCAAACTAGCTTTATGAAAGCTAACAATTCTCACTCATCATTCATAGGAGCCGCATAAATATTTATCATTAATGAAATGGTGCAATCTCAATTATTAGTCCTGCTCTTTGTTTCTCTCCCTCCAAACCAATTTTGGATACAGCAAGACCACTTAACTCTGTACTTCTAAGAAAATGCAAGCGACAGAGACAGGGAGAGAGTAAGGCAAGAATTATTTACTGAGAAACTGTGTGCCAGCGACCACACCTCCCACTTTCATTAATGGCATCTCAATAAATAGTGTTGGGACTAGATTTTAACTGTATAGAAGAAAAAAAAAGCAAATCTGTATGGCAGATCAAAATGAATCCTAGATGAGTTAAAGATTTACATGCAAAAAAATTGAAATGATCCATATACTTCAAGAAAGTAAAAATTCATCTAATATTGCATTGGGAAATTTCAGATTATTTTAATATAACAAGATGTAAACTACACCATTAAAAACATGAAAAAAACAAAGATCTAGCTTGGTAAAAAAACTCACCATTCTAACAAATAATTTATATTTTTCATTTTAAGAGCTATTGCAAATAGATTTTTAAAATACATTAATAGAAGAGAAAACACATAAAGTACAAAAAGCCAATTCACACACAAAAATACAAGTTGGCATAGGGAAAATATCTGGCCTCACTATAATTAAAAATTACAAATTAAAATGATGAGATACTGTATTTTTTCCATGAGAGGAGCAAAACTGACAAATTCCAGTGTTGGTGGGAATATTAGAAAACAGAGAACCATTCCAATTTATTCCTGCTGTACCTGTGCACAGCAGTAGGAAGGATAATATGACACCTTGTATCAACATCATTCAAAATGTGATTATGTCACCCAGAAATTCCAATTCTAGGATATGTAACCTAACGAAATCATTGGATTTCAGGTGGCTGAAGATGTATGTAATGGGATAGTGATCACAAGTGTTCCACACAGAGCAAAAAAATAAGTAAAATTAAATGCACCGCAAAATCAATTACTTATGTTGACTTTATACATAAAAATATTATATGGCCAAGAAAATTGATGCAGATGAGTACTTACTGACATGGAATGATGTTTCTAGTACAGTGCATGAGAAAATCATGCATAAAACCCAGCTTGCCAGGAGGGATTATGTTAAATATTATGAAGACTCCCTGTGCTCAAATTCTAGGTCTACCACTCATTTGATGTCTACCCTTGGGCCTCAATGGCCTCCTCTGGAAAACGGGAATGATTATAGTACAAGCACTTAGACCAGTGCTTAGCCCATAGTAAACACGCAATAAGTGTTAGTGTTACTTTTACGTGAAAGTGATCTGGATTGCTTTTATGCCTGCATACGCATACACATAGGCACACACACACACACACACACACACACACACACCCATACACACACTTTTAAGTTATAGTCACAAATGTTAATAACAGTAATCACTGGGTAGTAGGGATAGAGTGTTTATTTTTATTAAGTATGCATAAATAGGTAAACAAAATTTTATGCCCATTTGGTTATGAGCATATCATGTCTATTAGTTGTCAAAGTTTAAAACTAGGAGTTTTGCTAAAATTTTTTAAAGCTTTAGTATGAGTTTACTGTCACAAAGAGCAGAGATACAGTCTGTCCTACTTCCTCCCTAGTCTCAGTGTCAGGGCTTCATATCCTGTGGGCTATTCTAATACTAAAGTTATCCATTTCATGTGAATTCTAAAATGACATTAACTATTAATACTCTACTGACAAAAATTCAGATCCCCAAGAAAATTGTGTCAAAACATTCTCCCACGAGACTTTTGGCTGCAAGGTCTATGTTTATAAAATGAAGAACTGTGTTATTTTCCCTTCTAAATCTTCAGAAAACTATAAGCATCCTGCTTTAAATTCTCACAGACATGGAGCTTATTACCCTGTGCTGGTAGCCACACTGGGATCTCATTTACACGTTGGCAATTAAAGATACAATCTTATGCTTGAATTACATGTTTTTGTGGCTGACTTTCCTAAAAAATGGAAATGTGAAAGTGATACTTTTTATCTATCTGACTAGCAAAAATTAAAGTCAGATAATAATCAAATGTTGGTGAATGTGTGGAGTTGAAATGTTCATGCATTGATGTTGGGAACAATAAATTAGTACAGATGCTTTGGCGAGACTTTAGTAGTTTTTAGAATAAAAATATGGCATTATTATTTAATTTTCTTAAGCATGACCATTGCACTGTGGTTATATAAGAGAATTACCTTGTTATTAGGAGATCAATGATGGAATATTTAGGACCGAGGTCTAAAACTTTAAAAGATTTAGTTTAAAAAAAACTAAATGCACATATATGCACATATATGTATGTAGGTGTGTGTGTACATACATATGTATATATATTTGTCTGTCTATCTTCCTATCTATCTATAGAGGGTGAGAATGCTATAGATCAGCAGTTCTCAACCTGTGGGTCGCGACCCCTTTGGGGGTCGAACAACCCTTTCACAGGGGTTGCCTAAGACCATCGGAAAACACATATATAATTACATATTGTTTTGTGATTAATCACTATGCTTTAATTATGTTCAATTTGTAACAATGAAATTGGGGCTCACCACAACATGAGGAACTGTATTAAAGGATAGCAGCATTAGGAAGGTTGAGAACCACTGCTATAGATTGAATATTTGTGCACCCCTCTCCCCAATTCATATATTGAAACCTAATCTCCAAAGTAATTAGTATTAGGAGGTGGAGCCTTTGGAAGGTGCTTAGGTCATGAGTAGTGCCCTCATAGAGACCCCAGAGAGCTTGATTCCCCCTTCAGCCATGTGAGGACACAGTGAGAAGACAGCTGTCTATGAACCAGGAAGCAGGCACTCACCAGACACAAAATCTTCTGGCACCTTGATCTTGGACTTTCTAGCCTCCAGAACAGTGAGAAACAAATGTGTTGTTCATAAGCCACCCAGTCTATGGTATTCTGTTATAACAGCCCAATCAGACAGGAGAGGGGGAAAGGAGGGGAAAGGGGAAACAGAGAGAGAATATGGTGGAATGAAATAATTGGATAATTATGTCATTAGGTAAATGGAATGCACATGATTATTGTACACTCTTTCAACTGTTCTACGGGCTTCAAAATTTCAAAACAAAAGAGTTGGAAAAAATGTGCACAGACATGTACCACTGCATTAGCATCTGTATCTGGAAAGAACTGAAAATTGCCCAAATGGCCAAACAAATGTATAATTGGTGGACAAAAATATTGAAAAGGCGTGTACTGAATCTGAGTATAGGTACATAGATGGATCTTATAAAGCAGTGCTGAATGAAAGGTAAATAAATGAAAGCAGGCTGCCAAATGAGTCTTCCATCCTATTTATTTAAACGTCCTTTTTTAAGCCCACACAAAATGTGTTGTTTCATAGTTGCTATGAAAGCATTGAAGGAGAATGGGCTGAAAGAAATCATGGTAGATACATCAGGTGGATGCTAATGGGTGGGGTGGGTGGGGGGATCATGAGGGACATGATGAAGCTCACAGATAATACAGGGTGGGGCAAAAGTAGGTTTATGGTTGTTCGTGTGGAAAATAATACAATAATTAAGTAACTAATAATATAAGAATAAACTCTGTGTTTTGTGTACTCACAGCTGTAAACCTACTTTTGCCCCACCCTGTATGATGAAAGCAATAATTCTGAGCAACACGTGGGACAGGTTTTTGTTTATTTTTTTTTCACTTAATAGATCAAATGCTTTAGAAAGGAGTAAAATGGATTCATTATAAAAGTGAATCATTCCGGGCCACCACCAAGGTGTCACATTGCATCTACATTTGTGTGCTAGCCAATCCCAGGGAACCGAGCCTTCCTCTTCTTCGCAGCCCAGGCCAGTCACAACTGTGTGCTCTGAGTTCTCCCCCTTCTTTTTCCTCACCAAGCCCAGGCTCCCCAAATCAGAAGCTGGCTTGAAAATTGCCTTGTAAGTGACTAATAAGCCACACACACACACACACACACACACACACACACACACACACACACACTCCAGGGGTCCTTTTTCATTACGGTCATGAAGCAGCTCTTCAAGACAATGACCCTCTTGCAGCCCTTCGTTCTGATGTGGGCCATGCCAACGTAGAAGTAAATAGAACTAAACCAGTGGGGTGGGGTGCCCTCCACAGCAGCCCACCCTGTGCCCAAGGGCAAGGCCACAATACAGGAACAAACTGACCAAGTGAAGGATGAGTAAGTGAAGGAGAAAGAAAGGAGGAGGGAGAAAGAGAAGGATGAGAGAGAGAAAAACAGAAAGTAAAAGAAGCAACAGGCTCAGTGGGACCATGATGAGCCAGCAGAACCAGCCACAGCTCCCAGATTTATTGCACCCACGAGCAATTCCAGCCACTGGGAAGGTCACCAGAACACGGTGCAAATCAACAAAACCAGTCAAGTCAGGGAAGCCCACCCTGCTCTTTCCGGTGTTTTATGTTCTAGGGCAACTGCAGACATAGGGCTGGGCACTCTCGCTCCACAACGACCCAAACAATACTTCATTAGGAACAAAATATTGGTTAGCGGGAAATGTGAATGGTCCACATTAGGGACATTTTTTGGCAGGGGCTGAAACCATCTTTAAAAACAAAACAAAAATATGATGGGAAAACAAGAGTGGCCCTAGATAAATGATACAAAGGAGCATGCTAGATTTAAAAGTGCTCCTACCCCAGTGGAACAAAGGGTACAGTGGTTAATAGATGATTCTTTCATGGGAGAAAATGGCACCACAGAAGGGAAAGTTACCTTTAGCTTTCATCACTAAACTAGATAATCCCTAATCAAGAAAGAAGAGGCAAAAAAAAACTTCCTTCAAAAAACCAGGGTATCATTTGCATATTTTTACATTAGCAATGTATAATATTTTTTAGAGGGGAATCAGCAGGGACCTTAGGAATTATCTTACCCAACCCCCTTATTTTGCCAATGAGCTTGGAAAGCTAACATCTTCCTTAAGGCCTCACTGCAACTTAGAACCGCAACCCAGGTCTCCAGATCCAAGTCATATTTTCCGCGTGGTACCACTTCATTCTTTCCTTCACAATTCCCCAACCTCTGAAATCTGCCTCAGTTTCCCAGTCTCTGAGGTGTTTGTTAAGAAACTAATGTTTTAAAATTATCCTTAAGAAAGTGAGGATATTTGAACATAGATTGGACATTCTATAATATGGAAGTGTTATTAACACTCTTAGGTGTGAGGTAGGGGTGGGGCATAGAAGGGAGCCACCAAGCTAGAGTAAGGGATTTACCAGGAAGCAGAAAGTGACATGGAAAAGGGAGGGTGAAACCTGATGGGCTGTGGAAGAGTGAGTGGCCTGATGGTTAAAAAGGGGCCGCCAGTGTGGCAAAAGTCCCATGTGCGGGAGAGCAACCATTAGCTATCAATTCTGCTGAAAAATTTACAACAACAAAATGCAATACTTGTTTCATGCCGGATCCAACCTATATATTCAACCACTCTTGATACCATAACCTAAGTTTTTTTGAAACATAAGATCAAATAACTGTTTATAATTTTTGTTTTATTTTTTTAAGGGAAATCCCAATTAAACCACCCCCACCTTCCAGTACATTTACTCTGAAATATTGGGCCCCCGTGGAAGTGGACTCACTTTGAGTAGCCTTTTCCCTGAATTGATCATCTTCAGATCATGGGGCCTCTTACAGGTCTGAATGAGTTTATTCTAGCCCCAGATAGAGTTAGACCCCAATAACAGACGTCTAGGCATCTGGAAGCAAACATGGGTGCCTGCTAGCAGATGTCCAACAATTTCAGAATCTGATTGAAACCAATCTGGCATTTGGCTTGTTCACATAAATGCAGTAACTCAGTGGCAAGGGATTAAAGTATCGAACCTATCACCATCTACTATTGCCTAGCAAATATACACCCAGGGACTAGAGCCAACTAAGGAAGATATTCATGGAGCTAGGAAATGCCATCATCTCAGCAATGGAGCCTAACGAAGGTCCCTTGTTCTCTTCAGAGCTCAAATTGTATATTATCATTAGGAGGGAGATAGATACTGAATTCATTTCGTTCGGATGTAAGTGTTTCCATGGTGACAAGAATGTATGCCTTTAAACTCCAGGACAACTGAATGGAGCGTTCAGTAAACCAGGCAATTTCTGGGTATTTTCAAAGCCTAGGAAAAGATAGATAATGGCTGCAAGTCTTGCCAACATTGATTTGTCTCATTTCTAAGCCAGACGAGGCCAATGACTGAGAAATGTAAGAGAACCACATCCCAGACCAATATTGACTCAAGTGTAAAATATACCTGATTCTCAGAGGGGCTTATCTTGTCAAATGGAATTATGCTGCTTCACCCAGGATGGCACTGACATTGTAACTGTCATGCATTCAGGCAGAACACAGCAATAGGAAAACCTGTTTTTTAAAGACATTTTTCCTATTGGTCCATTGAATCAGTGCTTTCTAAATACTAAGGATGGTTAATCTCATGTTTTCAAATGGTGATGATGAGCTCATGATCTAAGTGAACAGTTTTTAAAGTCTATAATCCTTTCTTTTGTGAGCTACCTATGAGACAATTTTCTATGGAGTGCAACTTTGGCTCTTGCCACCATATATGTTCATTTGTTAGAGTTTACCTAGAATTCCTTTAAAGAAAGACCAGAACTACTTTTACTGACTCTCTTGACCAAACTTGACAGAAGTTGTATGGTTATGGATTAGGAAGACTCTTGTCAGACACTGTAATTTTCACTTATGAGCTCACTTTTTAAAGCACTTGTTATTATACAAGTTTTACATGAATACATTTACCCTTATTTAAAAAGTTAGAATGTTACAATAAAATTCTGCCTCAGCCAACTCTACTGCCACTCACAACCCTGTCCTCTCTCTCTCTTTTTTTAAAAAAATATATTTTATTGATTTTTTACAGAGAGGAAGGGAGAGGGGATAGAGAGGCAGAAACATCGATGAGAGAGAGACATCGACCAGCTGCCTCCTGCACACCCCCTACTAGGGATGCGCCCACAACTAAGGCACATGCCCTTGACAGGAATCAAACCTGGGACCCTTCAGTCCGCAGGCCAACGCTCCATCCACTGAGCCAAACCAGTCAGGGCAACCCCAGTCCTCTCAATGATAGGTGCTCTTCCAGACATTTTTCTATTTATTTACATACATATGTGTTTTCACTGATCTATCAGTGAAAATCATTAAATAAATCCAGCCTGGAAAAGCTCAAAAGCCCTCTAAATGTAAGAACTAACCTGAGTTCTTACAATCAATAACAGGAGTGGCAATATAATTCTTAAGTCTTAGAGTTTTAAGTGATATTTGGAGGTTTATAGATTTCTCCCATCCTTTTAAAACCTATCTTCTTTGACCTCAGAACATAATTCACTTGGAGTTCTGGCATTGTTAATTTTTAACTAACTAGACTAATTCATTAGTATCTCTCTCTGTTTTTCAACTGTGGCAATATTTGAATCCTGGGAGACTGAGCTGCTAGTTTCAAATATTGTGCTAATTTTAAAAAAAGATACAATTGCTTGTGTTTATCTTATACCCAGGCACTATCTGTTTTCCCAGCAAAGGCTGCCCTTGGAATGACCTTCATGTGTAGTAACTGCTAATACAAGTTGTGTGCCAGGGCAGGTGTTTGTTCTAAACACACTATATATTTATTAGTTGGAGAGGATCCTGCCAGTAAATCAGCCAGTAAAAATACATTGCAGATCTAAATCTGTTATGCAAACCCAGAGGTAAAATGTATATGAAATGCATTGCTACCATATTTGCATTTTACCTTGTCTTTTTTTAGGAAGCAAGATTACTTACCTTCTCTAATTTTCATGTTTACAAAAATGCAAATTGTAGGAAACGTGGCTCATGTTCTCACTTTTTTACATGACAAGTCAAATGGAAGGTGCTCTACTGCCAGAAAGCTTTTTAAGAAAATTGTGACTCTTATAAGCTTCCTCTAATGCAGCGGTTCTCAACCTGTGGGTCGCGACCCCTTTGGTGGTCGAACGACCCTTTCACAGGGGTCGCCTAAGACCATCCTGCAAATCAGATATTTACATTACGATTCATAACAGTAGCAACATTACAGTTATGAAGTAGCAACGAAAATAATTTTATGGTTGGGTCACAACATGAGGAACTGTATTTAAAGGGCCAGAAGGTTGAGAACCACTGCTCTAGATAATAAGAGAAGGGGGGTTAGAGAAGAGAAAGATGATAAAGAAAAGGAAGAGGCTGAGCTATAAACTCCTGATGAAAGAGATTTGTCTTTTCTGTTTATCCCTCTATCCACAGCTCCTAGTCCATGTCCTGGGGCATCTAGCCTAATTCAGAAACTTGGTTAAAGAGTGTGAGAAGGCCCTACCCGGTTTGGCTCAGTGGATAGAGCGTGGACCTGTGGACTGCACGGTAGCAGGTTTGATTCCAGTCAAGGGCACATGCTTGGGTTGTTGGTTCAATCCTCAGTAGGGGGTGTGCAGGAGGCAGCCGGTCAATGATTGTCTCTCATCATTTATGTTTCTATCTCTCTCTCTCCCTCTCCCTTCCTCTCTAAAATAAATAAAAATATATTTAAAAAATAACTAGTGTGAGATGGAGAAAAACAGTTACCAGGTAAGAAAGCATACAGGTTAGAGTGACCCATGTTTGATTCAGAGGCAAAGCTGAGCGTGCTGGCTGGGCTGGTGGGAGGCGGGCAGAACCTTTCTCAACAGCCCCTGAGGAAGAAGCACCAGCCGTGCCTTCCTGGGGTGTGTGAGGCGGGGCAGGGCAGGGAGAGTAAAGCCTCTCCAAATCGGTCCTGTTCTGCACCCACCCATCCTTTGCCACAGGCTGCAGAGCAAACACAGCTGCCCAGCAAACCTGCTTCGGCTGGCCTAGTGGAGGTGGCAAAGATGCAATTGAAGCATCAATTTGTAAAAGAAATGTCATACTACTTCTGAGATCAGCAAGGGCCTCTCTGCTACTTAATAGTTTCAGATGAAACTCCAAATGAGTTCACTGATGTCCAGGCAGAAAGAACCCTCTATTTAGCCGAGCCTTGATGAGAAACCCAAGTCCCACAGGCCTTCCCTCTCATTCTGTGAAAGGGCTCTACTGCCCCAGATGCGTTCTAAATTGAAGGCTCAACCTAATGTATCTCTTTTTTAAAAAATGGGGTAGAAACATAATGTTTTTTCCCTGCAGAAGGTACCTTGACTTTACTCTTGCTATCGACATCTCCTGAAACATGTTTCAGGAATGTTCTTCCCTTGAGTCTTGCCTCGAGGAGGTAACTAACAAGAGAGGCCAAGAGGACATGGTCCTGGTTCTAAGACAGCACAACTCAGAAAGGGAAACATGTTAGCAGATACCGCCTGGAAGGAAGGTGCTGGTGCTTTAGCAACTCCTCCTCTGGGGCTGGAGGGGCCAGGGCTGCACAGGTTTCCTGAGCACCTACTACATGTCAGGTCCTGTGAAATGGCTGTGAACAAGACGACAGGGTCTCAATTTCCCATGAGCTCAGAGAATGGAGAGGGAGAGGTAACTGCATAGGACATCACTTCAGTGTTTAGAAGCTGGGGGTCAGTCTAAGGAGGGTTTAAGGCGGGAGGAATAAAGGGCCAAGGCTACCTCTGGACTTGTTTTCTCTCCTGGGTCACTGGATTTGAAGGTCTTTGTCTGGCTCCAAAAGAAGCCAGACTGAAAGAAGAGACAACTTGTAGAGGAACATATATGGTTTTCTTTACATAAATCACGTGGGGGAAAATACCCATAAATTCTAGGACAGAATTTTATACTGATGAGCTTCTGTTTTGTTGCTGTTGTCGTCTGTTTGGGGGAAGTTGTTTCTCTTTCTTTAAGGTAGACAAATCAATACAGACCTTGAATTCTAAACCAATTTCCTCCCAAATTTTTAACAGCTTTGCTGAGATATAATCCATGTACTGCAAAGCTTAACCATTTAATGTGCACAGTTTAAGAGTTTTTAGTGTATTTACTGAGTTGTGCAATCATCACCACAATTTCATTTTAGAACACTTTTGTCCTTCTCAAAAGAAACCTTGTACCCATTAGTAGTTATTTCCCATCCACACCAATCCAGCCCAGCCAACCACTAATCTATTTTCTGTCTCTAGAGATTTGCCTATTCTTGACATTTCAGTGAGAGGTCATGTAATATGTGGTCTTTTATGATTGGCTTCTTTCACTTAGCATAAAACTTCTTGAAGTTCATCCAGGCTGTACCATGTAGTAGTACTTTATTCCTTTTTATTGCCAAATAATATTCTAATGTATGGATACACCACGTTTTGTTTATCATCCATCAGTAGAAATTTGCATTATTTCCACTTTGGGGCTATTACGAATAATATTGCTATAAACATTCATGTACAAGTTTTATGTGGATATATGTACTTAGACTGGGAAATACTATAACAAAATCCAGACAACTCTCACCTCTTTTCCCTTTTTTTGGATCAGTCCCACCTTTTGGCATTTCTCTCTTTCCACCTCTCCTCTAATAAAACACATATATATCTTAGTTCTACAGAATATGTAATGAGACACTGATTCCAAATTCACCTCAAAAGATATCTTAGAAGAGGCAGCTTTGTTTCAATGGGCAATAAACTAATATGTGACGTGTGATCCACAGATTTTAAAAATATTTATATCAGAATCACAATCTGTAGTTCAAAATGGAAATTAACTGGCCACAAATAAAAAAAATCAATTTAGTTTGAATTGGTCAATGCAATGGAGTCTATCAAAGAAATGAAATATGTTTAAGTAATAATTGGTCTAAAAGGCATCCCATTCCTTGAAGATTCTGCAAAAAGCTGCTGTCAGTGTGTCTCCTGGGGACTCTGCACATTTTGAAATGAGGTTAGGCCAGATCCAATTAGAAAGGTGAACACGGGGATATTTCTAAATGCTTTGGGGTCATAACTTAATGAGCAATAATTTGCTAAATATTCCACTAGTCTAATGGCTTCATGGAGATAATATTGCAGGTAGACAAGCGCAGGTCTGTAGAACTAAGCAATTAGGAATTGCAGATATAAGCCATGAATAATAACGTCACAACACAGGTAGCGCTAAATAAATACTTAGTGATGTTATTTCAGCTAAAATTAGACTATAATTTAATACCCTTGAAAATTATTTTTTGCAAGTGTTGAAAATTTCTAGAGAATAATCTAAGTTGAATTTTTCTGCATAAAGGATGTTGGGTTTGCAGGAGAGGGGAGCATTAATAGTGAATATCTAGGTTTTAGCTTCCACTGGGATATAATCAGCCTATGCTCAAGGGACTGACTATAGATAGACTGGGTTCATTTCTCAGGGCATCTGAGGTTCTTTGATAGTGAAGAAGGGATGAGAAAAGGCAAGGCATGAGGAGTAAAATGAGGAAGATCTTTCATCAAAACCTCTAGGAGACTAGGATGCTTGATATCAGGTCAAGAACGTTCACACTTCAGACAGACAGTGGCAAAAAACAACTAGATTTCTTATACCATTTAGATACCACCATTGCTTTCTTGTTGTGTTTTAACATATCTGTTTCTCTGTGGTTATTAGATCCGAGGCTGGGGTAAATTTTGAGGTTGGCATGCTACTAGCTCCACCTCAGGATAGAAGGAAACCAGGGGGAATACAGCACACCATCAGCTTAGCCAAGAGAGACTCTACAGGCCACACAGAGGAGCAAGTTGTCACTGCGTGTAAACAAGGGCATGGCGTTAAAATCAGTCTCAGCAACAGAAAGATCAAGCTTGTCCTTAAGGGCACTTCAGGTATGAAGAAAAAGGCAAATACGGACTTTCAATGCCTTACTTAATGAATTAAATAAGTTATTTGATAATTTCAGGGTTTTTCCCTCTGGTTACTACAAATCTAGAAAGATGGTTATATATACACATTAGTAGTACAGTTATTAATAGAAGAATGAAACATTTATATAATATGGAGTCCATATATTATATATACTGTCTCTCCTCTTAGTTGGAATAGGTAGGAACATGAGGATTACATATATTTTCTCTCACTTTAAAATGGGTGGGAACATAAGGATTGAAATCAGCTGACACTCTCAGTAATATTCATTAATCTTTGAGAGTCTTGTGATATATAATTAGCAATAGCCATCACATTGGACAAGCTCTAAGATATAATCTCAGTAGCTTGTTTATTTACACTCAATCTCATGCAGGCAGGCAGCCCTCCTCCATGATGAAGCTATGCTCTCTACAACATGTGGCCCATCCAACCTTGAGGCAGCAAAGGAAAAGAAAAAAGGTGAACACCTGAGCTCTGACCTGCATTGTCCCAGAAGGGACTCTCCGTTTAGATTACATGGCTCCAGTATAACTGTAAGGGAGGAGTGAAAACTCAAAGGGCATGCAAAATATGTGGTGAACACTAACTGATGTCTGCCACATAATCCCAACTTATTAAAGAAGAGTGATCAGCCAGAGATATGCCTCATTGTGGGTTAAGTAAATGAGATAGCTAATGAAATGTTTAACTTCCCTAGAGGATAGTTTGAAATCTCCAATGTTAGCTGGAGACAAAAGGTAATGTTTGTGGACGAGTTGGTAGACGGTTATGATGTCATACTTCATGTGAGCAAAAGGCAGCTGTTGGGGTCCCATTTGATTTCAAATAGGGCCAGAACCCAAGTTCCTCAACTTCAAATCCAACATCATAAAACATTGCTTCCTTCTAGAATGTAGGGCACCTATTGCGATAACAAAGTTGCCTAACCTTTCCACATGAAAAAATTAATTCCAGGTCTTAGAGTACTGTTGAGCAATCCTTGTAAATTACATCACCTGAGATATTTTTAAAACTAGTGGTGTCCATGCTCCTTCTTAGGCCAATTGAGTTACAATGACTAGGGACAAACCCAGTTAATGATTTTATGTTTAAGCTACTTGGGTTATTCTAAGAGGCAATTAAGTTTGGTAACCTCTATTTTAGAAGAAACTCACCTCATCTAGAAATTTCCACTTTCTATTGGTTTTAAGACTGGGAAGCTTTAAGAAGTATTCATGCTTGGGACTAACCCCAAATATTCTAATTTAACTGGTTAAGGTGGTGGGGGCTGGACTTTGGAAGTTTAAAATTCTTCAGGTGAATTTAATATATATTGAGTTTTGCAGGAACTGCCATTTATGGCACCACAGCCATCGATAACCCCTCTTGTCAGACCAGATGTGGCATGGCAAAAAATTGGGGAGGGGGAAGCAGCACCAAGTGGTGCTATCCGTGGTGCTGAAATGCCATTGTGGTGAATTTTCTATTGGTAGGGCAGTGAGCATTTATTATTAAGATGATAGAACATAAAATCTTCAACTGTTGCATATTTTAAAATTGAGAGATAAACTTTTGCTAAGCACTGAACTACTGTCCTGTGGGTTTTCAGTTCTATATATGGCTTGTTAAGAGAGAGGGATTGAGGGGTATAGTAAATGATGGATGGGGATGAGAGACAGATGTTGAAGGAAAGAATGCTTTGCTGTTTGTCCAGAGACCAAGGCATGGATTAAGATAACTATGACTGGTGCTCCTTTAGAATCTACATATTTTTCTTTTTAGCTGTTGATAGTATCTTTAATATTTTGAAGTTTAAGTTATCAAAATACTTTTAAGCTAAAAGATACTTTACTTCCCATATAAAGTTTGAAAGCACAAATGTATATAGCTTTTATTTTTCTGCTTAAGAAGGTGGACATGACATAGTTGAGAAAGGGCCTATATTTTATACTATTATTTTAGTGTCTTTATTTTATACTATTTCATGATACTGCCACTGAAGATTTCTAGTTGATATATTTGTATAGCTTTATAAAAAATGAGTTAATATGTTGTTATAACTCCCAAAATTATAAATGGCCTAAGGTTGATGTTTCCTACCTTTATCTCCACATTCCTTACATTATTATCACAATTGAGTTATCCAGTCAGTAATTTCTTATATTCGCCATTGTCTAAAAACCTACACTCATTCCCTTAAACTTTTGTGGGGATGATATATGTTCAATAACTCCATCTAATAACAACTCAGGAACAAAAGGCTTGGATGAAGACTTTAAACCTCCTCCAATTTACGACTGTTCTCAGAAACAGAGAAAATGTTTCCAGAGTAAATGACATTATGAAAATATGAGTCTCATCTGCTAAACTAAAAATATCAAACATCTGAATGCTAATTATAAACCAATAGCTCAGAAACTTATTCCTTACTAAATTCTAGCATTTTCCATATGGCAGCAGTATGAGCATACACATACTAGTAAGTCTAATAAATCATACAGAAGTATCCTTTGGAAGACTTATATTCCTAGTTCTCTGCAAGAAATTGTAAAGTAAGGGCTTCAGGCTAGACACCAAAGCACTTGGGTATATTAATGTCGATCCATAAGCTGTTTTAAGCATTAATGTGGGGTAGGAAATCCTTTATCTTAAGTTAAAATTACTCAAGAACTCATTTTACTTATTACCAGGCTATATGAACTTGAACACCTGAATTGACTGCTTTGGAGCATCTGACCCATACTTTTTAAACACTCCACAGTTCAAAGGAAAAATTCCAGATAAATCCCATTTTCCCCTTAAATGGAAGTTCAGACCATTGCCAATTTGATTAGTATAACCATAAAATAGAGTGTAGTATAACCATAAAATAGAGTGTAGTTCTCAGGCCTTGACCATAGCTTAGTCTTCATTTATTGGGATGTTTAATTAGTAGGTCTGGTAGTCACAGCCTTTTAGTGGATTCAAGTCAAGGTGCTTCAAAACACACACACACACACAAATCCACCCACCTTCCAATAGTGGGGCACCCCACCCTTCCCAAGGTTGTCACCAGTCAGGTAAGAACCTGCCTATTTATTGACCACTTTCCAAGAGGGCTCTCTAGAATCTGAAGCAGGAAGACAGAAAAGATTTTGAAAGAGGTACTTTGGAATTACTGGTCACACTATCAGGGCTCTGGGGGGCTGTTCTGGCAGTAAATTCATAACTTCCTCAGGCTCTGGCAGATCCCAGCACCCCTCTGTCTCGCTCTGCCACTTACTCAGCTCTGTAGTAAACTGTTTTTTCCCCCATCAAATGATTTCAAACTCTTGTTCTCCAAGGAGTCATGTTTTTTATGGAAGTAAACAAAGAAATCATAAATACTCCTCTCCATTACAAGTTCATATCACAGCAGTGCCAGGACACTCATCATCAGAAGCTATAAACAAGAGGCCAAGGGTGGCAGAGTGAATCAATGAGTAAGCCCTGCCTCACTGTTATCTGAGGGCCTCTGGGACTATCTGGCATCAGCGATTCTGTAGTTTCTGTCTCTCACATAATTCTAGAAAACTCTATTATGTCTAGGGCCAATGACAGTTTTATATCACTTGAAAAACTTGTTTAGAACTTGTTCTGCATTGTGCTCCCAAATATGACTCAACTGCTAGAAGAGGTGCAATGGTGAAAAATATCAATCTATAATATGAAAAGAACAAGTTTGGTCACATGTTGCTACAATCTTAAAATACAGATTAGCATGGGCTGCCTTAAAACTCACAAAATGTATAGAGTCAAGAATAGTGTAGTAACTATGATGTCAGATAGGTACTAGACTTACCAGGATGATTACTGCATAAGTTATATAAATGTGTGTAATCACTGTGTTGTACACTTGAAATTAATATAATCTTGTATGTCAATTGTAATTGAAAAATAAAAACACATAAAAGTTTTTAAAACTCACAAAATTTTAAAATTTGAATGAGAGTCAAAGCAATATTCTCACGCACGTATATTCAGATCCTCAGTTTAAACAATGATGACTGTTCTTCCAACACTTATCTCACTTGAAACCTTATCCTCATATAGTTTCCCATATTGTAGTTTAGTAGCAACCCTCAAGCACCTCATTTCTGCACACATCTGTCCTTATAAAGAAACAGGCTTCAGCCCTAGCCAGTTTGGCTCACTAGATAGAGCGTCGGCCTGGGGACTGAAGGGTCCCAGGTTTGATTCCGGTCAAGGGCATGTACCTTGGTTGCAGGCACATCCCCAGTGGCGGGGGGGCGGGGGGGGGTGTGCAGGAGGCAGTTGATCGATGCTTCTCTCTCATCGATGTTTCTAACTCTCTATCCCTCTCCCTTCCTCTCTGTAAAAAAAATCAATAAAATATATTTTTTAAAAGAGAAGAAATAGGCTTCAGACACAAAGAGGATTCATTACCAGGAAAGGGAATGGAGCAGCGGGGTGACAGGTGCAGAGACTGAAAGGCCACCTAAAATACTCCAGTAAAACTAGAGCTCCATAGTTTTCATATGTAATAAATCCTTTCAAACGGATTCTCATCCAAAACAGCCTCGTGGGCGGAGAGGATGCTGTGGCCCTTATCTCAGACTACAGGACAGCACTGGTTAGGATGTCTGGGGCAATTGCTGAGTCACTGCCTCTGGCCCATCCAGCTGTGAGAGGTTGGGAGTGAGATGCAGAAGATAGAATGAGGATGCCTGTACCCAATGAGGGGGAGCAGAGTTTGCCACCTCAAAATATACCCTTTTGGGGAATATTGATGATTTTAAGCTGGTTATTTTTAAGAAACAAAAGACTCAGTAAGAACCTTTGGCCTTCCCCCTAACAACCTAAAAGAATTTAGATAGAAGATTTGCTCTAGAAGAAAGCTATCATCATAAATAAGTATATATTTTTTATTGTTGTTAATCCTCACCCGAGGATATTTTTCCATTGATTTTTAGAGAGAGTGGAAGGGAGAGGGAGAGACCGAGAGAGAGAAACATCGATGTGAGAGAAACACACTGGTTGCTTTGCCTCCTGCACGCACCCCGCCCAGGGCCGGGCATGAGCCTGAAATTGAGGTACAAGCCCTTGACAGAAATTAAACCCCGGGACCCTTCAGTCCACGGGTGGACATCTATCCACTGAGCCAAACCAGCTAGGGCAGGGGTGGGCAAACTTTTTGACTTGAGGGCCACAATGGGTTCTTAAACTGGACCGGAGGGCCGGAACAAAAGCATGGATGGAGTGTTTGTGTGAACTAATATAAATTCAAAGTAAACATCATTACATAAAAGGGTACGGTCTTTTTTTTTTTTAGTTTTATTCATTTCAAATGGGCCGGATTCGGCCCACAGGCCGTAGTTTGCCCACGGCTGAGCTAGGGGATAAATAACTATATTTTAATATGAACTAGGTGTGACAGACAGGGAGGAACCTACCACACCCTGTTTGATCAGAATCCTCTCTGTGTCCCATGGTTAAAGAAGGCCCCAGCAAACATATGTTTACCAAATGTTGGCTTTTCATCTCCATGTCAACTGCCTTCCTCCCCTTTGAAGTGCAAACCACTAACCCTTTAGCTCAAGATGGCATACAAGCCATAACTGCCCAATTTGTCCCCAGGTCTTGTATTCTATGGAACCCCCAAAGGTACATACATAATCAAATTTGGTTATTTTCTCCTATTAATCTGTCCCATGGCAATTTAATTCGTAGGCCAGCCAGAACTATGCGGGAAAAGAGTTCCCCACATCGGGAACTCTGAGATCTGTGGCGCAGTCCCATCCTGTGGCATGCCCATGAAGTTGGAGTGACAGACCATGCCTGGCCCTGGGCACCCTGAACAACTAAGGGTCTTCATTCCAAGGCTGAGTGCAGTGAATTCAAAGGAGCAGAGCAAGTGGGTTGACTATTGTCTTCAGGTCACAATACTTGATGCCAACAAACAGCTCTCTCTTTCTCTCTCTCATACACACACACACACACACACACACACCCCTCAAAACTGTTTCCCCAAACCCAAATACTACTGGGACTAGATGTTCTGGGCAGGGGGTGCCCCAGTTCCTGCCCTCCCCTAACAAAAAAAGACAAAAATTTGGAACCAGAGACCAACTGCTTGTCTAAGCTGGTACTGGTTCTGGTCTCATGACAGCTTGATGACCTTGGGGCACATTCTTTCAATTTCCCCAAAATCAAGTTTCTCCAGTTTTGTAAAGTGATGTTAGCTTTGCAAATTCAAAGGAAATGTTGATTCCTGCAATCTCTGGTCTTGGGCTTTTCAAAGACCTATTATTCCTCCTTTAGCCATTTAAGGTTGCTTCCCATGGCAGGAAATGCTGAATGGACCCCAAGCTCTCCCCCAGATACATTTCAACAAACTGGATTTCTTAAGTTTCCTTTAGGTCTGCTGACTAATTTCTTTAAGTTAATGGCAAGTATTAACTTGCTCAACTGTGAAGTGCTTGGACAAAAGTTACTGCAAAGAGTGGCCTGTCTGCACTGTGCAGTGTGGACAAAAAAAGGGTTCTATGGAAAGTAACCTCACAGGGTGAGCTGACCATAAATTCCTAACTGGGCAGGTCAGGGTGGGTAGTCAGGCCCCAAGCACATAACTTTTTAGTAAGGTTTGTCTTCCCCTTGAGCCAGCCCTGTCCATGGTTTCTGTGGATCTAGAAATGCCTCTTTTCAGACCCTCAGAAGCCAGCTCTCATGTGAGCAAAGATCTGGTTAACTATCCTGTATCCAGGCCCCATCTCGCTTTCTCCCACCTTCACGTAACCTTTACTTCCCTCCTGAATTCCAAATGCATAAAAGAAGCTGCAAACTGACTGTCATTCTAGGAAGCATTTTTCTAGGGAGCATTTGAGATTTTGCTTCCCGACCATTGTCGTCAGTTTGGCTCAAATAAATTCTTATGAAAATCCTCTACAGGTGTGGACACTTCTTACACTGACACCAGCTGTGCCCCTTCCTTGCACCTGCCGATTCTTTCCTATCCTTCTCCACGCACCTCTTTAGGGCACACTGACACTGCCATTTATTCCTTCAAAATCTACTGAACCAGGCTGTTTGGAATTTGAGATTTGGAAAATTTTGTCTTCCTCTAGCAGGTTGGAAATATTATGAGTCCACCTGGAGCTTCTTTGAATTCTCACTTAATACAGAGCATACAGCTAAGGTGATCATAGATCAGAAGGTGTCCAGAAAGCCCTAGTTTGTGCCTGTTGTACTGGCATAACTAATAGCACCCATTTTTACTCTCTGTCTCAGTTTGACTGATAAATCATGTTGTCACCCTATAGCTAACTAGATCCACCTGGAGTTCTCATAGGTTTGGGGTAGGGGGGTAGGGGGGTAGGGGGAGGAGAAGGATCCCACTTATAGGGACCTCATCTGTGGGGGGAAACCATGAAGGCTGATGCCACCTTTAAAGAAACACATTTGGAATCATTTCTTTTCAGAAGCAGCCATCACACAGAGGGGTTGAGAGCAGACTCCACAGCCAGACATTTCCCAGCTATGCACACATGGGCCAGTCATCTAACCTCTCTGTGCTTAGTTTCCTCACATGTAAAGTGAAGACAGCACAGTACCTATGCCATGAGGCTGTTGTGAGGATAACATGAGTCCGTGTGCCTGCGCATACTGTCAGCAAGAGTTTTCTGCCTTAACTATCACCCAGGATCCAGATCCTAGTCCCGCACAGCTACATGTCGACCCTGCATAAGGGAGATCCACTTTCAGAGAAGATCTGATACAAAAGACTTTGGTTTGGCCTGGCTGGTGTGGCTCAGTTGGTTTGGCGTCATCCTGTGCCCTGAGAGGTTACCAGTTCGATTCCCAGTCAGGGCACATGCCCGGGTTGCGGCTTGATCTCCAGTAGAAAGCAGGAGGCAGCTGATGGATGTTTCACTCTCACATCAATATTTCTCTCTCTCCCCTTCTTTCTTCCTCTCTCTCTAAAAATCAATTTAAAATTTTTTTTAAGACTTTGGTTTGAGTATTGACAGAATCAATCCAATCAGATTCTCTCTTTTAGGAAATGAATGCTTGATGAACTAGGCAGGTCACTAAAGTTGAATCTCAAGTGACAGGAAGCTCCTGTTCCCACAGTTTGGCCAAGTCACAGATTCCTTAGGCCCCAAGATTCCTGACCCCCAAGAAGAATCAGCCTTGACCCCATATTCATTCCTGTGGCTCCTTGTCATGCTCTCCCATCACCAAATTTCACCTGTTAGTGGATCTCCCACCACTCTAATGCACAGAGGAAGAAGTGCAGGGGACATCTGCACCCCAGACCTTTACATCCACTGGAACTTTCCACTTGCGAAATATTAAATTCTAACATCTCACTTTCTGACCACAACCTCAGATCATCTTCTTGGAGCTCACCAATACCTTGGGTTCCTTTTGCCCCATTTCCCTCTAATTATTTTCTTTTCTGGCTTTTCTTTTTTACACAGCCTGGATCAGGTGGTTCCATCATTTTAAAAAATAATCCACATGGTTCTATCATTTTAATCTCCTTCCACTGACACTTTACTTTCACTTCCCATGTCCAGCCATGGCCCCCAAAGCTTCCAACCCTGTGCTGATCCTACTCTGCACACAAAAGCTCCAAGAATCGGAAGAAACCTTGAGATGGGGGCTGCTACTCAGTTCTAGTTTACAATTGCAGCGGGCTCTCGGTGCCGTGCTTTCCCTCACCTTTGGTCAGTTTCCACCTTTGTCACTGCCCACTACAACTCCCACTACAACTTTACCAGCCTTTCCCCCTCCTCCTCAGTTTGCAGGCTCACCCCTCCCCTACTACTTTGCACCCCAGTTAAGTATACTCTGATTTGAGAGACACTGTCAACCAGAAATAAATCCAGACTCCTTCGTCACTGTCTTTCTGCCTCTCCTGAGACCCTGTCCATCACCTTGACCTTGCAAGTGGCCAACACTCAACACCAATTCACATGTCTGTTTTGCATAAGCTATTCTATCTATCTGGATTTCTTTTTATTCTCTCCTGTCCACTAGACAAATATTATTTAACTTTCAAACACAGCCCCCTATGCCTGATCATCTCGGCTGCCTCAAAATTTAATCATTTACTCCACTCTTATCACTTGACACCTCACATATTTCGGTTGTTGCCCAGTGTATCTGTGTTGCCAAAATATCTGTCTACAAATCTCTCTCTGCCACAAGACCTTGGGCTCTGGTCTTGCTTATCTTTGATTCTCAGGGCACCAAGTGTTACCCAGGAGGTGTCAGAACCACTGCATTGATGGACACCTCCATCTGGTTGGCAGGCCTGGGTGTTCACACCTCGCTCAGCCATGTTAAATCAGGTTCCCCACTGACTGCTGCAGTGCTAGCATCTGAGATTTGTTTTGGTCAAACTGCATATAGCTTTCCCAGCAGCACTCATGGGTACAAGACCTAAATGTCTTGGGATATGCAAGAGTTTCATCCCATCTCTAATTGACCTAATCCCCAAACAAATTAAGAGACAGCAAAGCCTTTGTTTTGTGAATCTGCTCAGGAAATGGAGACCAGGCCTTAAAGACAGAGTTCAGGTTTAGAGAGACAGGAAGAAAGAAAACAATCAAGGGAGGCAAGAACACATTACATTTATGCCTGAAGTCATTAGGCTTTAGCTAAGAAGGCAGATAAGTTGCAGGCAGCTGGGAAATGTGGAAACCTCTGGCAACAGAAAGCCTCATTCAAGGAATCTTACAGTCTGACTGCAGATTCCAAACAAATGCCTTTTCTATGAGTTCATGAAATGCCAGTAAACTTTTATTTGGGATTTTAATTGCTTTTGTTTTATCTTCTAG
Source organism: Myotis lucifugus (assembly GCF_000147115.1). Lineage (NCBI taxonomy): Eukaryota > Metazoa > Chordata > Mammalia > Chiroptera > Vespertilionidae > Myotis > Myotis lucifugus. Next base: position 5,817,025 of record NW_005871079.1, read on the forward strand.
TGTCTACAGGGTTATGATGAGATCTCATGATCTCCTCTACATGCCTCCTGCCCTCCCCACAAAATATCTTTAGCTGGCTGGCTGGCTTTCTTTCTTTCTTTCTTTCTTCTTTATGTGCTTATTGATAGAGAGAGAGAGAGAGAGAGAGAGAGAGAGAGAGAGAGAGAGAGAGAGAGAGAGAAAGAAAGAAAGAAAGAAAGAAAGAAAGAAAGAAAGAAAGAAAGAAAGAAAGAAAGAAAGAAAGAGAGAGAAAGGAAGAGAAATAGAAACATCATAGATTGGCTGCCTCCCTGAGTCCACAACCCAGGCATGTGCCCTGACTGGATATCGAACCGGTGGCCTCTTGGTTCCTGGGTGGATAATCAACCACTGAACTACACCAGCTGGGCCTGGTTGGCCTTTTCACTAGTGCTTCTAAAACTTTTCTGTGCATACAGATATCCTGGGGTTCTTGTTAAAATGAAGATTCTGACTCAGTAGGCCTGAGGCGTGGTCTAGAATTTGCATTTCTATCTTTTTAAAAAATATATGTTTTTACTGATTTTAGAGACAGAGGAAGGGAGGGAGAGGGAGAGGGAGAGAGAACATCAATGAGAGAGAAACATCGATCAGCTGCCTCCTGCATGTCCCTACTGGGGATTGAGCCCTCAACCCGAGCATGTGCTCTGACCAGGAATCAAACTGGCGACCTCTTGGTTCATGGGTCGACTCTCAATCCACTAAGCCACACTGGCTGGGCTGCATTTCTATCTTGCTCCCAGATTATGCCAATGCTGATTTGGGGACTACTTGAGTAGCAAGGCTTTAACCCTCCACCGCTGGACCCAAAGTAGGTAATCCAGGGAACAAATGAGATACTCCCTTGATCCGTAAGAAAATGGTATTAAACTTCTACTTATGTTATTTTTATCTAAAAAATTTGAATCTAAACACACATAATTACATTCAGTTAGTCCATCTGTCAGATGGCTTCCCATCAGGTTGTGTGAAAGAATTATGAAAAAGGGTGGAGATAAAACTCTGCAATGCAGAGGGGTTGAGAGACCTACTTGTTCATTCCCATGCAATTTACTACAATAGGCTGAAATGTGTATGGTACAGAATTTATGGGACACATTATCCAGTTTCATTGAAACTAACCCTCACAAGTATATAAGAGGCTTAATAATGCCAAAAAGCTGTCAATTAAAGATAACATTAATAATCTACATCCGCCTACTAAGAGGTTTGTCCAGAAATCCAAAATTATAATGAAGATTATTTGGAATATGGACTTACAGTCATCTTTGTATGATCGTGAGAGTACATTATATCTGGAAATAAGAGCAGAATGTACATATCATTTTTAAGTAATAATTCCTACTTTGAAGGGCACATATGCATACATTATTTTATGGATGAGGTTCACAATCCAGGTTTGGAGACCACTGCTCTATACTACCGGCTGGCCTCCCTTGTACCATGGAATCAACAACCTAGCATCCTTTGGTCAACCCTCTGCCTCCAAGCCACTTAGTCTCCAGTGCTGTGACCTTACCCCGCCCCCCCCCCACCCCAACCCTCTATTCCAACCAATGTTTCAGTTGCAGGGGCAGCAAGAAAAGCCAGTGATTCCAAACTCAAATGCCTACAACAGTGAAGGAGGGATCAGAAAATTATAGAGAAGAGTGTTTTTAAAAATGATAGACACATGATGATAAGTGGAAACTGACCATAGATCTCAGCACTGAGAACACAATAAGGAGTAATAGAGACTATGGCAGCATGGAAAATGCTTGACTTTTTTCTTGCTGTTTTTGCCCAGTTGGGGCATGCAGACCCAGAATTGTGATCTTCTAATATTTCAAGAAAAACATATCTGGAATTTTACTGGATACCACACAATATTTAAACATAGGTGCATGCACACACACACACACACACACGCTTGAATTTGCCAAGACTCTAAGCCACATTTGGACCATGAGCCACCAGTCTGCTCTCTCCACTGTGTTTAGAGTTAAAACCTTTAACTGAAGCCACATAATCATAATTAAAACAAAGAGAGGCAGGAAATGAAGAGCAAAGTTCATAAGTCATGAAGTCAGAGTCAACAACAAGCTAAATCCTGTGAAGGGGAAGGAAAAGAGAAAGAAATGCATGGGAAAGCAAGATGAAGAGGCCAAGCTAATAAGAACAAAAGAGCAAAGGCAGGGATTCTTGTTTGCTTCCTCCTTTTTTTTCTCCCTGGTGGTCAAGAATTAATCAGTCTTGCTTCCTCAGCGTGTGGGCCTACTATGCACAGCCTCAGGAAAGTGATTTATACTCACTAATGTTCCATTTTGTCTGAGCAACAAGACTACTTTTCCCAGCATTCCTTGCAGTAGGTGTGGATGTGTGAATAAGTTTTAACCCATGGAATGTGAGCAAAAGGAATGTGCATAAGCACCAGGCCTGGACCATGAAAACACACAAACACACACACACACACACACACACGCCTGCGCATGCTCGGAATCTCACTCTTTCCTTCATCCTTAATTGCACGAGGAAGCAAAGGTCTGGAGGAAGGTGGAACCATATAATCCAAGAGGCTGAACTCAGCTCTCACCACCACAGACCCCTCTGAATCATGATGTGAGTGAAAAAGAGACTTCTATTTTGTTCACCTACTTTGGTCTTAATCCTCCCCACTTTAAGTACATTAATCACAGCCTACTTCTTCTTGCCCCAAATCTTTCCTTACTTCAGCTAAACAGCCCATTTTCTTGAATATTACCCAATGGCATGATTCCAGTCTCCAGGCCTCTGATCTCTGAACATGCCCTGTTTTGCCTGAATGACTCTCAAGGTGGGGATCACAAATGGAATTTCTTTTCTAGAGTGGGGTATGACTAGTGCAGAACAAAACAGAATCATCACCTCCTTTTTCCCAGATGGTCTGCCTCTACTGATGGAATCTGTGATGTCCATCCACTAAGCCCCATATGTGTTTTACTGGTGCTTGTCTGCTGCTATATCTTTCCCATCCTATAACTCCAGATTTATCTCTTGGATTGTCAGAGCTTTTAAGTGTAGCACATTAGGTTTATTTTGTTATTCTATGGCATTACCTCCTCAGCATGCCTTGGTGAATTCCTTTTGCTTTTGCCTTTCCATTTGCCCTTCTCTTTTAATTGCATTGCAGTCTCAGTGGTACTAGCAATCAAGGACGTCTGCCGCCTTCTGACCTAGCAACCAAACATTACACAGGCTATATACAGCCACCCTGCCCTTTTATATAAAAAACACAAGAATTGAAAGCAACTAGGAGAGATACATCTTTTTTAAAATGTCTCACGTGGATCATCCATTAATTCCTGCTACCCAGAATCTCAGAGCATCTTTCCCACAACTTGGTTAACATTTCCTTGAATTCTGTGAATCCCTCTCTGCATTTGATTTTTATTACTGCTATAACAAATCAGTGGCTTAAAACAATACAAATTAAGGGTCTAGCATATAGACTATATAAAGCCAACAAGAATACAAAACCCAATTTTAAAATGGGCAAAGGACTTGAATATACCATTCTACATATAAGATATATATATAAAAATTGATGCTCAACATCATTAGTCATTAGAGAAATGCAAACAGAAACCCACTAGTGAGATACCTACTAGGATAGCTACATTTTTTAAAAAAAGAAAATAATAAGTATTGACAAGGACATGGAGAAATTGGAACCCTTGTATATTGCTGGTGGGACTATAAAATGGTTCAGGCACTGAGGAAAACAGTCTGACATTTCATCTAAAAGTTACACAGAGTTACTTCATGATCCAGCAATTTTACTCCTAAGTATATACTCAAAAGTACTGAAAACAGGTACTCAAATAAGTAATGTATATGCATATGCATAGCAGCACTGTTCACAATAGCCTAAAGGTAGAAACATCCCAAATGCCCATCAGTAGATAAATAAACAAACTGTGATATATCCAAACAATAGAATATTATTCAGCCATAAAGAGATACGAAATATGACCTATGCTACCACATGGATGAACCGTAAAAACAGTATGAAAAGTGAAACAAAGCAGATGCAAAAGGTCACATACTGTATTATTCCATTTATATACAATACCCACCACAGGTTAAATCAGAGAGACAGAACACAGGCTGGTGGTTACCAGGGGTGAGTGGATGAGAACCAACTACTTAATAAGTACAAGGTTTCCTTTTGGGGTGATGAAAATATCTTGGCACTACATAGAGTGACGGTTGCATAGCTTGAGGAATGTATTGAGTTGTTCACTCTAAAGTGGTTAATTTTATATTTTGTAAATTTCATGTTAATAAACATACACATGCATACACATACAAATTTATTATCTTTCAGTTCTGTAGGTCAGAATCAAGGGATTGACGGGTCTGTACTTCCTCTGGAGTCCTTTAGAGAAGAACTCATACCCTGCCTTTTCCAGCATCTAGTGGCTACTTGCATTCCCTGACCTGTGGCCTCCTTCCTCAATGCCATCCCTCTGACCTTTGCTTCTGTCATCACATCTCCTCTGACTGACCCTCCTACCTCCTTCTTATAAGGACCCTGTGATTACATTGGGCCCACCAGGATAATCCAGGCTACTCTCCTCATTTCAAGATCCTTAATCCATCTGCAAAGTCCCTTTTGCCATGTAAGGTAATATATTCACAGATTCTGGGGTTTAGGATGTGGACATCTTTGCAAGGTCATTTCTGTCTACCACGCCCCAAAGCCCTTTAATGAATTCCTTTTCTTGCTTTCATTAGCAAGTGTCTGCTGCTTGTAAGCACGGAATCTCAATCAATAAAATGCTTTACATTTTTCAGCATTTTGAATAAATAGGGACCATGAAAGCAGCAGACAAGATTTCGAGATTTCTTGACATAACAGGAGAATGACTAAGAAGATCTGTGGGAATTTTATGTTTGGCACGTGGTGCTTTCCCAGGAACAAGGAAGCAAAACGAGCAGATGCTTAATACGTGTCTGAGGGCTGAATGAATAAAAGGATGAGAACAAAATATGCAAAGTTTAACAAAAGCATTTAACCAGAGGCGGCAGAAGCAAGGGTAAGTTTATGCAGAGATGAGCCAGGAAACAGAAAAAGGTATTAAATATAAAACCTAGGCTAGAGTGCTGTTTAGCATCTACGGCATGAAAGTTGCCACTCACCCTTCCTTATGAGGTGACACCTTCCCACTGTTAAGCCTTCATCTGAGTCAGAGGTCACCTCGGCCCCAGGAAGTCCTTCTGCTGTCCCCAGACAGAATCAACAGCTTTCTCCCTTCTGCAAATATGTACTGAGTGTTTGCTGGGCTGCTCTGAACTGTTAGAGTCACGGCCAAATCTTCAAAGGCGGAACATGCTTCAGCCTTCACTTGGCCGCCACCTAAAAGTGCCCGGAGCACGGCGGCAAGGTTTGCGTGTTCGCCGCATTAAGAAGGAAAAGCGCCAAAAAGGAGAGCTGTTTGTTTTAGACATTAGCATTTAAAGGCATCTTCATTTTTATTCCATTAGTTATGTAGATCCTGCAAAAATATTTGAAAAAAACAAGTGTGGAATCCCGGAACCTCTGAGTGCCCCAGGAATCTATTTAGTTCACTAACTTTCGGGACCAGTGTACCAAAACCTGGCACTGGTTTTCACAGGTACATTTCTTGCAAACCCTGCTGGCCTGGTAAGCAAATAATTAATTGTGGGGACAGTCTCACTTTCTGACAGGCCAGCTCACTTCATTTCCTTGAGCTTTCAGGGCAGAACGATTTGACTGCCTCTGCCTTAAACAAACTGTTGGCTTAGCCAATTTATTTAACTTTGACCTAGAAATGTTATTCAGGCAAAACGAAGTGAGCTAGGTTTTTATTAGGAAGTCAGGGTTCCTGGAAGAGCAAAGAACATTCTTTGTTCAACATAATCATCTTGGGGTTCAGGCATCACTTGTACTTCATTCTCCAAAGCCATTGTATGAGTCAGCTCGGCCTTTATAGACATGTGTTTGTCGAAAGGGGAGGGGGGTGTTTGTTCGCGCTGGGTGGAGAAAGCATTGAGGATGGCTGGATATTGCTTTTTCCTCCCTGCTGGGGTTATCACCTTTAGTTGGTACACATTGGGTGAACTAGGTTACCTGAAGCAACACACACAGTGGGAGTGGCCCGAGAAAGCAGTCTCTAGGATTCGAATTGTGACCGTCCGAGTTATTGCCTTCAGGTCAGAGAACTTAACTACCTAAAATGATGCTGTGCAACATACATCTTTCATAGTCAGGAAAACATTAAATAAGAGTACAGTTGACCCTTGAACAGTGTCAGGGGCACTAACCCCTTGCACAGTCAAAATAAAAAATCCACTTCTATCTTTTGATTCCCCCATAACTTAATTACAGTCCCTTGGTATGCACAGGGATTGCTTCCAGGATCCCTGCAGATACCAAAATGCAATGTGCTCAAGTCCTTTATATAAAATGACATAAAAGAAAAAAAAAGAAAATGGCATAGAACAATGCATATAGTTGGCCCTCCACATCTGCAGATTCCCAAATGGGACAGAAAATACTGTTTTTGATTCATGGTTGGTTGAATCCACAGAATCAAAACCCAGGGATATAGAGGGTTGACTGTACATTTACTGGGGGGGAAATCCACATGTAAACGGACTGGCTGATAGAATGTGAAGATCTGTGTGGTGGGCGCTTGGATGTCTGAGCTGAGGGCAAGGTGCCCGCCTGCACAGTTTGAACTCTGATCAGGGCTGTCACAATGCATTCTGCAAAGAATCACAATCACTCTCTGGCCTACAGATTATCCTTTTCAGTTGTGCTGTTCAGCTACAAATTGGTAAAGCAGAGAAAAGGGGTGGGGGGGGGGGAGCAAGGCGGGAAATCCAGGTCAAATATGTGCATAGTTTTAAAAGCTTGCTTTAAAGTATTTTTTAATTCCTCCCTCCTAGTGAGCAAAACCACCTTATATTGTACAGTCGTTCAATGTTTAGAAAGTAATTCATAGAACTGCTTCCTTCTTGCCTAATGCCAGGGAATCCAAAAGCCATTCACCAGCAAGGCCTCGTTTGTTAGGAGTTGGGGGAGGGGAAGAGGACATCACTGCCAAGACTAAATAAATTGGAAACAGCTACAGAGATAAGGACATAATTCAGCAGCAACATGTTGGAACAACAGACTCAAAAAGAGTCAGAATATAAGAACTTTGAGTTTAGAGACTGGGACAGGCCAGCTCCTCAACTCTAGGCTTGTGTTTTTCTGTTCTTCTAGTCCAAAATAGAGATTATGTCTGCTCTCCTGAACAAGGCAGGTCAGCGTTTCAGAAGTGCACCAGCACTCCCCAGCCCTCTCTACACTGGCCCAGAGTGGTGGCAGGAAAAGGAAACTTTCCATGGATCATCCTCCTGCTCTGGTGCCCAGCTGGCCCTAAATAGGAGAACTAAAACGGAAGCTCAGTGTGCCTTCCACCCAAAGTTTTGGTGCCCGTGGGTAGGCTGCTAGGTTCTAAAGAACTGAGCTAACACCAGAGCCATCTGACTAGTCAGTCTTGGTGAAATGTCCTCTTTCCTAGTCTCTCAATTTTGAAAAGGGCCCCAGGCTGGTGTCTATAAAAGATGAAAGAACGCAAGTGTCATGAGGAACTCTCTCCTGAGTTAGAACTGAGTTTGTAACTACCAACCCTTTCTCAGAATGGAGGACGCTGGGCTTGACCTTGGCCCTCCCAGCTTTGCTCATGTTTCAAGGATGGTGCCTTCCCCGTGTGAGTGGGAGAGCTGGTTCCCCAAGTCCATGGCTCCTGCCAACAACTCTGTGTCTGCTTGAAGCAAGAAGACACTAATGTGTTATAAAAAATAAGAAATACTGCCGGCCCTTGGGAACAAAAAATAAGTGACCAGCATGTTGTGTGAGTGTGCCCTTAAACCAAGCCTTTCTTGCTGCCTCTCTCTCTGCCTGAAATGCTATTCACCAGAATTTCCACGGCTCTTCACCGCCCAGCTCCAACACCACCTTTTGCAAGAAATCTCTGACTACTTCCGAACCGCTAACCACTTCACACCCTCGCTTGGCAGCAGTGCTGCCCTATGGTGTAGCTGTTTGCCATGTTTCATGCCCCTGTTGGAATGTTTGCCACTGTTGCCACATCTCTTATATCTGCATTCTCCACACCACTTGGCAAGACCCACGAGTGCATGGCTGATGCTTGATGACTATTTGCTAAATGAACGTCTGGATTTATTCCTTGGCTTTGCTCACCAAGGATTTGAGGAGCTGAATTAATAAATTCCAGATGGGAATGTGCCATCTCTTTCCCAAATGGGCTACCAGAGCTCACGAGCACAGTGGATGATGCCTTCAGTGCTTCCTTCTAGCTTTTTATTCATATTAATGATGACACCATCTATCTAGGGCAGCGGTTCTCAACCTGTGGGTCGCGACCCCTTGGGGGTCGAACGACCCTTTCACAGGGGTTGCCTAAGACCATCGGAAAACACATATATAATAACATATTGTTTTTGTGATTAAACACTATGCTTTAATTAGGTTCAATTTGTAACAATGAAAATACATCCTGCATATCAGATATTTACATTACGATTCATAACAGTAGCGAAATTACAGTTATGAAGTAGCAACGAAAATAATTTTATGGTTGGGGGTCACCACAACATGAGGAACTGTATTAAAGGGTCGCGGCATTAAGAAGGTTGAGAACCACTAATCTAGGGCTTTCCATGTCCACCACGCTCAATACAATACACACACACACACACACACACAAGGTGTAACTAGCAGCTATATAACTTCTCTGAGCCTGAGACCACAAGGCTGGGAAAGGGCAGCAGGATGATTTGGCCTCAGAGCTCCTGCTTTTATCCAGCCCAGCATATTAATCCCTTCCAAACCGTGGTTCCTAAAGCGAGATGCCGACCGTATGATTATAAGACACTGCTTCTCACTGACGTTTCGCTTCCTGCTGCTCTCAGCTCACCCACTCTATCGCTTGACAGGCGTTGAGTGTGATAAAGTAAATCTGGACAGTGCCACGGACAGGAAATGCATTTTGCTGTGGCAAAATCCAAATTGCAACCATTTTGTCAAGAGAAAGATAGGAAAGAAGCACTCAGAGCTTTTAGGGATGTGTTAGAAAGACAAGCGCCTCTTCGTGGAGCGGGCTGAGTGTTGTTTTTTAAACAAAGACAAGCTATGAGTCCTTTGGAAGATTGCCCAAGAGAGGCTGTGTTTATCTCCCGGGACAGGGAGGATGGAAGCAGCACACAGGGGCTCCCTCAGACCTGCAGGGAGGGAGCTGTTACCTCCCCTGCGGGCCAAGTGCACTGCGTGAAAATAGCACCACCAATGCTTCCGAGCAGGAAAATGCAGAGCCACTCCATGCTCCTCTGCGCTACAACACACTGCTCTTCGAATGCCAAGTACACCAGCTCATCGTAGAGACTGTCACTGACATCGAGTATAAACCTACACGTCAGGACTGATGAAAAGATGCTTTCTTACTGATTCAAATGAAGCATATTCATTAAGCTGGTCATAGAAACCTTGAATAGGTAACGGTATTTTTCATTCATTTCTTTCTTTCTGGCCAAAGAGACTTGTAGTATAGAACACAGTATTGCACAACTCTATTTGTTGACTCTTTTTACATCCATTAGAAATAAAGACCAGACTGGGAAATGGTACAGGCTCCCTTTTAACCAAGGCTCTGGCTTTCTCCTCTGCATCTTCCCCACAGTGTCCCATAACGCATGCTTGTGATGCACTCGAGAGTAAATGCTCTTTGGGATACACTTTGAGGTGGGAACATCAGGGGAAAGAAATAGAAATAAGACATTAAGCTGATCCCAAAGTATTCCAAAGGGGAGAACAAAGAAGCTTGGTCATTTTGCTGTCTCACTTCGAGTTTGGACTGGAAGCCTGGTTGAAGTTATTGAAGGGTGGTCTTATAGCTACAAGCAGCACTTCAGACAAACAACGTTCCTGAGGGCCTCATTCGACCCTCAGAACTGCCCTGACAAGCCCAACACCGTGCCCATATTCTAAACACGCCTTTTTGTACCACGGAAGACCCTTTTGGGCTCACGCCTGAACTTCTCTGGAGAACTGATAAACACATTTTGCAGAAATGGCTGTAACTAAGTGGCCTTGAATGGGCAGTGTAACTTTAAAGACAAAACTGAGCTGTGAAAACTAAACCAACAGCATTGTGCCCAACACATTGACGACCCTGATAAACAGCCTCTGCCTCGGGTCAAGATTCTTTCCTGGAACCACCTTCTTCAGTAAGTTTTTAAAATATTGGTCTTGCTTAGTGCTCTATCCTCAGTGATCTTCTCAGTAGAAAATACAGAAAAATAAGATACTTGATAACATGCTCCCTTTTTACTTTCTCCAACAAATTTTGTAACTAAAGAAACTTTTTTTTGATCATATGTCACCTCTTTCCTTTTGCTTGAATTGAAAGCTGGCTTAGCCCAGTTAGTCATTTGGGATTAATTTGGCAATATTTCACGGGGTTAGGCAGAGAACTCTGTTGCTTATGGGGACTCCACCATCTCACAAGTTTGGAACTGATCCATGTATACTCCTGACTGAGTCATCTTTGTATCCTTGTACCCTATGACGGGATGGGGCATGCCAGACAAACATTTCTCAGTTGAATGGACAAACTGAAATCCTACTCATCATTCGAGATCCATCACAAAATCTGCTCCCATGAAGACTTCTCCAGTCCCCAAAGACTGCGGTCATTTCTGACCCCTTGTGCAGTTCATTATTTATATCTTTATCTCCCTAATTATTAGAGTGTATGCTACCCCATAGACAGTGCTTTCTGTTCAGTCACACTACTGAATAAACAAAAGCTGTACATTTGTCTCAAATCCAGCAAATCCCATTGATTCTGAGACTCAAGTAAAAACAAGGACTGGGTGTGTGTGTGGGGGGGGGGAATCACTCTTTCTATTGTATTCAACCATGCATTGAATACAAATTACCAACTGGGCTCCAGGCAAAGAGCCACCAGGGCTCTGCCCTTCTGGCTGTCTTCTCTTTGATCAGCAGCCTGAAGAAGTAGTCTCTGGGAGTCCCCTCTTTAAGTGGAAAAGGCCATGGTGGGTACAAAGTCTGAATGGCCAGTTCAGCACCATGATTCATTGTTTACTAGTGAGATACCTATTCATGTCTAAATAATAAAGCAAGAGCCAGGGATATAAAAATGACTAACACTGCCTCTGACTCCCACAGGATCTCCCACGAGGGGAGACTGATGTGCAAATACTTATTAAGCAGTGTAAGGAATATGAAAATAGATGAACACACCCAGTACTACAACTTCTCAGAGAAGAAAATAACTAAGTTAAGCGCATCAGGGGTTTGTCAGGAGTTTTTTTCACAGAGTAATCGATATTAAAGTTAAGCCTTGCAACATGCATCAAATTTTCACCAGACATAAAGTCAGGAAACAGTATTCTGGACAATGAAATCAGCACTGGCACTATATTACATGCCTAGAACAACCGCTGCTATTAACATCTTGTTTTGAATTTATTCATTGCAAAATTAGGTCATTTCGTAAAATGAAGGCCATGGAATAAAAAGCCACACAACAGAGAAGCTTTGAGTAGGGGGGTTGGGGGGAGGGAGAAGGCTAGACCCCGGTACCGCAGTACCAAAGGCCCCTGTAAGTGTGGGCAGGTCACACCCCACACAGAGGCTGGTAAGCCAGGGCTGCATCTGGCCAGGGATTTGCTCTGAGAGGTAACCTTTTCCCAATTCCCAGGAAGGCACCAGATAGGCTAAAGGTAGCTCTGTTGGTAAACAAAATTTGATCACCATGAAGAAAACAGAGGTGAGTGGACAAATACTACTCACCAGCTTTGTGATTTAGATAAGCTTAGCTCCGAGGGCACAGCATCTGCTAACAGGGAGGAGCCTGCTGTGGTCTATTTCCTGCAATGGGTTGGTCAAGTTCAGGTGTATTGGTCAAGTGTGTGCTGGGCCATGAGCTGACAGCGCCACCAGGCCTCCTTCAGTCTAAGCACCGTGGTCAGCAAACTGCAGCTCGAGAGCCACATGCGGCTCTTTGGCCCCTTGAGTGTGGCTCTTCCTAAGCCTTAGGAGTACCCTAATTAAGTTAATAACAATGTACCTACCTATATAGTTTACGTTTAAAAAATTTGGCTCTCAAAAGAAATTTCAATCATTGTACTGTTGATATTTAGCTCTGTTGACTAATGAGTTTGCCGACCACTGGCCTAAGGCATTTCTCCTGGTGAGACATTCCTTCCATCCGCCATCATATCATGTAACATCAAGGTTTAAAACATAGTGGCTAGTGATAAAAATGAAGAAAATTACATTTAAAAAACTAGCCAAACAAAAAACTGTATGTGTAGCATCATAAAGTATCTCAATTTCAAAAGCGAGGTAACACTTCTCTTTCTGTTTTAATTAAGATTCAACTATAAATAGTCATGATGTCCTTGTTTGGGGGCCTTTTCACAGCTGTCTCATTTTTTTTAAAAACATTGGAGGTTCAGATTTTATGATGATGTCCAAACGCTGTACCTACCTAATGGAGTAAAAGGGCAGAGGACAGCTGAAGCATCTCCCTTTACATCCTTGCATTTCAAAGCAGTGAAATGTAATGATGGTCAAGTCCCTATCCTGATAACTGAGCGAGAATCATTGATCAACTGCCTCCTGCATGTGTCACACTGAGGATCAAGCCCGAAACCTGGGCATGTGCCCTGACTGGGAATTGAACTGTGACCTCCTGGTTCATAGATCAACGCTCAATCACTGAGCCATGCCAGCTGGGCAAGCATTCTTATCAAGAGAGTTTTTGTCAGTAAAACTGATATATTTTTTCCCTTAGGAAATTTTGAGAGCAATCGATTTCTCCTTTAACTACCACCTGGAGTGCACAGGAACCTGTGAGGGTTCTCCCTGGCACAACAGGGAAATTCGTGGCCTCCGATTTCTCCTCCTGGGGCCCAAAATGTGCAAATGCTCTAATGCTGGTCACATGGCACCTTGGAGCTGCTAAAAACACACTAAGTTCCCCCTGAGAGACTCCGGATAGTGCAGAGAGCAAGACGAGAAACCACAGCGTGAAAAACAGAGTGTGAGTGATAAAGAGATCTAGGATCTTTGGCAAAAGGAAGAGGTCAAAGGAAGAATCTTTTTACTCAAGATTAATCAATCACTAACATTAGCACTCACAGACAGAATCCTCGTTTATTCCGATGAAATAAATATTACCTGAAATAAAATTCTCTGGCCCTACACACGATATTTTAGGAATTATGATTTGCAATATTTTCTAATGGGAAAAGAACACATTCCTGTAACAACAGGGCTTTATTCTACACAGAAAGAACTTTCTCAGTTTTAGAAACCGGATCAGGGCCGCTCACACGGGCATGTGAGCTGTGCCATGCTCAGAAGGGCCCTGGGGTTTAATGCTCTGGAGATGCCCTCCTGAAATCCATCATCATGTTCGCACAAAGGATCCCTTTTCATTCTGCACTGGCCCGCACATGATGCAACTAGTCCTGAACATTATTTAACCTGCCCCCCAATTCACTCATGTCCTACATGTCCCGGTTTATATTTCCACGCTGCCAACTCTTTATTGCCTTCTTTGAAATAAGGCAAACATCCGGTCTCGCCAGGCTCCCCACAAATCAGTGGTTGGCAAAGCCTGGCCCAAAAGCTCTTCACACAGTCACTAGGTTCACACTGGTATCTGTGTCCTGGGAAAGCTCATACTCTTCTTCCACAAGCAAATGACATTTGTATTAAAACTAGACATCACTTCCTACTGTTACAAAAGCGATGTCCTTCCCCTACCTACAGAATGGTCCCCCCTTATCTGCAGGTGTTCGTTCCAAGACCCCCAGTGGAGGCCTGAAACCACAGAGAGTATCAAACCCTGTATGTACTATGTTTTTCCCATAGATACATACCTATGATACAGTTTAATTTACAAATTAAGACTAATAAGAGATGAACAACAATAATAAAATAGAACAGTGATAACAATATGCTGTAATAAAAGTTATATGAATGGGGTCTCTTTCTCTCGAATTATTTTATTGCACCATCCTCACCCTCCTCCTTATGATGCTGCATGAGGAGATGAAGTGACGTGAATGACACAGGCACTGTGCCATAGCATTAGGCTATTACTAAGGGTTACTTGCACACAAGCACAGGGTTAACTCGACAGTTGATTTGACAACTGCACAGCTACTAAGTGGCCAATAAGCAGGTATGGAACAGAGTGTGGACACGCTGGACAACGTGATGACTCACATCCCAGGTGGGCTGGTGCGAGATTCATACTACTACTCAGAATGGAGCACAATTTAAAACTTGCAAATTGTTTATTTCATGAATTTTCCATTTAATATTTTTGCAGTGCAGTTGACAGCAATAACTGAAAGCACAGAAGTGCAACTGCAGAGAAGGGGGCCTACTGTGCCACTACGATGGCGTCTGTGTGGAAATGGGAAGTGGGTACAGTGTGGAATGTTTGGGTCTGGTGACTTTTCTAAGAGCCATTGATGCAGACCCCAAACCACACCTATTGGCTATCAGAAATGACCCCAGATTTCTCCAGCTCCAGGCGGAACTCGAATACTAGCCTGGGTCTGTGCTTCTTAAACTGAAGGGTAGTTGACAGTGTGCTGGGTACACAACGCAACAGAGGAAATGTCTAGAAAGTAGATATACTCTCTGTAACTAATCAGGAACATTATCTTCAATATAGGAAGAAATTCGTAGAGCCTAATGTAAAATCCCCTTTAATTATGGTTAATATATGATGTCAGAGATGCTTCCTGCTACTGTTGCTTAAGCTTATACTCAAATGCCCAAGGTTCCTCCTTCATTGTCTTCTGCCATTAAGGACCTTGGATGAAAAGGTTTCAGATTACCTTTTCTGCTATAACAAGAACCACGCACATGACAAGTTCTCACAGGATGACAGTCCCGTGGTTTGTATTTAGAGCAAAGCAAGCATCTGGTAAAGGTGGAGTTTGAGCCTCCCTCCTGTGGGTAAAGCCCTAAGTGAACATGCAGTCAGCAGAGCAGGGTGGGGCTCAGGGTTGATGCCCTTCCTTCCACATGCCGTTACGAAGGCCATCTGGCCACGTGGGCAACGGGACCAGCGGATCACTCTTCCATGCCCACCATCATCTCGAGTCTGTGGATATTGTCTGAAAACTCGGCAAAATAAACCGCATCTGGCTTCTCTCTCGTAACTAACCACCTCGTAGACCTGCCCGTTTACCTTCAAATCTTACCAAGGAAGCAGAATAACATGAAGCAAAAACACATAATCCAAAGCCCAAAAGTCCAAAATCAAGTCATGGTTCTACCACTGGCTAAATGCGTCTGAGTTTCTGAAAAGGGAAAATAGAAATAATACCTGACTACCTATGGCAGCGGTTCTCAACCTGTGGGTCACGACCCCTTTGGGGGTCGAATGACCCTTTCACAGGGGTCGCCTAAGACCATCGGAAAACACAAATATAATTACATATTGTTTTTGTGATTAATCACTATGTTTTAATTATGTTCAATTTGTAACAATGAAATTGGGGGTCACAACATGAGGAACTGTATTAAAAGGTGGCGGCATTAGGAAGGTTGAGAACCACTGACCTATGGGGTCATGATAAGGATTAAATTAAATAGAGGAAACAGTATAAGGTGCTAACAATTATTATCTCATTCTTTCTACCCTTCTCATTGCTTTTAGCATTACCCGACGGTCCAACATAACTTGGTAAAAATTGATACTTAACCCTATAAAAAGTACCTAAATACCTCAACATTCATTTTTTAAATAAAATTGTTAAATGTGAAAATCCAACTGGGCTATAGTGACTACGGGAACCAGTGCTCCTTTATTGTCCACAAATTTTTCAAAATTTCTATAGGAAAGAGCCCACCCTGCACCTCAGCTGTGTTGATCGAAGAGATTGCCAATCCTTGGATGGAAAGATGGACATGAGGCACTCCTTATGGTGACTTCTAAGTACTCAGAATAAGATGTCACTGCAGAGAGGACCTCCCAGCTGCTTCAGATTTTTAAAGGCCTGGTCCCTAACCTTTTGTTAAAAAGGCTTTAAAAAAATAGATAGGAATATTCTTTTTTATTATTATTGATTTCAGAGAGAGAAAGGGAGAGGAAGATATGGACAGAAACATTAATGATGAGAGGGAATCATTGACTGGCTGTCCCCTGCATGTCCCCCCACTGAGGATTGAACCCTCAACCCGGGCATGTGCCCCAACTGAGAATTGAATTGTGACCTCCTGGTCCATGGGTCTACGCTCAACCACTGAACCACAGTGGCTGGGCAAGAGAGGAATAGTCTTTATTAGAGATTTAGGTCACAGTTTTGCTAACTGGTAAAAAACAAATGTAAATATGTAAGAATATTTATTTGTTGCACATAACTTTTTTCATATAAAATAAACATAGAAGTTGCCTGGGTGGGGGGAGCTTTTCATTCCACAAATTCTAGAGATAATGATTAAAAAATAAACAGCTCTGATAAACAGGAATGACTGATGTAAGCTCACAGCAATGGAATCTTCCCTGCACAGAGATACTGGTAAGCAGCAAGCACATGGGAGAGGCCTGCAGAGCTCCGAGGGGAAGAATGGGTAAAAGGTGAAAGGATGATGGAAGCACAGGCTGGAAACCCCAGAAAAACTCCCCTTGGGCTAACTCAAAGAGGAAGGCCAACCCAGCAAGCAATTTAAGGCCCCTTATGTTTCTCTCTTTTCATGTTCAGGATCTCTGCATTTTGAAGCATAAGTTCCTTCCATTTCCCGACTGGACTAGCAGGGACCTTAGACTAGAGCAATGATGGCGAACATATGACACGCGTGTCAGAGGTGACACACGAACTCATTTTTTGGGTTGATTTTTCTTTGTTAAATGGCATTTAAATATATAAAATAAATATCAAAAATATAAGTCTTTGTTTTACTATGGTTACAAAGATCAAAACATTCCTATATGTGACACGGCACCAGAGTTAAGTTAGGGTTTTTCAAAATGCTGACACGCCGAGCTCAAAAGGTTCGCCATCACTGGACTAGAGTCTAAGAGTCACTAGTCTTAGACTAGAGTGGAATCATAGACTATAGTTATAGACTAGAGTCACTATCAGAATTTTCTTTTTTTTTTCTTCTTAAAAAATGTGATTCTAAGCAAGAATATTCACTGCACATGACAGCCACTGACTGCTGTGTGAATGCCAATTTGACCCTGGGATCTACAGTGTCTGGCACCAGAAATGCTCAATAAGCATTTATGGAACTTCTCAAGAGACCATGATCCTTCTTCTCTGGAGACATGTCTCATACATCTTTGAGTCACAGAGATGGCTCCAAGAATTGTTGCATGAATGCTGCCATGCGATTTGCTTTGTTTCTGCCATTGACCATGACAAAGCCCCATCCAAGGAGCAAGGAGGCCAGTAGCATGGGGCAGAAACCACACTGGATGCCAAGGAGCCTTGGTTCTAGTTCTGATTCTTTACTAATCAGCCAGTTCCTTCTCTTGGTCCCAGTTACCTCAGCTTGAAATAATGAAGTGGAACTATATGGTTTCTAAATTCCTTCCATGTTCTAAGGTCCTATCATAAGCAGCATTATTTTTCCCTTCCAAAACAAAACTAGATTAAAAAAAAAACTATCCACTGGTAAAGAGTACTTCTTGATAAGTTTAATATATTCTGTTGAAAGACATCTCCCTTTCCTGTTAATGGGAGGGAGCCATTCAAACAATGAAGTAATTCAGGAAATGTTTGCCAAAACAAGATGAACTAGATTCATGAGTGGGCAGCAGTGAAATGAAACAGAAACATTGTAAGTGCTTTATTATTCCCCCAAAAGGAAGAAACGATTCTCTCCGTCTAAGGCCTTGACCCAGGAGAAGGCAATCTAATTGATCTGGAAAAGAATTACCAGCAATTAATCGTTATTGTTCTCTAAAAGGGAAAAAGGAAAAGCTATCTCCTACTAAAACAATAAATTTTGAGAAGTTAATTTTCCAGTTACTAGGATGAAAATCTTCATTCTTAACGAATCTTTCTAGTGCAAGCATAGACAAATCTCTTTGAAGTCAAGCAACATTCCTCCCTATAAACCCATTAAGCTGGTTGTTATTTCTGGAACAACTAGTTAATGAATATTAGCCTGTAATTGAACAAAGCCAGAATTTCAGCCTCTTGGATACTTTCCTTATTAATAGGCAGAGCCCGTTCTTTTCAGGAGGTGAATGGCCAATACTACTAAAACAAGTATCATAAATATCAAAACTGACACCTGTTTTCAAGTGTTATGTCTCCTGTTTACCCACTCTGTCTTAACAAAGATTCAAAAAAGAATTGGTGCATGAATGCTGCCATCAAATGGGCTACAAAGAGCTTAATTAGTTGAATTTCATGCTGTTGTCATTTTCTGGGTAGGAAAAAATGCTATATAGCTCAAAAGCTTCAACCTTGCTAAGGCTTCTGTTTTCCATTGAACGTCTGTGTCCCCACAAAATCTGTATGGTGAATCCCTAACCCCCAATATGATGATATTAGGGGGTGGGGGTTTTTTGAGAGGTAATTAGGTTTAGGTGAGTTCATGCAGTAGAGCCCCCATGATAGGATTAGTGCTCTTCTAAGATGCTGAAGAGATACCAGAGCTTCCTCTCTCGTCATGTGAGGATACACAAAGAAAGCAACTCTCTACAAGACAGGAAGAGGGCCCTCAACCATGCTGGCACCATTATCTTGGACTTTGCAGCCTCCAGAACTGTGAGAAATAAATGTATATTGTTTCTGTCACCCAGTCTAGGATACTTTGTTATAGCCTCAAGCTGACTAAGACACCTCTCTTTTGTTATCTGGAAAATAATGGATTTGCATGGAATGATTTTAGATTTATTCAAGCTTCAACAGTCTATGATAATAAAAGATAGGACAGATTACCGCAGAAGTAGGGTAAGAGAATTCCACATTAGTCACTGGCTCACCCAAGCAGAGATAGCAAGTGACATGCTGAGAAAGCACAATTAAGAAATTAGAATAAATGATTGCTGATGAATTCTGAAAATGGAAGCCATCATAAGTCAATAAGCAGGAAAAAGGACTCAATGGAACCACTATTTTGAGGCAGATGATGCAAGTAGTCATTGGGCGTTGGGATGGCACGCTGGGTCAAACGTGTTCAGACCTGTCTTATGCAGATTAACATCATCTTTGCTTCACACACGTGAACCTGATATAAAAAGCAATGGCTGTGGAACCAGAAAAAGATTTGCTATAAAGACCAACTCCCAAGGTCCTCACAAGTGTTTCTGACTGCTGAACATCTCTTCAACGCCGGCATGCTGGTCTGTATTAGTTTCCGCGGGTTGCCATAACAAAATACCACAGGCTGGATGGTTTAAACAACAGGAATTTTTTTCTCATGGCACTGGAGGCTGAAGTCCAAGATCAAGATGCTGGCCAATTCCATTCTTAGTGAGAGAACTCTTTCTGGCTTGAAGATGGCCACATTCTCACTGTATCCTCACATAGCAGAGAGAGAGCAAAATCTCTAGTATATCTTTATAAAGGCACTAATCTCTTTGGGCCACAGACCCACTCTCATGACCTCTTCGAACTCCACTTACCTCTTAAAGGCTCATACTCAACTACCCTCACACTGGGGATTAGGCTTCAATTTATGAATTTTGGAGGGACACAGTCATTCAATCCATAACATGCCCCTCTACACTCACAAACTAAAGCTAAATAAGCCACTGAGTCATTCATGCCAATACATATATGAGTTTGATCAAATGAAGGCAACCAAATAAACTGCTTCTGTTATTCATTTCTGCTACAATGTTATAGACCAGAGAGACAAAGCAAGAATCATCTATTGGAAATATTTGCAAAATGTAAAAAGATTGAACTCTTGCTTCAGAGAGGACTAATGTCTGAATGCCACCAAATTCTCCCCTCTCACTTGTGTTAGAAAGGATTTTGGTTTCCTTTCTTAAGACATTTTCCCCTCCCTTGTACATCAAGGATGATTTTATCAAAATGGGGCAGGGGGTTACTAATGCAGAATCAGGAGGAAAGAAAGAGTAGAAGAATAAGAAGGAGTTACAGACACATTCTGAGACTGGACCACATGGCTCATGACTTCAACCCAGTTACATCTGTTTGACCCCACCTTATTCTCAAATGGTTTAAGGCAGCTAGAAGACTGGTGACTGAGATGGTGCTGTCAAGAACTAAGAAGGGTCTAAGACTTAACCCTTCTTGAAAGTTAGCCTGCCACACAGTTTCCATGGTGCTGGAAGAAGACATGAGACTCCAAGGGTCAGAGACAAAGAACTTTATTACTCATAGCATAGAAAGAAGCATGAGCATCAGCATATTCATCTCAGTTCCCCTGCGCCAAAGTCCCAAGGGATGTGGGCAGGCCCAGATGGATGCCTGATGCTCTGTGGTTGCATTACAGGAGAAGAGCTCTGAGCGTAGGGAACTTGAATCTTTTATGGTGGATTGCAAGCTTGCCTGCCCTTTACTCTGGAGAAAAACCTATCTCTGTCTTCTAGACCAGTGGTCGGCAAACTCATTAGTCAACAGAGCCAAATATCAACAGTACAACGATTGAAATTTCTTTTGAGAGCCAAATTTTTTAAACTTAAACTATATAGGTAGGTACATTGTTATTAACTTAATTAGGGTACTCCTAAGCTGGCCTTTGCGAAAAAACGTCCTCAATCTGATTGAGGTACGTTTGCTGAGGTCGACCCCTTCCAACTCTCCCATCCACACTCGTCTTGTATACTTGTTTCAGATAGATGAGTGTGGATGGGAGAGTTGGAAGGGGTTGACCTCAGCGAACGAACGTACCTCAAAACAATGTACCTCCCCCACACTGCATATCCTGCGGCCCGCTTGCACCCAGTCTCCCGTTGCCAGACCGACCGACACACCCCACTTCTTCTAACGCCACTTCTTCAAAATAGACTCGCCAGGCCAAAAACCGACTTCTGCGCATGGGCCACGAAGTTTCAATCGCACTGTATGTGCGCGCCCACACGTGGTATTTTATGGTAGAGCCACACTCAAGGGGCCAAAGAGCCGCATGTGGCTCGTGAGCCGCGGTTTGCCGACCACTGTTCTAGACTGTTTATTATATGAACATCCTTGAAAAGAAAGTCCAGGAAAAGGACAGTTAGTGTCTTGCTTGCAAGACATGCAGAAACCTGAGCAGTCCGTGGGGAATGACCTCCCAACAGTGGCCAGAAAGGTGGAAAGACAGTGACTCTGCCTTGGTTTCCATCCTCCTCCTTTTGTTCTGTCCCTTTTCCAGCCCTTTTCTCAGACAGGTGTTCTCCAGAGAAACAGAAGGAAGCAAAGCCAAGGCAATGAAAGTGATGACTTATTGTTCTGCTACTAGTGGAGTTGGTGACTTGTCCTTCTTGTACCCACCACAGCCTGACACCAAAGTTAAAAATGGAAAAGACTGTGCTCAGTGACCCAAACAGCATTCGGCCTTTGGATTTCTATACTGAGTGACCCTGTGGGCACAAATCTACTTAGAATTCTTCCATGATCTGGAAATATCTAAACTACACATGTCCCCACAATGCATAGGATGAAGGCCCATGATCAATGCACAACTTAAAAAACATCAACATAAGAAAAAACTAAAGAGGAAACAACAGGCAACTAATAGTAATAATACAGTCAGTGCACCACGTAATATTTCCATCAACTGTATATACAACGATGGTTTCATAAGGTTAAAATGGAGCTGAAAATTCCTATCACCTAGTGATGTCATAACATTGCAGCACAATGCAATTCTCACATGTTTGTGGTGATGCTGTTGTGAACATACCTACTGCTCTGCCAGTCATATAAAAGTACAGCACATACAAGCATATTTGGTATCTAATACTTGATAATGATAATAAACAACAATGTTACTAGTTTATGTATACACTATACCTTTTAGTCATTATTTCAGTGTGTACTCTTTCTACTTATAAAAAAAGTTTTCTGTAAAGTAGTATGTAGTGTTAAACCTGCTAGTACATGTGCTTTATATGTCCCATGTTTACCAAACCTTTGATTGCATCATTTTCTCTTGTGCTTGATTTAATCTCATGGTTTATAAATTTAGTGCAGCCTAAGTATACAGTGTTTATAAAGTCTACAGTCATGTACAATTATGTCCTAGACCTCCACACTCACTCACCACTCGCTCACTCACTCACCCAGAGCAACTTCCAGTTCTGTCAGCTCCATTCATGATAAATGTCCTATACAGGTATATTCTTATATTTTATACTATATTTTTACTGGAATTTTTATATGTCTAGATATGTTTAGATACACAAATACTTACCACTGTATTAAAACTGCCTACAATATTCAGTCCAGTAACATGGTGTGCAAGTTTATAGCCTAGAAGCAATAGGCTGTACCATATCGCCCATGTGTAGTAGCTAGACCATCTAGGTTTGTGAGGTGTACTCTATCTCTATGATGTTTGCACAACTACAAAATCACCTAACAATGCATTTCCCAGAATGCATCTCCATCGTTAAGTGGTGCATGACTGCACTAACAAAAGAGTTATATGACTGACTGGTTATAATAAACCAGAAGCTATGCTAACGATACATATACAGGGTGTCCTGAAAACATGTGTACTCACTTTAACAGCTGATAGCTCAATTGATCTTTCTTTCTTTTCAGCCAGACTAAGCTTTGAACAAAGAAATTAATCCTGAATGCTATTGGAAGTTTGAAAAAGCAGTTGAAGTACAAACACTGCCTTTACAATTATTTAAAGTGTGTATACATTTTTGGGGACACAACACAAGGTTTCCCCAAAAATGTATACACACTTTAACAGCTGATAACTCACTTAATTTTCACTCCTTTTCAGGTTTAACTGATTTGAAATAATGGGTGAAGCCAGATTGAGCTTTGAACAAAGAACATTTATCCATTAGAATTTTTTATGAGGATACATAAAAGATAAAGTTTATGGCACAAAACTGGCAACAGTTGACAAATTGAGGGCGCACAAATACTGAACAAAATGATTCTTGATGTTTGCAATTCCAATTGCTTCCGGTTATCAGCAGTGCCCAGACCAGAATGGTCATCAGTTTGAAAACAAGCATTGACAAAAAAAATTATTCATTTCTGTAGATTCTTTTAAATTTCAAAAACGAACTGTATGTTAATAAACGTTGACTTTATAATCATTCAAAGAGTGTATACATTTTTGTGGACATGCTACACACACACACACACACACACACACAAGTATATAGATACATATATAATCTTATTTGATTTTACAAATAGAGTCGTAAAGAAATTAAGTTACTCTTCAAGAGTCATACAGACACAACATGACAGTTGTGATGTAGACACAAACACTGAGCTCTTATTCAGTGCACCAGTTTGCCTCTGACAAGAAAGAAAAAGTAAGATCATACCCACAGAACCAAAATCAAAATCTGCACCAAAGACCATGGCTAGCCGTTAAACAACGTGTGACAACTAAGGAAAGGTTTCCCCCCAAGATCCTGTTCCAGATACCATTCCTACCAACCTGGGCGTGTAGGTAGCTCCAAACCCAATCTCTATCAAGCAAGGCAAAATACCTCCCTGAGTTAGCTCATGCTCTTTGAGTCTGAAACCAGGCAAAATGTGTAACAAATAAGTGAAAATGAAAAGCAAATGCCAAAATCTAAAATTCAAACAAATACAAAGACACAAAGGCAAAAGGAAGTAAGACAAAGACACACTCACTCATGGGCTAAACCTGTAGAACATGAACTGGCTTCAAGAAAATTCTACCGCCCTGACCGAGGTAGGCTCAGTGGTTGGGGCATCAGCCTGTACACCGAAGGGTCGAGTGTTCAATTCCTGGTCAATGGCACATACCTGGGCTGCAGGTTTGATCCCCAGCCCCAGCCAGGGCATGTGTAGGAGGCAACCAATTGATGTGTCTCCCATCAATGTTTCTCTCTCTTTTCCCCATCCTGCCCTCCCCTCCATTCTCTCTAAAAACCAATGGGAAAAATATCCTCAGGTGAGGATTAACAAAAAAAATAGAGAGAGAGAGAGAGAGAGAGAGAGAGAGAGAAGAAAATTCTACCATAACTTAATTTGGTATGTGCTGCTAATTTGCCACTAATTGCTTCCAATACTTTATTTCCACTTCCACTTCTTGCCAAAGCAGAATCATTAAGAATTTTAATCCTCTTGGGAATGAGTGGACCTAGAGCAGTGGTTCTCAACCTTGGCTGCACATTAGAATCACCTGGGACTCTTTTTTAAATCCTGACTTCTGGGCCTCATCCTCCGGAAATTGTTTCTTTGTTATGGGGTGGGGCCACAACATTAGTAACAAAGAAACAAAATTTCTGGAGGATGAGGCCCAGAAATCAGGATTTTAAAAAGATTCCCAGGTGATTCTAATGTGCAGCCAAGGTTGAGAACCACTGACCTAGAGGGTATTATGCTAAGTGAAATAAATCAGTGAGAGATAGACAAATACCCTATGATTTTACTTATATGTGAACTCTAAAGAACAAAATAAATGAACAAACAAAATTGAAACAGATTCATAGATACAAAGAATGGACTGATAGTTACCAGAGGGGAAGAGGTTTAGGAAACTGGGTGGAAAAAGTGAAGGGATTAATAAGGACAAATTGGTAGTTACAAAATAGTTACAGGGATGTAAGCACAGCATAAGGAACAAAGTCAATAATCCTATATAATAAAAGGCTAATATTCAAATTGTCCTCTCGACTGGGAGTTCAACCAGGGGGTGGTACCAGCCGGCCAACCGCCTGTAGCCCCTCCCTCCCGGCTGGCCCAACCCCATTGGCCCCTATTGGGGCGGGCTGGCCAGACCCCAACTGTACATTAATTCATGCACCAGGTCTCTAGTATTGTAATATTTATGTGTGGTGCCAAGTGGGTACTAGAAATATATGGGGGAGGGGGACACTCTATAAAGTTTGTCTAACCACTATGTCAAGAATATGACATAGATTGTCTATTCACTATGCTGTACACCTGAAACTCATACACAATACTATAAAATATAAACTAATTGAAATATAAAATTTTTTTAAAGAGTTTTAATCCTGTTGGAAAACATGTTGGAGGCGAGAGGAACATATTCATTAAGAATTGCCGAAACCGGTTTGGCTCAGTGGATAGAGCGTCAGCTGCGGACTGAAAGGTCCCGGGTTCGATTCCGGTCAAGGGCATGTACCTGGGTTGCGGGCACATCCCCAATAGGAGATGTGCAGGAGGCAGCTGGTCGATGTTTCTCTCTCATCGATGTTTCTAACTCTCTATCTCTCTCCCTTCCTCTCTGTAAAAAATCAATAAAATATATTTAAAAAAAAAAAGAATTAGCAGCAGTTTCTCCCACTGTGTAAGAGAAGAAACAGCAGCCAGTCAGTGAGAGTAGCAGAGAGGTCATCGCTCTATTTCTTCTTTGGAAATAAAGTGTATTAGTCAGAGTAGGCTAGATTCTGCTGCAGTCACAAATAAGTCCCAATATCTCAGTGATTTTCCACAGTGAGAATTTATTTTTCATTCACACATATAAGGTCCAGTGCATATGTTCATGGTTGGGCAGCTTTCCTCCAAGTGGTGACTCAAACCACAAGCCACTGTTTATCTCGTAGCTCTGCCCTCTCTAGCTAATGGCCTCAAAGATGACTGCAGAAGGAGATGAAGAGGACTGTGGATGGGAGATTCATTATGGGCCAGATTTATTACTGCCAAATAGGTGGCATTTACTCTAAGTAGAAAAAGAGAAGAGATACTTCCAATATTCTAGGCTGTAAATAAATGACCCTTAATACTGATCTCCCTTTAATGGTTTAAAAACCATTCTCTCCATCATTTCCACTCATGCGACCAACACTGGACACATGCCCCACCCATCTTATTGTCTGCCACACAGGGTGCCAAAGCACTCTGGGTCCTCAGTTCTTGGGCTGTCTGGGTTAGAGTCCCCACATCTTAGTATTTTCAGTGTATTTCTTCAATAAACCCTGGAGCCCCATGCGGCTCAATATTGACATTCTGTCACATTTAAATAAACACAGAGAGGCAACTAACATGTATTTAATTCTCCACTTCTTTCTCAGTCTTTACAAAATGCCAAATAAGAGATGCATTCTTAATTTTCAGAATGTTTCCTTGAAATGTTCTCTCCTGATCACTGTTCCTTTTAGTATCTTTCACACAGAGAAACCGTTCCCTAAAACTCTTACTCTCAACACTCTAACGCCCCCTCTGAAAAAGCCCCCTGACATTCAGCCCCACAGCTTTTCTCACTTCCCTCTTCCCACTTCCCCCTTTTTCATTACAGATCAACTTGGCCTCGCTCACCTCTTTAGCATTCTCACTGCATCATCCACTGCCTGGATCTCCCATGGAGAGCTACCAGCTGACCTGGTGGAAAAGAAGCTTGTTCTCAAAGAGTCAGTAAGGCGTGGTCAATTGCAAATGCTCCCATGACATAATGGATTGTAAATGCCAACAACATTGAAAGTGGCAGATGCCAGTTGGCCTCCTAAGCAGTGGTCGGCAAACTGCGGCTCTTCGGCCCCTTGAGTGTGGCTCTTCCACAAAATACCGACTTCTGCGCATGGGCCACGAAGTTTCAATAGCACTGTATGTGCGCACCCGCACGTGGTATTTTGCCGACCACTGTCCTAAAGTCTTGGGAGCTTAGAAAGACTAGGAGGCTTAGAAGTCTTATTTAACCGAAAATCCATTTACATTTGTCAATCTTACTCTTCCTTGTACCCGCAGTTCTTGGCATGGAGAACGTTCTCAATTGCCTGTGAAATCAAGGCAAATGGTTTTGCAGCTGAAACAAATGTGACAGGAGCACTATCACTGAACCTTTCCACAGTAAGAAATGCGACTGGCCACCCAATTCCATCAGTCTTCAAATTAGCTGTTAACGTTTTAGAAAATAAACTCTCCCCATCTTTCTCAGAAATTGGCCAAAATGAATTGGAATGTCAGGGAAGGATGTTTTTAAGCCATTAAAGTGAAATCAATCTTAAGTGACACTTATTTATAGTCTAGAAGGGCCTTCTTTTTCTCCTCAAGAAAGTACCACTAATTTGGCAAGGTCCTGATCAGTTCTCCTCACCTCCAGGAAAATGTGTCCGAGCCCCAGCTGTCAGGACATGGCACTCTCTGTTCTGCCCTCACCAGGCATTCGGCACCTGCTTCATCCTGCTGGGCATCACCTCTCAATGTTTTGTGTCCCCTCTTCAAAGGACATAGGCAGTGGCCAAAAAGAAGCTGAGTCCACTCTCTCCCCCCATGCATGTCCCAAGGCTTTTTGTCCCTTCACCAACTTGTCTATGATCATACAGTCTGTACTTAGAACATCCCAACTCAGTGTTAGTGATTGAAAATGATGTATGTAGAATTGTGTATATTATTGCATATTATACATCATGCACACAAGTCTTCAAAGGATTACAAAATCATCAGTTCTCTCTGTGTTTATTTTTTATCAGAGAGAACCCAACATACAAGAAAGAACATGGAATCAAAGGGAGAGCACAAGATATTTTCTTGTTTCATGACTAGAGGCCCGGTGCACGAATTTGTGCACCAGTAGGGTCCCTCGGCCTGGCCTGCAGGATCGGGCCGAAACTGGCTCTCTGACATCCCCTGCGGGGTCCCAGATTGCAAGAGGGCACAGGCCAGGTCGAGGGACCCCACCGGTGCACAATCGGGGCCGGGTAGGGACACGGGTAGTTGGTCAGCCGGGGAGGGACCGCAGGAGGGCTCCAGGGCGTGTCTAGCCCATCTTGCTCAGTCCTGATCGACCGGACCCCAGCAGCAAGTTAACCTACAGGTCAGAGCATCTGTCCCCTGGTAGTCAATGCACGTCATAGAGAGCTGTTGAGCGGCCTTAGCATACCATTAGCATATTACGCTTTGACTGGTTGAACAGGCGACAGGTCGACCGGACACTTAGCATATTAGGCTTTTATTATATAGGATAGTAATTCAATTTTTTCATGTCTTGGACTTGGATCCATAGTTTATGATGTAAGTGTGGGATAAATGAATGAAAGATCTGTCTGCCGTCTTAGTTCTTAGCCAAAGAATAGGATGGGGAGCACCCAATCTGTGGTATCCATGCTGGGATACAAGTAAAGCGTGTAAGACCTTGACAACCCAGATGCTGGCCACTGTAAAACATGCTGTGCAGTGTTCACAGAATGGTAAAGTAGAATGGAAACATAATTCATGCCAGAGATCCAGGGCATCAACGTTCTGGGTTATCTGTAAGTGACTGGTTCATGAAGGTGACGCTTTCTAACTTCACGTGGCAGATTTAACAGTGTTTATGGCAGGGCATGGACACTGACCAATCAGCACAGATGCTTACAGTGGCTGCCATAGAGACAAGGAAGCTAACTGCAGAGAGAGGCACTGCTTGTTAGTTGCTAAGTAGAAGGAGATCTGATGTATTCCAGATCTCTTCTAGCCTGGAAGCAGCAGGGCACTCAGGCTAATGGCTATTTGCCAATTGACACAGGAATATTTCAATATTTAATTCCTGGTACAGGCATGTTGATGTTCACCAGCTGATTATCAGCTCTGGTTATAGTTTTTCCCCAAGCACAGAACCAAGACCATGTAGCAGTAGAGGAAAAATACTTCTTCATCCCTCAGTTATGATGCCTGGCCCTGTGACTTACATCACTATTCAAAGCTAAGCATCATAAAAGGCCTCATCCTTACCCTGGGAATAAAGTTACAGTGACCAGATGAAACCATAACTGTTTCCAGCTTTCTGTGTCACAGCAAAGTCCTCTCTCTAAATATCCCAATTTAGTCCTGGTATCCACACTTACATAGACATCACATGGGAAAAGTATATCACATATCTCAAGGATGAAATAATTAACAGATATAAAACCCTTAAAATCATATCTGACATATAGTCAGTGTGATATAAGTTTACCATTATTATTTTATTATTATTAAATGTGCATATGCTTTAAAGTAAATTGAAGGCTAGAAGGTTTTTAACTAATGACAAATAGTGTCAGTTCAGGAGTCATTTTTGTGTCAATAGATGTCTCTACAATGAGAAGTTCCAGTCATTACCAATTCAATACATTTCTGTCCCTGGCAAACCTGTTCCAATACATTGATATTATTACACATGTGAAGTCTCATATTACATTGCATGAAAATTCAAACATGGTTAGAAAGCAAAGGAATATGTAGAACTCTATTTATGCCATTTTTCACTAAGGCAAACAGCACCCAGATACTATTTCCTCAGTTGTGCTAAAGGCACCCGCCCCAACACACACACACACACACACACACACACACACACACACACACATACACACACAGTCCATTTCTACCTGAGTGATCAAGGTAACTAGTGCTTCCATGATGGCTGGAGTTACCATGGAAACACAGAACTAGAAGAATTTAGAGACTGCTGAATCCAGCCTCCTCATCTGACCGATGAGGAGCCTCTATGATTTTGTGATCTTCCCAAAGTCTCGCTGCAAATTAGAAGCCAGACTGGGACTCATACCAAAGATTTCTGGCAATCCATCTACAAGGCTTGGACAGCACCCAGCTTTTGCACATAGTGGAAAGTTTAAAGGCATTCAAAGGAGAAGCAATTCACTAAACAGGCACTGCAGCAAGTATAAGGAATGTGTAGAATTTTGAAAAAAATGCAAACCTGAAATAATATTTCTAATTTTAGCTCTTGCAGATATCACAATATAAATCAAGGTATTCCTTGAGTTTCCTTAACCATAATAATAATAATAAAAAAAACCCAAGCCTGTTCTGTTTTGGCCAACATGGTTCTTCTTCTTAAAGAGAAAGTTGACTTTAAACAGAAATTTCAGATGTTCAAGATGAACACTAACTACACAAAGGAATACACTTTTCTTGGATAGTAAGTTTTCTGGCCATTTTCTGACTTGCACCAAGATATAACTTCATTGTAGATAGAATCGGTTTAATTATCCTAATGGAAAATTCCAATTGCCTTGTAAGTGCCAACTGATTTCAAATTATCCGGTGGTAATGGTTGTGTGTTTGTGTGTGTGTGCACGTACAAACACATAGAATAAACTGGCTTCACTGGTGCCATGCCTATTTGATTGCCATAACTTTAGTGTCCAATCTTCTCTTAATGAGCTTATGTCAAATAAACCAACGCCTCCTCCTCATTTCCTCTACCTGCCCATCCCTTAATGCAGACACAAATGAAATTATTAGGCAAGGGAGAAAGACTTCCTCATTGCCCTAAGTGAATGCTAATTTGAAAATGGTCTGGGAAAGTTCAAGCAGTTTCCTCATGCATGAGCTACCTATAGACAGTCTGCAATTCCAGTGACAAATACAAAGGCAGGAAGATGTTAAAGGGAGTGATTCAGCCAACTTTTAAACATTTTAGAACAAAAAAGCACTTAAATTTAAACCCAAATGCCTGCTTTAAATGCATGCAGCTGGTGGAGGTTTCTGTAGGCTTGTGATTAGGTTTTTATATTTAATTCACTCCATTTCACCTTGTTCTTTAACGCATTCTTAAATTGCTAATGTTTCCATTGAAAGGGAAGAAATGTGTGAACAATGTCAGACTGATAAGATGTGTTCAAACACAAGATATCCAGAGCAGAATAAAGAGAAGCATTAAGAAAGGACTTCATTTCTCTCATTTCTTGAATCTGAGATAGAAGTTTTTCTTCTTTAAAGTGACAGTAAAAGAATTAGAAATGATGGCCGTGAGACAGCTAAAAGAGCTTTAGAAGTTTAGAATCTCCGCAACACAAATCAGGTAATGAGAAACTAGTTGCCACTGCAGGTTCTGTATGTAATCAATTAAAATGAGGCAATTAGAAGTTTTTTTAAACAGTAAAAATTGGAATAAAGGAATAAGTGATGCGTTGGGTTGTAAGAAATTGTAGGAACCTGAAAAATCGTCCTCTTAGGTTGAGATTGTAAATCTTTTCTTAGTTGAGGTGAACTTGGCAAGCCCCATTACACTAAGGAATAAGGATACCTAAATCATACATGTAGTAATGATACTCTAAGTTAGATTTTAAAATAAGTATAGCCCTGGCCAATGTGGCTCATTTAGTGAGCATCGCCCCATGCACCTAGAGGTCACCAGTTCCATTCCCAGTTAAGGCATATGCCTGGGTTTCGGGCTCAAGCCCTAGTAGCGGGTGTGCAGGCGGCAGATGATCAATGTTTCTCTCTCATTGATGTTTCTCTCTCCCCCTCTCTCTCTCTCAAAAAAAAAACACTATGAATCAGCATTGAATGTTTTTGATACTGTTGTTGTTTAAGGTATTTCAATCTGACATTAAATAATCTATTAGAGGTGATAAATTTAAAGAGTATTTTATTACATTTAGAAACAGTATTTGACTATTTAAAGAATAAGATTTAATTTATAACTTTAGATTTAGGAGGTCTACTGGAGCCTCTTAAATGCTTAGCTTTTGCTTGCCAGCTTTGTCAGGGGGTCAAAATATTTGAGGATACTCAGGTTCTTAATACATGTAAATAGGTTTTAAAATGTTTAAAGGAAATCTAATCACTTAATTCACTGAATTAATCAATTTAGTTAATTTAGTAGTAAAGTAAAAAGTAATTAGTGAAATGCATGATTATTTTATACAAAAAATTGCTAGATTTTAAAAAATTAAAATGAACATTAAAGACTGAGGAAAACTAGGTTTTTCCACTTTTCAAATTTAATGAACTCAATATCAATTGTAAAAGCAGCTTCAAATGTTTATTTGCTCACAGAAATATTTCCTGTCAAATATCTGTAAACTCAGTTCCAGAAGATACAGGAGAACCTGTCTTATAGCACAATGTTGATGCCAGTGCAGGCGTGAGAGATGCAGATGCAGCATGGCCCACGAGCTGGCCAATAACATCACATTAGGTTCCCTCCCCCATACCATTACATTCTGACTTTCCTGCCTTCGAATTGCATATGCTTTGGAAAGAGCTTCCAGTCATATTGCTGAGATCTTAAAAAGCTAAATGCAAAAGAGCGCATAATATTTTATTAAATAGGATAGCAGTTTAGCTGCCATTGAAAAGGGTCCCATCATTCCTAGTCAAGAGCTAATATGGTAGCTTCGTGGAATCAGGGACATGGGCCTTTTCTACCTTGTTGCTTTTTCATGCTCAGCACCCAACTTTGATTTCAGGTAATTAACACACCAAACTAGGTCTTATACTTCGGAAAATTAAGTCCTTGCAATTTCTGATTCCCTTTTCAGAGCCTCTAAATTTCTTACTCATAAAATTAAGTGTGAGATGGGCCCCTAAAGTCATGAGGTCTAACTCCTTTATTTTAGACAGGTCTTTACACATTTAGAAAAGTTATAGAAAAGACCATGATGAGTTATGATTTTTTTTCACATTATTTCAAAATAAAACAATAGAGAAGAATAATGGGCAAATTTTTCAACTATAATTCCAGTTACATATCTAAATTTTCTCCTGTATAGTTAAGAGGAAAAGTTTTATGGATTTTTTTATACAATGACTATTTTCCAGGCTCAATTTTCATTTTTTGAAACCACATATCTAGGTATCTATATATATAAAAGACTAAGTGACCGACCATACGTACAACCGACTATCTGACCGACCAGTACATATGATGCGCACTGGCAATTTAAAAATAAACATTGACTTGCATGTGCACGATACATATAAAGCTCTCACTGGCACCAATTGCACGTGTGTTTTAATTTTATAATACCATATTATATATACTATTTTGACATGTAATTTTTTGCAGTAACGTAATTACCGCACAAATTTTTCTTCTAATTAAATTCATTTAAATGTGCACGAATCCATGCACTGGGCTACTAGTAAATATATATTCAGAATGAGTACTTAGCCAAGATATTGGACATTTTTAAAAAATCAACTCTGGGATTTTCTAATTTATCTTTCTTAAAAAACCAGCCTAGTCCTATCTTCTTTTCATCAACATCCCCAGACCACCCAAGAGATCTCCACTGCCTTCAAGAATTCCTCATATTTCTCATCTAGTATTTCATGTAAGCCACTACATAGGGATGACATAC
The DNA here is from genome assembly GCF_000147115.1 of Myotis lucifugus. Classification (NCBI taxonomy): domain Eukaryota; kingdom Metazoa; phylum Chordata; class Mammalia; order Chiroptera; family Vespertilionidae; genus Myotis; species Myotis lucifugus. The sequence goes on from NW_005871079.1 coordinate 5,850,267, forward strand.
ATATTCATTCACCAGTGTTTGAGCTTAGCTCTGA
>NW_005871079.1:5854684-5858470 GCF_000147115.1 Myotis lucifugus
AAGCTGCAGTTCTCTACTAAAAGAACCAAGGCCCTGTAGAGCAAGCATGTCAAACTCAAAGGCTAACACAGACCAAATAAACGAGGCGTGCGGCCTGTGGGCCACGAGTTTGACATGCTTGCTGTAGAGAAATAGTTAATTCCATGAGTAGGAAGGGCAGTATAAGATGAGCCTAGAGTTATTTCTGAAAGTAAGAAAATGCTCAAAGAAATGATGGGGGCATGTCACAATGACATAGGAACCACCTGGAAGGGAATCTCATTGTGCAAATAGGGTACAATTTGAGGACCAAAATGATTAAATACAGTAATGAAGTAAAAACCATTGTTTTTTTAAAAAAACCATAGGGATTCATGAGTTTGTACGAGTAATAAATAAATAAATAGGATCAAAGGGAAGGTTGCTACAGGGCCAACTGATAAAGATGGAGATAGTGCTAGAGTTGGGAAATCATCATTTTGTAGTCATCAAGTTACAGATTGGATCAGGAATCATATCAATACAAAATCTAGAGGAGCAGAATATTTGCAAGGTCTTAGAAAATATCTCCCCACAAAATTGTTAGTGGAGAAAACAAGCAGGTGATCAAACTTAATATCACCAACGAGGGACAGATAGACATGGGGTGCCCCTAGAGGTGACCCCTGGGAAGGACACACATCACTTACCCAGAGTTCCAGCCAAGAACGTATAGTTGGAATCTCTAATTGTAAGAAAATCACCAGACAAACCCCAAATGGGGAACTTTCTATTAAAGGGAGAAAGGGATTAAAAGGAGAGAGGGTTTAACCGGAGGGGGTGGGGGGAGAAAGAGGGGACTGTACTCATCAAAAATGTAAAGTCACAAAAGCAGTGAGAGCCTGTGGAAATGTTCCAAATGAGAAGAAATTAAATATATGTAGGGTGTCCCCAAAAAATGTATACACACACTTTGAGTAACTATAAAGGCAGTGCTTATTAAAATGTACTTCCTTTTCAAAATTGAGCTATCAACTGTTATTCTTGGGGAATATATATGTAATACATATACATATACATATACATATACATGACTGACACATATTTACCCTCAAACATTTCAGAAAAACTGAAGGGAACACACAAAAGAGAAAGAAAATTTCAGTAATAGGTCAATAGGTATACCTATGGGTTTTTTGTACTATTCTTATCCTTATTGTTTCCAAATTTAAAAAAATGTTTTTATGATTAGAGGGGAAGAGATTGATTACAAAGGGGCACGGGGAAGTTTTGGGGATGATGGAAATGTCTTATATTATTATTGTACTAACGTTCACACAACTGTTCATATTTGTCAGGACATCAAATTGCACACTTAAAATTGGTGACTTTTACTATTGTAAATCATACCTCAATGTCCCTTATTTGAAAAGGTACAAAGGGTAAAAGTCCATTATCTGAACGGTGGTGTATTCGTTTAAAGACAGGAAGAAGAGGGAGGACTTGCATTTGTCTTGTGAGGGGATCCGGGGACTGCTGCGTCATGGGTGGAAGAGGCTATCTGGTGAGGTTGGTTTATTGCACCCAGGATGGACATAAGCCACAGATAAAGTTTCATGGTCGCCCCTTTCTGAAGCATATTAGGGCACAAAAAATTAAGCATTTTTGCATTAATATTTATTTTGTAGTGAACATATTCACATAATGGTGAAGATAAAACACTAAAACCAAATGAAATCTGCCCCCCAAGAGGCCCTTCACATGACCCCAGATCCTGAGAACACCACTTACTGTCCTCAAAAGTTTCTCTTGGGAGGCAGGGAGAAGTCTGCATGTCCTACACAAGCCCCGCATGTGGCTGGCATCACCTTCCCCCACTTCCCATCTTTCATGGCCCTACTCAGAGGACCCCTCCCTCCCTCTTTTACTCCTCGTAGTCTCTTATGACCACCTTCCTCACAACAGTTGTGAAAAGACAACTCCCACTCAGCTTGGAAATGATCCTCAGCTTGGAGCACCGTGCCTGGCACTTTGGAAAAGTGTGCTGGATTAAACTAAGCCAAGAGGAAGGAACGTGGGCACACTTACCATTTCCTTCCTTTTCCTCTTCACAGAGGCAGAAAATTCTATCACCTTCTACTGAGAAACCCATACTATCTCACCATTCCCTCTAATAGACGTCCAGGCCAGAAACATGACAGCTCTAAAATGGGATTCTGTTGTAACCAATGCAATAAAACTTCCTGGGACTCAGACTTTCAACTCTGGTGCGAGGACAAAGAGAGACTTGATATTTATAATGAGCTTATGGGTCAAAACAAATAAAACAAAACAACAAAACAATGAGGGAGACTCAAAGCAAGACATTTCTGTCAAAGTACAACCAGGACTATAAAGACTAACTGCTAAGTTACCTACAACTGGTCAACTAAAATGGAAAGTAACACCACCCTGGTGCCTAAAAAAGCTTGAAAATGGAGCAATGATAGCAGACACTTACCAAGCATTCATTGCCAGACAAAGCCAAGAAAAGTCAGTCCACAGCTAAGAAAGGGGAGAGCCAGGGTTTGAACACAAACAGCCTGGCCTAAGAACCTCCATTTCTAACTCCTATCCTATATAATAAAAGGCTAATAGGCAAATCGACCGAACGGCGGAACGACCGGTCGCTATGATGCACACTGACCACCAGAAGGCAGACACTCAATGCAGGAGCTGCCCCTTGGTGGTCAGTGCGCTCCCACAGGAGGAGTGCTGCTCAGCCAGAAGCTGGGCACAGCGGTGGTGGTGGGAGCCTCTCCCTCCTCCTCCAGCAGCGCTAAGGATGTCCGATGATGGCAAGGAGCAGGCCTAAGTCATCAGTCGGACATCCCTGACTGCGAGAGGGCTCAGGCCAGGCTGAGGGACCCCCCTCTCCCCCAGTGTACGAATTTTGTGCACTGAGCCTCTAGTACCAACATAAGTTCAATTTCAATGCCCCAGTGAACGTTCCTTCCAGACATTTCCAACGTGAGGGCTACATCCAAAATTAAGTCTCAGCCTGATTAACATTTCACCAAGCCTCATTTAAAATCAATAAAAGATCACATTTCTCCTCATTTCATTGCTTTTGTCCTGATACTTTCTCCTGACACTGAAGAGTACTTATCAGAGTTCTTATCCAAACTCCTTTTTGTCCTCCTTTCATCTGAGGGACTGATAAGGATTTTCTTTCTACTAAAGTCCAGCATCTTCTTTATTTCTGACCTCCTTCCTCTGAGAGAGCATCGCGCTGGCATCTTGCAATTACTAGCCCTAACCAGACAACAGCTTTTATCTTTCCTATGGACTGACCCACACTTTCATTAAGCACAAACAGGATTTGGACTGAACCATCGATGTACTTCAGAAACATCCTCAGATCCTGTTGTTGCAAAAGCAGGGGTCCTCGTGGAAGAGGTGGTGGAATTTCAGTTCAGTCCATGCCCACGCAGGATCCTAAACTCCCATTTGCAAAGTGGAGCTTCCACCTGAGGCATCTGAGCAGTGGATCATCTAATCCACACACTCAGGTGAATGAACTTTGCACTCAAACTGCCTGACTTCAGACAAAACAGCATAGAGCAGTGGTTCTCAACCTTGGCTGCACATTAGAATCACCTGGGAATCTTTTTAAAATCCTGATTTCTGGGCCCATCCTCCGGAAATTCTGTTTCTTTGTATGGCTGGGCCACAACATTAGTAACAAAGAAACAGAAATTTCTGTAGGCAGGGAGCTCAGGAAATCAGGATTTTTAACTATATTCCCCTGTAATTCTAATGTCGAAACCAGGTAGAAAACTCACTGAA
>NW_005871079.1:5858570-5890539 GCF_000147115.1 Myotis lucifugus
AGCGTGCCCTATTCCCTTAAAGACTGCAGGAAATCAGAGGTTTTAAAGTCCATCCTTTGGGGGTTCTGGACAGCTCCATGTGGTGTGGAAACTATCTCTAGTTGTTTCTGAGTGACTGGCACTGACTCAAGGAGGTAGTCACAGCGGGGCCTGGTAAAAATGGGGGTTCTGGGAGGTCAGGCAGTCCTGCCTCAAGGGGACAGGAACAGGGTTGGGGCAAGGGCCAGGGAGATAAAGAAGGATTCTAGTCACCAGGATTAAATTTGACTTCCAGGGCAAACAATTTATCTGCAAACATCCCTCCCCTAGTTTGAGTGTGAACGCAAGCATTTTCCTTCAAACAAATAGGCTTACAGGCAGTACAGTACAACTCAGCTTACTGCTTCATTTTTCACACAGAGAGCCAGCATTCGCCAAGCGCCCGGTATATTCCAGACCCTGTACTTCACACACTGACACAAAGCAAAATGCATCAAAATGAAAGAGGGTTCAGCCTGTCCTTGTATGCCCACCTCTATCATCTGTGGGGCCTGGGGCAAAAGTACAAATGGAGGCCCTGTAATTACTACTTTAAAGTGCTAATCAAGCTAGCAAACTGGCACATAATCCTCCACCCTTGACAAATCTAGCTTTATAACCAGCTGGAGTCCAGGTAGGTACAGTTTAGAATTCTCGGAGCCCTCAGAGTTGCAGGACAGACTGGAAAGAACAGCGCTGGCCAATGAACAGATGCCTTCCCTTCCCCACCCAGGCTCTGCCTCGCCCCAGGGAGGCCTCAGCACACATTTGCAAGCTATTCCACAACCCCACACAGCACAGCTGCCCCTGCGGGCGCTCCTCAGGGATGGAGTCTGCCCTCTCTGCTTGAAAAGGCCCTGAAGACAAGCTTGGGGGCTTGGGGCAGAGAATTCCATCAGTGTCTGGGGCTTGAAGGTCAGTGAGGACTCAGCTCGGTGGGGAGGGGCACAGCCTGGGGAAGGTCAGACCCTGACCTCTAATCGGGGGCAGTAGGAGTAAGGGGTTTCCTTGCACAGGTCCAAAGCACACTGACTAAAGCCTTCTCTATTTTATTCTAACTGGGTCGACTTTTCTTTCCTTAAGGCTTTCTAGGAGGGAGACTCCTTATATCAAACACACACTCACGCACACTCACTGGTAGAAAGAGAATTTCTGTATGGAATGTATGAAGTTAAAAAAGCTGAAATACTTGCAGCTGCTCTAGAGATTTGGCAGCTGAAACACTGGTCTGAAAGAAAGAAAAGGTAAATATTCCTCAAAAAGCAAATGGATTGAACAGAATTCTAGAAAGTCAGAAAGATAGGGTCCTTGTCCTAGGGCATAAATTGGGCAAACCTTAAACGTTTCTTTCTGTTTTGGGAAATGTGTCCTACCTAAAGCGGACCCCCCCCCCCCCAGAAAAAAAAAAAAAACACAGATGAACTAGCAGAAGCACCTGGGACCACAAAGTCAGAATCCTAGGAACCACTGCCCTGAGTCAACTGGGCAGGGGAGTTTGGGGTGGGCTGCAAACAGAGAAGCCTCCCAGAGAGAGGCAAGCTGAGGGGGGCACAGTGGTGGGAGGGGGAACCTTGGGGTGAGTGGCCAGGACCTGGGCTTCACCACTGACCTGGTGTCTGCTTTGCCTTTTCTTGGTCAAGTCAATTTGCCAACTTTCTGCGCCTTCATTTGTAATTCTCTAAATGGGGTTATCTGCACGCATCACTTGGCGGTGGTGCCCAAGAACTCAGCTCAATCCCTCACTTGGTAACCGCTCAGTCAACGGGTCCTTATTTAGAACTGAGAGCGCAGGGGCCAGCGCTAGAGCTGAACTCAAGTTGTGGATCAGGCAGCTCCCCGCCACCAACCCGACCTGCACATCCCAGATGAGTGTCTGCAGAATCCTCCCCTGGAGGCGGAGGGGTGAGGAGGTCGAGGCTTTAGGGACAGAGGCAAACCAACCAGAACAGCTGGGGAAAGGCACACACAGGTCAAGAGTTCATCTCAACCCTGTTTGGGAATAGTCGAAAGTCACCGGGTTGGAGGTGCAAAGGGCCGGCGTCTAAGACGACTTGTCAGCCCCTGGGATTGGAAGAAGCCGCGCCGCACACCGCTGGGCGCAGGGCCCCGCAGGGAAGGTGTCACTCACCCAGCAGCAGCAGCTTGAGCTCGCGGCGCGCGTCCTTCTTGTCCCGGCGAAGCTGCCGCTCGATCTCGGCGCTGATGCGCTGCGACTCCTTCTCCTCGGCCGACAGGCAGCAGCAGCCGGCCATGGTGCGCGCCGCGCAGCCCGCGGACGAAGAGGCCCGAGCGCCCCGATCCTCCGCGCGCCGCTCACTGGGCCGACCCGAGAGCAAGTCAGGAGGGGGCCGACTCGAGTTTCGGGGGAGAAACCTGGGCCTCGGGGGTTCGATCCTCCTCGCGGGGCGGGCTCCGAGGCGGGGTGAGTCCGGGGCACTGGGACCCCCCAAGTGCCCCGGGGACCGGGGCTCAGGCAGCCCGCCCCTCGCTCCGGGAGAAGAGGGGCGCCGCTGCGCTGCGCTGCGCTCCCGCTGGGGGCGATGCCGGCTCCGGAAGATGCGCGCCCCTTGGCACGGGAGCCCGACGCCCAGTCAGAGGGCGCAGACCGCAAGTAAAAAGTTGGGGCGTCGGTGCCCGGAAAAGCGGACGCTCCCGGGGCTGGGGGTACCCCAGGCAGGCTGCAGGCACGGGGTCGGTCAGAGGCAAAGGTCCTGGCTGTGCCTGGCCTACAGAGTCCCGAATACCTCAGCAGTGACCGAAGACTCAGACCAAGTGGAAAGGTCCGGGCCGGCACTTATGGCTCAAAGTGCCAGGAGGAGGCGGAGCGTCTTGAACCTGCAACCCTGGCCTCTGCACACCAAGCCTTGGGGCACACCACGCCGGTGGCGCCTGTGGGTGAAAGGCGGAGAGCAGGGTAGGGGTGGGGGGTGGGTGCTAGAGTCTTCGGGAGCAGCCCCCACACCTGCCCCCCTGGCTGTGGCGTCTGGGCGTGGGGAGAGCCGCCCGCCCAGGTTGCCGTGACCGGCGCGCTCTGGCCGCCCGGCCCTGCTCCCTGCCTAAATCCGGGTTCCGACAGGTGAGCGCGTTTCACCAACTCCCAGCCTCAACTCTCCCCAGCTGCAGGAGTGGAGGGCAGCCAAGCGCTGCCGGGCGACACAGCGTGCCGGGGGCCACCACACCCTGGTCTCCTACACCGGCTCCTTCAGCTTCCCGATGCCCCAAGTCCAGCTCGGGCTTGGTCCAAGCCCCTGGTCAGCTCTGCCGCTTGCCTTCCAGGTGCGGCTAGCCCTGAGCCGGCTGGCGTTGCGCTCAGAGAAGCAGCTGCCACTGGGCTCAGTTAAATAAGAGAAATCCAAGAGCCAAGAGTAAATATCCTCCCAGCCCCTTCCTACCCCCGGACGAGGAGGGCTGGGGATGCGGGTAATGGAAAACGGCTGCTGCTTTGCATTTTATAACGAAAAGACTCCTGCTATGCAGAGAGGAGAGCTGATTCGTTTCCAGCAACACCTGGCCTGTTCCCGGCCTCAGCACCTAGCAAAGGTGTGTCCGCACAGCCAGGTTGGCCTGGCTCCTGGAACGTTGGGAGCAAGTTTGAGCTGCATTGATAATAATAATAATAATAATACGCACGTAAAGATTGAAAAGCACCTCTTTGTACTCAAATAGCATTATAAAATGCAGATTACAGCATCTGATTTTGTCTTCTGTGTTGATTTTGAGGCAGAGCGCAAATAGGTTCACGGGAAAAGCAGAAAAAAAGGGAAAGGGAGAGGATCCTCGGTACACAGAACGGAACGTTGTTTTTTTGTGGGGTTTTTTTGTTTGTTTGTTCTGTTCTTCAAGTCAGTATATGCCATTTAAACCACTTTATGGCGTTAGGTAATTAGCTAATGCTTCCTCTACTAAGAGCAAGCAGCAGTGCCTTTCATATGAGTCGCATACATTTAATCAATTCAAATGGAGCATATTGAGTGGAGAGAATGGTATGTGTCATTATATAAAGAAGTTGGCATTATGATGCTATCTGGCTGAAGATCTTATTTATTTTGCAATTTAGAGAATGTAGACAAATCAGGCGTTGAAAATGAATGTGTATTCTTAAATGCATGACTTCATTTTCATCTGTTACTGACTTGTAGACAGTAACAGTGACCCCTACAGGAAAGCTCAACATTTCCCATTTAATCCTTGGCCATTTAGTCACACATATCTCCCTTAGCCTACAGATTCATTTACAATTTGAGAATAAGATCTAACTCCTTAAACTAATAGCTGCATCATAATTATTTGTATTTTTAGTTATTAAAATTAGGGCAAATTTGAACACATTATTTTGAATAATTGGTCTAAAGTTGCTAAGATTTCAGAAACGATATAAATTATTATTTATGGTAAATCTGTGAAACTTTCCTGGGCTATACAACTTAGTAGTATGTATCAGAAGCCTTGAATGTGTCCCTCCCTTTTGACCAAACTGGTACTTCTCCCCTTAAGAAATAATCAGATAGAAATCATGATTTAGGTGCAAAGGTTTTATTTCTAATAACAACAATAATGCAAAATAACCTAAATGCCCAACAACAAGGAATAGGTCACATAAATTATGGTATATCCATCCAATGAGATATTATATAGTGACTGTGAATATGTGAGTGACAAATTTGCAAATAAAGATTTTGGGGGGGGACTCATAATATATTTAGTAAAAAAGGCAAGATACAAAAATATAAACAATATGATACAAATTTTACCATGGGAACACACATAGGCATTTTTAAGAAACTAAAGGGACATATACTCACAAGATAAGTTGCTCTGAGTCATAGCTCTTTGGTTGGTGTTAATTCCCTGATATAAAATTATTTGGAGCAGCTCTATTAAAGTCATGTAGGCCCCACTTTCCTCTACTGTAAAACAAGAGGGATGAACCAGATAAAGCTCAACGGGATCTCCCAAATGTACCATTCAATTCTTTTATGATTTTCACACTTACATGGTAGCATTAAAAAAAATCATAAACCTGTTTTTTATTGAGCATTGGTAGCTAGTGAGAACTATAAACTAGGATATCACAGGTCAATTATTTTTATAATTGACTACTAGAGGCCCAGTGCATGAAATTTGTGCAGGGTGGGGGGTTGTCCCCTCAGCCCAGCCTGCACCCTCTCCAATCCGGGACATCCCTCTCACAATCCTGGACCGCTGGCTCCTAATCACTCACCTGCCTGCCTGCCTGGTTGCCCCTAACTGTTCCCCTCCCCGCTGGCCTGATCACCCCTCATTGCCTCTGCATGCTGGCCTGATAGCCCCCAACTGCCCCCTCCCTGCCGGCCTGGTCACTCCTCACTGCCCCCCACCCCCCCGCCAGCCTAATCGCTCCCAACCACCCCCCTCTGCTGGCCTGGTCACCCCCAACTGCCCCCCCCCCCACGCGGGGATTGACGCCCGTGAAAGATCCCTGGGGGGCTGGGCAGCACCACGTGACTCCATTGTTAGGGAATTTGGCCGCCCCTCACTAACCCCCGGGCAGCTGGGAAAAGCAACCAGTTGGGAAGGCAGGAGACTGAATTTCAAAACACTCATCTATAATATAGGAATATATTTTATTCATGTTATCTTCAGGATCTGGGAGCAGGATGAGAATAATTTTAAGTTATTAGTTTATTTGCAACATCTTACCAGGAAGGGTAGTTTTGAAAAGAGATTTTAGTGAAAGAGAATGTTTGTTTTTCTAAAGTGCTACAATTCCGTGTCATTCTCAAAGAACAGAGCATAGCCTGGACATGTGTTTCAGATACCTGCCAAGTGCTGGGCCACGAAGGTGAGCTCATTGAAATTCCTTTGAATGTCCTTTGAATCCATGCCAAGCCCTGTACCAGGCACTGGGGGTTTAGATAGTAAGACCTTCCAAACTTTAGGTTGACTGTAGTCTAGTAGAAAGAAGTAAGACTGAGACCCTGAAATCTGAACCCACCGCTTCTTGCTTCCTCCCAAAGAGCAGACAGTGAGAGCTCAGAGTCACCCGGGTGACTCTCCACAGTCCACAAATGTGCAGAGCGGGCCCTTCAGCTGAGCCTCATTTCCTGTCACTCTGCTGTAACTCCAGAAAAATGTAACTACATGTTCTCACCGCTTCCATGTCTTAGCACACGCTGTTCCCTCTTCCAGCAGTGTCATCTCACCCTAGGCAAAATTAGCTAGGTACTTTCCCAAACTCCTCTGTTCTGAGAAGCCATTCCACCCCTGTTTCAGTTAGACCCATCTCTCTCTGCTGCCTGAGCACTTTCCGTGTCCCTCTCTTTAATATCTCGCTCTATTTCACTTGTTGGTTTCCCCTCCTGATCCATTAGTTTCTCACAGGCGGAGAGTTTTTCTTGTTCATCCTGGTATTTCTAAATTAATAAAATGTAGTTGACTGAATAAAATTGAAAACAAGAAGAATTAGCCAGAGACAAGAGAAAGAAACTCAAAGAGAGAAAAGGAAGTTCTTGTGATGGAAGACAGCAAAAAACCAACAAGTCTATTGTTGTAACAAATCAATGTGTGATTTAGGAAAGACTTGGGTCCCCAATTTGCCCCCAGAGAGGAAGTGACTGCCCTATTTCTAATTCAGAACTATGAGGAAACGTGCAAGTAGAGGACTGGGAAGATGCTGTTCTCTTGGACAAATGTGCCACCTTAGAACTTTAACAAGTAACATAAAGTAAACATATGACCTTGAAATTTACAAAGTTGAAATAGCACTAATACTAATGCACCGATGGTGCTCTGTGGCAGTGTTTTTCAAACTGCAGTTGTGACCTATTCCTGGGTTGTGGCAATCTTTTTTTTTTATAAGAGAAAAACACAAAATATAAATAGAAAATATCAAAGTATGCTGCAGGTATTATTGTTTCATGAAACTTTTGCTTCCAGTATATACATAGGTATCAAATGTTAGGCAGATCAATCATCATTGAAGGTTTGCTTGTCCTTACCCCAGGCAGGTAGGACTAAATGATTCTCAATTTTCTAATTCATTTTTGAGACCAACATGTTCCTAATTTTTCATTCAATTTTCTGAGCCCAGTCTGCTCTCTATAATGTTTTGAATTCTTCTCCCCCTCTTACCACTCCCAGCCATTTCCACCACCACCACCCCCACCCCCATCATCTCTAGTTTTGGATGAGCATGGTAAGTTAGAGATATCTATTTTTTTAAATATATTTTTATTGATTTCAGAGAGAAAGGGAGAGGGAGAGAGAGATAGAAACATTAATAATAAGAGCCCACAATCTGGGCATGTACCCTGACCAGGAATGGAACTGTGACCTCCTGGTTCATAGGTCCACGCTCAACCACTGAGTCATGCCCAGCTGGGTGAGATATCTGTCTATTGTCTGCCCGTTGTGGACTTTGAATTCAGAGTTGACAGAGTAGTGATGGATGTTTAGATGAATGGGTAATAATTCTATCTGGTGGATTGATGTACTTAACATCTATTTTTCTAAGCCAATCAACATGTTATCATGTTGTTCCAAAATATTCTCTGCTTGAAGACCAGAAACTGTTTATTATATAACTTCTACTGAGATGACTAGAATTACAGTCATGCACCACATAACATTTAGGTCAATGGCAGACCACATACATGATGGTAGTTCCATAAGATCTTAGCAGAGCCGAATCTCCTGTAAGAAATGGAAGAATCTGTGGATTAGAAGGATTTTTTTTCCTCTGATGAGCCCAGTATCTGTGGGGCTTCACAATAGATTCCCTCTCACTCACAGTACCTCCATTTTGAGTGCACAGATTACATCCCAATCAGTTAGCCACAGAGGAGCCTGTCCCCCCAGCGCTATAGTTTGATGGTCTTCGCAGTGCACTGCTGCAGGTTCTCTGTTGAGGACTAAGATCCTGTACAAGGACACAGGTCCACAGGAGCTACCTCAACAAGTATCAAGTGCCACTGCCACTTGAGTATAAGCTTTCTGTGATAGTGTGGAGCCAGCCTGTCTCTGTTCTTTGGACATATTTTCAGGTTGGAATGATATAAAATATAGATAAGTTTTATTTCTTCCATCAATTCAATGCCAGAGAGAACACTTTGTGCCAGACAGGGTTATTGGAACCAAAAACATATTTCCAAAGTTAAAATATTGAGTCCTCAGTTCTATACCCTCTTCATGTTAAAACACCCCCTTTTTTTAATGAATACCACAAATTTCCTTAATCTGACCACTGCTCCAACATGCAATGCCAAAACCACATTGCCATGACAATCCTCTATGATTCTTTCTCTCTCCATCTTGATTTCTGATTTCCCTTTTAAAAATATATTTTTATTAATTTTGAGAGAGAGAGAAGGGAAAGGGATAGAGAGATAGAAACATCGATGAGAGAGAAACATCATCAGTTGGCTGTGTCCTGCATGCCCCCTTCTGGGGATTGAGCTCGCAGCCCAGGCATGTGCCCTGACTGGGAATCAAATCGAGATCTCTTGGTTCCTGGATTGATGCCCAGCCACTGAGCAGCACCAGCCAGGCTTGATTTCTTATTTCTATTGATCCTCAAGCCACCTTTCACTCCTTCCTGACAGTCACTGCTATGGTGATCTGTGCCTTACCTAGCCAGTTTCTCCTTGATATTTCCTATCAGTCCAGCCCATACCCCTGTTCATGGAGCAGCATCGATGTTCTATTTCTCAGCCTGTCAGAAAAAAGAGGGGGAGGGCTTGTGGGACAGTGTGTATAAAGTCTACAGTCATGTACAGTAATGTCCTAGACCTTACATTCACTCCCCACTCGCTCACTAACTCACCCAGAGCAACTTCCAGTCCTGCAATCCCCATTCATGGTAAGTGCCCTATACAGATGTGCCATATTTTATCTTTTATACCGTGTTTTTACTGTATCTTTTCTATCTTTAGACACATAAATACTTATCATTTTACAATTGCCTATTTTCAGTACAGTAACATGCTGTGCAGGTACAGGTTTGTAGCCTAGGAGCAATAGGCGGTACCATGTGGCCCAGGTGTGTAGCAGGCTAGACCATCTATGTTTGTAGGCGTGCACTATGTGATGGTCACATGACAAAACTGCCTAATGACGTATTTCTCAGAATGTACCCCAGTCATTAGGAGACACGTGACCATACAGACGATGAGGCCTGCCTACAAACATGTGGGACTGTGAGTGGGCAGGAATAGCTATTACTTGTTTTTAAATCTGAATTTTCATGGGAATTAGGTATCTCAAGAACCTAAGGAGTAAACATCTTTGTGATTTGTGATAAGAAGTTTGGAGATTTTTGTTTGTTTTCTTTCCTTTTTAACATAAGTCCCCCTCTCCATTCATATCACTCTCCTCTTGAATTAACCAATGTTAACAACCTAGAATGTTTCCTTTTCTATTTTTATGCTCTTAAAATGATACATAAGCACAAAAAGCTCATAAACATATATAAACATACACGGAAGGAGTGTGTCATCATTAGTTTAAAAATGAGACTATAGCACATGAACTCTATATTTTCCTTTCTCCTCCAACAATACCTTATGGGAATCTAAGTAAACCACTTATCTCAGATTCATTCTTTCATATATTCATACACAGTATTTTATGATGTAAAAGGACCATATTTTATTCAACTTTTCTCCTTTGAGGAGCACTCATTTTTATTTCCAGTTTTTGACCACTAAAACAAAGCTGTCATAACATCTTCTGTATCTGAATTTACATGCACGAGTGCCTTTATTTCTGTGAGATAGATTCTCAGGGAAAAAGACTAATTAATTGAAGGATATGTACATTTTTTTATTTTAACAGATGTGGCCAGATTCCTGTTCAAAAGGACTACAGCAATTCACAATTCTGCCGAAAATATGAAAACCATGTCCCTACCAGCGATGAATATCACTCGTTAATTTTTGGCAGCCTGAAGGGATACAATGTTAAGGTGTTGCTTTACTTTGTGTTGTCCTGACAGTCTATGAATTTGTACATTTCTTCGTGCATGTGAGCATTTGCATTTGCCACCCTGTGAATTGTCTATTTATATTCTTTGCTCATTTTTAAAAAATTAGGTCATTTGTCTTTTTCTTGACAATCTGTAAGAGCTCTTCAATATAACACATCGACTTTGTCGTTTGAATTGCAAATTTCCGGATACATTTTTTGTCCTTTATAATTTTAATGGAATCTTTTGCCATAGAAAAGATTTTATTTTTACATATCCAAATATCTTTAATTTCTCACACAGCTTCCAGAGTTCCAGTCCTAAGGATGGTCTCCTCATTTGTAGATTGTACATGCAGTATCTTAGATTTTCCTGCAAGCACTTTTATTATTTTGTTTTGAACATTTGAATATTTAATCCATCTGGTGTTTATTTTTATAAAATGTCTAAGATAGGAGACTAATTTTATTTTCTTCCAGATGGATAGCCAGTTGTGCCAACATCATTCATTTATTGAACATTCCATCCTTTCCCCAATGAATTAAAGTTCAATCTTTGTCATTTATTATAGTCTCACATTGACTGAAATCCATTTCTTTGAGTCTATATTGTCCCACTGAGCTATTTATTTATATATCAATACCATTTTGATTTGATTCCAGGGGCTCTATAGAATATTTTGATATCGGTGGGACACCACCTGGCAATGTTATCAAACTCTTCTTAGTTGTATTCAGATATTTATTCTTTCATAACATCATTTACCAAGGACTTCTACCCTGAACTTCAAAGTATAAACTCAACCCTAACTTCAACTGCCTTCTTGACATACAGTGGGGCCTTGACTTACGAGTGTCCCGACTAACGAGTTTTTTGAGATACAAGCCGTCTCTTGGCCGATTTTTTGCTTTGAGTTGCGAGCTAAAATTCGGGTTACGAGCCAGCTTCACATATCCCACCGCTAGTTGGCGCAGCGAACGTCACAGTGAGCGCCACAATATCAGCCCAGCATCACGTGTCTCACTCATTCACTTTAAGATTTGACATACGAGTAATTTGAGTTACGACCTCCGTCACGGAACGAATTAAACTCATAAGTCAAGGCCCCACTGTATTGGCTTGGATATCTAATAGGCATCTCAATTTAACAGTCTCCCCCACCACCAAAAAAAAACACAACACTCTGAATTTGTTTTCCTACATTTATCTCCCTGCTATCTTTTCCATTTCAGCACCACCTAATTGATGGCCTCTTTGCTCCACCTCCCACGTGCAATCTTAGCAATTATGGATTAGGCTGCAAGCCACATCTTGAATTTGTTTTAGAACCACTGCATGCGGCCACCTGCTTTTGCATTGAGCAGCTTGGGGATGTCACACACATTTAATCTTTATGAATGAGGCTCTCTGAAGTGTCCTCTGTTCTGTTACCTGTGGTCCCTCAGGTATATTCATTTCTATTTTTGTTGCCACCACTCCTGACCAAGCCAACAACATCTCTCATCTGGACTAAAACAATAGCTTTTACTCTTGATCCTCAAAAATCCTCTCACCACAGACAGTCAGAATGAGCTTTAAAAATCCCAAAACAGATCTCATCATTCTCTAGATCAGTGGTTCTCAACCTTGGCTGCACATTAGAATCACCTGAGAATCTTTTTAAAATCCTGATTTCTGGGCCTCATCCTCCAGAAATTCTGTTTCTTTGGCGTGGGGCCACAACATTAGTAACAAAGAAACAGAAGTTCCAGAGGATGAGGCCCAGAAATCAGGATTTTAAAAAGATTCCCAGGTGATTCTAATGTGCAGCCAAGGTCAAGAGCCACCGCTCTAGATCAAGCATGTGGCCCACAACAAATATTTTTGCAGCCCAGCCAATATAATGGTATGTAAGAAATATTTTAATAACAATTTCATAACTTAATTTTACAATATCCTATTATACATAATCTATAATAATAAAAGTGTATATGCTAATTAGACCAGACAGCCAAACGACCTTCCAGAGGTCATTTTGGATGTCCTTCTGGACAAAGCCACGGTGGTGGGGGCCATGGTAGAGGCGTTTAAGGGCGATCAGGCAGGCAGGGAGGCAGAGTGGTTAGGGGCAATCAGTCAGTCAGGCAGAGGGGTTAGGGGAGATCAGGCAGGCAGGCAGGTGAGCGGTTAGGAGCCACCGGTCCCAGATTGCGAGAGAGATGTCCAACTGCCTTGGACATCCCCTGAGGGGTCCTGGATTGCGAGAGGGTGTAGGCTGGGCTGAGGGACCCTCCCCCATGCATGAATTTCGTGCACTAGGCCTCTAGTTAATAATGAACTACAACGTTTGCTAATGACTGATTACTATAATCGTGTTGCATTCATTTCCCTTACGCGCCTTAGGTGCAGGCGCACCATTTCTCTCCACTAATACTAGCAGAGAATATTTTAGCAGCCGATTGCCTCATCATTGGTCTTGGGCTGACTTGTTTGGTGTGTGCAACAGGAAATATTTCGCTTTCGGAGAACAAGAAAAATACGTTTATTTGCGTTACGCTTATTAATTTGTGCAGTTATTCAGGGTCTGGTAAGTTAATGTTCAAGAAAAAATATTAATTATTATTAAAATATTCTATTATTTTATGTTAACAATTACTCATTTATTCAGCCCTTTGTACTCAGTATGTCTCTATTGAAATAAACCTATGTTTTTATGAAAATTGAAACTTTTGTTTTTTTGCGACCCACATAAACTTAGACCTTGTTTATTTAGCCTGTGTGAGCCTTTGAGTTTGACATGCTTGCTCTAGATTAAAATCCATGGATAGATTCCTGTCAGAGAATAAAATTAATTGTCCTTGTTCTAGATCGTGAGGCCCTACATTATAGGCCATTTCCTATTTATCTAACTTCATATCCTAACATTCTCCCTCTCCTTCAAATATACTCCAGTCACACATATATGTGACCCCATATGTAATTTTATTTAAGGATGGTTCATAAATGGAAAAATGTTAACAAATGGCTGCTGCTGTTCATACATACACACCAGGTCTTAGGCAAATGAGACTGATGTCATCTTGAGCTCTTCATTTATTTTCACCTTGATTTGGAGAGGAGGCATTACTTTAAAGAAAAAGACATGTTATGTAAATTGTCTAAAATTAAATGCACTTAAACTAAAAAACAAAAACACAAACTTGTACCTTTTTTTCTGCATAACTCAGGCCTTTCACTATCGGCTCTGCTGCCTGAATCATGCTCTCTCTGGATCTTGAAATGTATGATTTCCATTTGTCATGAAGGTCTCAACTTAAATGTGACTTACTAAATGCAGGCTTCCCTCGCCACTGGGCCTAGAGTAGCCACTCCTACTTGTCTCATCCACTCGACATCACCACACTCTTGTAGCCCTCGTCATTATTTCATTTGTCGTTTCCATCCTTCTTTATTTATCATCCTCTCCCACCAGGAAAAGAAGGGAAGCACCAGGAGAGGGAGGATTCTGACCATCTTATGCACCACTGTATCCCTAGGGCCTATATCGGGAAAGCCACATCATCTTAAAATTTTATCACCCAACTCTGTTCAGATCCCATTCTTAACAATAAGGTTAAGTCTTGGAAAAGTCAGCAATATGATATTTGTGATTTGGAATTTATTGGCTCTTAGGACAGAGAAGTTTAGGGATAGTCTTAGTTTTAAGCTCTGCTGGCTCCATTCATGATTATTTTACAGTGCCCTAATATTTCCATATCCACTTCATTACCTTCTGTTAGAAAGACTTATGGTGAATGGCCATCAGCTTCTTTCTACTGTGTCACAAAAATAAGCGGAAGGAGGACAAGAAAGTAGACAATACAAATGAGCAAAAAGGTCTTTTTAGAGCTGGCATGGGGGTTGTGCTTTGGTTTAACTTTCTGCCCAACTTTCTTTCTTGATGGTGCCTTTGGTTACTATGTAAGGATCTATGATTAGGTAGGTGTTTTTGTGTTTTTTTTCTTTAAATGCATGTGTTAGTAAACTTTTTGGGTGCAGGTGCAGCACATTTACAGAAATTTTCTAAATATGTGGAAGAATCTTTATCTGTTAAACTTCTCTTGAACCAGTATCTGTACCTGGAACAAGATTATTTAGTTTAATCTGAAGAAATGAATGTTAATAAAACTGCTCAGTCCAGCTAGCACATGCACCGTAGGATTTAGAGAGCAAAGGAATCCTGGTGAATGACATAATCAAACGAAAAGACTTCTCTTCAGTCTGAGTGGATTCTGTTTCTGCTCGGGTGTCTTCGTTTTCTGTGGGGCCTTACTCACTGTGTGTGCTGTGCACGACCTTGGCCCTTGAGGTTGGTAAGTGCCTTGAAAGGAACTGGTGCCAGTGCAAACCTGTTGGACAGGTTTATTGACTCCGCCGTGCACAGGAGCAATGGAAACAGCCAGGCACAGGCTCCTCTCCAGTGGCATGCAACCAAGTCTAGGGTTGTCTCTCATTCCAAATCCTGAAGTTGGCTTCAAGGCTGCCCTGAGATAGGCTGTCAGTCAATCCATGTCTTCTTTCATTTTTTTCGCATATTTATTGAGTTAAGTCTCTGTCTCTGTCTCTCTCTCTCTCTGATTCTGTCTTTTAGGGTATTATTCAGTTGTAATGAAATGTATTGTGTCATATACAGTCCATTCATTAATTACAAATTACATTTCCAATTTATTTGTTTCTATAAAAGCAACTATTTGATTGGCTTAATTAATTTATGTTTTCAAACTTAAAAAAATTTTAATTGAAGTTGACACTCAGTATTATGTTAGTTTCAGGTGTACAGTTTAGTGGTTAGACATTTATATAACTTACAAAGTGATCCTCCCCCATAAGACTCTGTTCTCTCTCTCTTTTTAAATCCTCACCAGAGGATATTTTTTTTCAACTTATTTTTAGAAAGTGGAAGGGGAGGAGGAAGGAGGAAGGAGGGAGGAGGAAGGAGGGGGAAAGAGAGAGAGAGAGAGATCAGAGAGACACATTGATTGGTTGCCTCCTGCACACACCCTGACTGCAGGTAGGTGCCCTTGACTGGGACTCAAACTGCGACCCTTCGGTGCACAGGCCGATGCTCTAACCAATAAACACACTAGCCAGAGCTCTGTCTCTTTTTTATTTTTTAAATATATTTTATTGATTTTTTACAGAGAGGAAGAAAGAGGGATAGAGAGTTAGAAACATTGATGAGAGAGGAACATCGATCAGCTGCCTCCTGCACACCCCCCACTGGGGATATGCCCGCAACCAAGGTACATGCCCTTGACTGGAATCGAACCCGGGACCCTTCGGTCCGCAGGCCGACGCTCTATCCACTGAGCCAAACCAGTTAGGGCTATTTTTTGATGGAACTTCTAGTACTGTCAGGGAGACAGATCTCTCAGTACACATACAGCACACCCTAAAAGTGCTAGATGTGTCACCCAGGATCTGGGATTACTGAGGTGGGGATCTTCCAGGGATAGAGAAGTTTTCTCTATTACAAAAATGTTCTTGATAAGTATGCTAGTGGGTAATCCCCTTCGTTGGATATGGCTATTTCTCAGAATATTTCTAAAGGGAATTTTTAAAAAATCAATTCCTTGCTCTATGTGCTATATAACTCTAGTATGACTAAACTTTCCCGACTTTCTATTTGGAAAAAAATTCAAAAATACAGAAAATTTGAAAGCATGATACAATGAACATCTGTAAACTCTTCACCTAGATTTACCAACTGTTAATATTCCCACCCACCCAACCGAGCCACCCAGCCAGGGAAGTTTCAATTTATTTGATGGTTCTTCATTATTTGATTCCAATTTAAAAATATAGTCAAGAATATTACAGGTAATTTAGACCAGTAGTATTCTACATGTCTAATACTACATGTCTACTAATATTACATGTCTACTAATACTACAGGTCTACTCATATTATTTCATTATATAGTAGTAGAATGTAGTGGGAATATGATTTAAAATTTAAATTGATACATTAAAACTAATCAAAAACAAGAAAACATTCCATTTCTTTTCTGATAGGACGATCCAGCAATTTAAGGCCTTACTATTCAAAGTGTGGTTGGCCGACCTTAGAAATTCAAAAATCCAGATCCCTCCTCAGATGTATTGAATCAAAATCTGCATTTTAAACAACATTCCCAGGTGACTCATATGCATGTTAAAGTTTGAGAAGTAACATTCAAAATACTAACTGGAGGACGGGTGTCTGACATACTGGGTTTTCCAAGTCAAAGGGTTATTTGTGGCAGACATTCTTGGGACATATTATCTATTTCCTCTTTTTCCTAACAGGGAAATTGTATACCTAGCTGAAAAGCTACATTTTCAATCTCTCTTGAAGTTAGAAGTTGCCATGTGACATAGTTCTAGCCAATGAGATGGAAATAAAAGTCACCAGGGGAAGAGTTAAGGAAAGAGCAGGGATTCACCTGGCACACACAATCGGCCCTCCCCTTCTTCCTTCCTGGTCCATGAATACTAGTATGAAGGTAGAGGTGGAGATACTGCTTGTGACCCTGAGGCATTAAACCACACACTAAGGATGGCTGTGTGGCAAGAGCTCCAAAGAGCCCTGGACTGCCTACCTGTATACTTCTTTTATGCAAGTAAAATAAAGCTTCTGGTTCAAATCACTGAGTTTCCTGTTACTCATTGTCAAACTCAATCCTTAACTGATATACTGTTCAAAGGATTTCTTGACAGAAGATTTGGGGGAACCACTGGCATAGAGGTATAAATATGAAGGGAGGCAGCCCTAGCTGGTTTGGCTCAGTGGATAGAGTGTTGGCCTGTGGACTGAAGGGTTCCAGGTTTGATTCCAGTCAAGGGTACATGCCTGGGTTTCCGGCTCAATACCCAGTAGGAAATTCTGTCTCATCATTGATGTTTCTATCTCTCCCTCTCCCTTCTTCTCTGAAATCAATAAAAATATATTTTAAAAAAATATGAAGGTAGGCAGATACTTTCTTGGGTGTTGTTCTGGTTTTGGCTTTATGATTTTGTCCATTAAGAGTGACTGAAGTGGGAAATGTATTCCTTTCTCACTTGTGAACACTAACAGCCCAACCTCCTCCAGAGGGCCATCATAAGGGAAGCAGATTCCTGCTGTAAAAGTGTATTCATTGAAATTCTTGGATCCACAGTCAATAATTGGTGAAGACTATTTTCTAATAACAAAAAAGGGTGACCAAAGCCTCACCCTATGTTGCAAATGTTTTTCCTTTTCATATGACAGTAATCCCAGTCCCCTTTGGTGGCTTACCATCTCTGTTAATTTCTCTTTACCGAAGAAGAGGAAATCTGTGTGTGCATGAGTGTTCATGTATATATTACGACACATATTTTTCCAAGTGATTCTGCACCTTGTTCTAAAAACAATTTGAGATTGTTCTTACGTGTCAGCTTTTATCACCATTTAGGACTGAGATTTGCACAGAAGAATTTTTAATCTCTAGTACTTGGCTTCTCTGCCAGTTATAATTCATTCCTGCTTGGATTTAAAGAGTTCTCATTCATCTATGAAACCCCTCCTCTACCCCATGATATATTGGAAAGCACTTTGCACTCAATAGAAGAGTTAAATTTTGTTTAATGAATCTATTTTTAACCATTTACTAAGCACTGTATTTGCAAGGACTGCGCCTGGCCACAGAGGTTAGCAAGCTTTTTTGTAAAGGGCCAGATAGTAAATATTTTAGGCTTTATGAGTCAAAAGGCAAAAGTGAGTATATTATGTAGGCACTTATATATAACTATTTAAAAGGTAACCATTTAGAAATGTAAAAACTACCCTTACTTCACACTATATAAAAAAATGAACTCAAAATGAATCAAAGACTTAAATGTCAGAGCTAAAACTATAAAACTCCTAGAAGAAAACACAGGTGTACCGCTTTATGACCTTGGATTATGCCATGATTTCTTAGATATAACACCAAAAGCAAGAGCAACCAAAGACAAAAATAAATTGGATTTCACCAAAATTGAAAACTTTTATGTGTCAAAGGAAATTATGAAGAAAGCACAAAAGGTAACCTACAGAATGGGAGAAAATATTTGTGAATCATATATCTGATAAGGGTTTAATATAGAATATATAAAGAACTACTGCGAGCCAATAACAAAAAGACAAATAACCCAATTAGAATTTTTAAATGAGCAAAGGAATCGACATTTCTCTAAAGGCCAGTTATGAATGGCCAATATGCACATGAAAAGATGCTTAACATCATTAGTCACTAGAGAAATGCAAATCAAAGCTACAATGATACCACTTCACATCTGCTAAGTATAATTTTTTTTAAAGGAAAAGAAGTGTTGGTGGGGATGTGGAGAAGTTGGAACCCTGGTGCACTGCTGGTGGGAATGTAAAATAGTTCAACAGCTATGTAAAACAAGTTGGCAGATCCTCAGAAAGTTAAACATTGAATTGCCTTACCACCCAGCAGTTCCACTCCGACCCGAGTCCTCACTGGTACAGGGACTCTTCCCAGAGCACTTTCATGTTCAGTATATCCTTTAATCCTCAGCACTCTGGTTCCAGAGTGGGGGCTGGAACCAGATCTCCTGCATCCATACGTAGGCCCCCTTTTGTCATGTTGCACAGCCTCATGGAGGAAGCTGTTTGGTGCAACCGTAGGCTTTGCTATAGGAACAATGTGTCAGGTCTTGGCTGAAGTCAAGGACACTCTCAGTGCTGGAAGGAGTTTCTTCATGATGCAGCCAAATGCTGAGGACTGGATCCAGAGAAAACAAATGAACAAGGAAAGGCTGTTATGCATTAATGTGATCAAACTGCAGGATTTATTTGCTTAATGGTTGCTGAAAAAGAATATGGCAGTTAACCATTCCCTTTTTCTCAAATCCTGTGTCAATCTTTAATTTATTTATTTATTTAATATATTTTTATTGATTTCAGAGAGGAAGGGAGAGGGAGGGAGAGAGAGAAACATCAATGATGAGAGAGAAACATTGATTGGCTGCCTTCTGCACGCCCCCTTCAGTCCACAGGACGACGCTAGTCACTGAGCCAAACCAGCTTGGGTTTCTGTGTCAACCTTTTAAAATTCAACCAATGAGATAATTTTAACAGAGAATCATTTTGATTTTCACTTGCTACTATTCATGTAAAAATAAGTGAAGAACAAGCCATAACACCGGTTACAAGCATACTACTACTAATACATGATTTCATTAGTATGAAAGGTCCAGAATAGGCAAAACGAGAGAGACAGAAAGTAGATCAGTGCTTCCATGAGGAGTGACAACAGGCATTTGGAGGTTTCTTTTGGAGGTTAAAATGTTTCTAAAATGAGATTATGGTGATGATTGCACAACTCCATAAATATACTAAAAAACCACTGAATTGTGTACTTTAAATGGTGAACGTAAGGCCTTGTAAATTTCAATAAAGCTGTTAAAAAAAAGAACTCAGAAACCATTATTGTTCTGTTTCATAACTCTACCTTCTAATGTTAATAGGAAATCCAAGTAACTTTAATATCGGCAAAGTACCAGTCATTACATTATTCAATTATTCCAACAGTACTGTTAGGCAAGCATTATGATTGTCCCATTGTACAGATGAAGAAACTGAGGCTCCACGAGATTATATCATTTGCTCAGTGTTACATTACTACGTAGGAGGTTGTACCCTTGGACTTAAATCCAGATCTATCTGATCCCAAAGCTTTGGGCTTACATTTTTGGTTTATTCTTTATTTGTTTTGTCTTTGTTGTTATGGTATGTTTGGTAAAGACTGTTTTCTGAAACAGGCAGACACTTCCTGGTTTCTGAAGTGTCTTGAAGCAGGACACTTGTCTTGATGAAGCAGTTATTCACCATGTCTACTATAACTACTTTATCAAAAGCTGTCTTTGTGGGTGGCAGAATGGCTGGGTCATTTCACTAGAGACTCAGGAGATAAAATGATACAGCTTCCCCTGCACCTGCCAGTTTTTAAAGCACTCAATTCAGTTGTCTGGGGTTTTTATCTGAAAACCAGACTGCAGACTCTTGGGTCTGCCTGAGCTCATAGCTCTAGGCACTTAGTTTAGATTAAGTTGTGCTGTCAATGTCTCTTTGAGCTGGATGCTGTGGCCAGCCTCTGCCTACATTAAAACCCTCAAGATTTCCCTGTGTTTCAAAGATTAGCTGCTTTGGAAATCACTGGAGAGGCTCCCCTGTAGTGAACATTTAAATGTGCTGGTTATCTGTTTCTTTCTGCAAAATACAGTCTTGGATTTACAGACAAGGGGTACCGTTTGGCAGAATGTGCAATCCGTCTTAAATCTCCCCATATTTGGCAATGACGTTCTCTCGCTCTCCTTCAGCAGATTTCCAATTGCACTTCATAGATGGATTTCAGCCTGTCCTTTGTCCCTGTTATATAAACTTGAGAATGATTATTTGGACTATGTTTCAAACCAGTCTTCCTTGAACTTCAACCACCAAACACTGCTAAAATGCACAGAAACTCCAACTGTAATCTTTGCCAGAGTTTAGAAACGCCACTTGACACTTTCAATGCCAGTGTTTCCATTCTTCTGTCTGCAGATGGTTCAGACGCTGAGAAACGCCTTTCTTCCTGCATAGGCCTTGGGCCTTTTTCATCATCTCATTGCTGACCAGTAACCCTGCTTCCCTGTCATTGGAGAGGGGGAGGGGAAGAGAAAGAGAGATGAGCTAGGAAAAAAGGGGAACTTGGGAGACTGTTAAAAAAATAAAAATAAAGAGTTCACATTAGTGACCAAGACTAGAGAGAGACTCAACCAGTGTCCCCCAACTGGGAAACTTTTCAAGTGTAAGCCACTCAGTAGCTGTGAATAAAGCATGCTCATCCTAGCACTATTTGCTAAGCCAAAGATTTGAGGAATAGTGTGTGTGTGAGTGTGGGGGGGGGTGGGGAGGTGGAGCTAAGAATAGTTATATATATATATACACATATATGCATACACACACATGCTGAGTGGCCAGATTATTATGACCACCTGACGTTTGTAGGCAAATTAGCTATAATTTTGCGCTGAAGTTGCTAGAGGGCCAGACCATTATAAATAGGGAAGCAGGTTGTTTATCTGGACAGAAGTAATTTTTTTCTGAAGATATGGGTAAACAATGCGATTTAACAGCCTTTGAACATGGGAGATATATATATTCACTGAGTGGCCAGATTATTATAACCACCCCATCAGTACTTCGTTGGGCCACCTTTTGCCTTCAATACTGCAGTGATTCTTCTTGGCATTGACTCCACAAGATGTTGAAAGGTGATGTGAGGAATCTGACTCCATGCCTGATGAATAGCACTGTCCAGTTCTGTGAGATTTGATGGTTGTGGAACCAGTTGCCTGATGGCTCTTTTAACTTCATCCCCAAAATGCTCAATTGGATTGAGATCTGGTGATTGTGGGGGCCACCTAAGCAAGGTAAAGTCTCCCTCATGTTCTTGAAACCACTCCTGCACAATATGAGCACCGTGGCATGGCACATTGTCTTATTGGAAGAAGCCATCTCCATTGGGATACGCCATCAACATGATAGGATGAACTTGATCAGCAACGATAATTAGGTATGTTGTGCTATTCAGACATTGTTCCACATGAATTAAAGGGCCCAAATCATGCCAGGAAAACATGCCCCAAACCATAACACTGCCCCACCAGCTTGAAAGGTTGTACTCATGCATGTGGGGTGCATGCTTTCATGCTGTTTCCGCCAAATTCTCACTCTGCCATCTGCATGATGCAACTGGAAACGTGATTCATCAGGCCACATGACTTTTTTCCAATGCTCGACTGTCCAATCCTTGTGTTCCTTCGTGAATTAGAGATGTTTTATCTTGGTAACTGCAGACAGCAAAGGTGTTCAAACAGGCCTTCAGCTTCCATAGCCCATGCAGTGTACGACTAATTTGCCTACAAACATCAAGTGGTCATAATAATCTGGCCACTCATAATAATATATATCCCATGTTCAAAGGCTGCTAAATCACATTGTTTACCCATATCTTCAGAAAAAAATCACTTCTACTGTCGTGGTAAACAACCTGCCTCCCTATTTATAATGGTCTGGCCCTCTAGAAACTTCAGCGCGAAATTATAGCTAATTTGCCTACAAACGTCAGGTGGTCATAATAATCTGGCCACTCAGTGTATATATTTGCTGTCCTTGAATAGTAGTCTCTCCCCTCCTCATTGACAATCACTGTCTATTTTGCCTAATGAATCTTTTTAAAGAGACAATCCATGCTTCAACTTTTTATCCCTTATTCCCTAACATATTTCTGGGCAAGCATGACTATAGACAGATAGGCACTATGCTGTTTACCCCCTGGGATTACATGTTTCGATGAGTTAAAGGAAGGCTGTTTTTGATGTATACAAATAAGTACAAGAATACAGCAAACCCGTGGTGCTTCAGGGGTGAAAATCATTTGCAAGTCGACAGTGGAGAGATTCTGAGAACACTGTTTCAAACAGACCTCCCACATGATTGCTTTTCCACGTATGCTCTCCTAGCACTGAGCAAACATTTTAAGTTCCCAGTTGTTCACCGAAGTTGACAATAAATTCAAGCAGGGATGTACTGATTACCCCTGTAGGATTTTGATGAAAGTGACTTTTGGTTCTCTGCTGTTCTTAAGAAGCCAAACAAATTTGATAACCAGAGTAATTGTCAAATAAATATGATCAGGGGAACTAATGGAATTCAAGAAAGATGGAGCACTTTTAGAGATGAGGAAACTGAAGCCAAATGGGAGGTAACGGGACTTGCCTCAGGTCACAGAGATCAAGCGAGGAGGGCAGTCCATGGAGGGGGCCTCATATTCATTGGACTGTGGAGGTAACTTGGTCTTTCATGCCGTCCGAAGCAGTTTAACACTCAAATCAATGGCACATGCATCCATGCAGGGCCTTGGATAATGAAGAGAGGACCGTGTGTTAAATGTTCACAGTCAGAGGGGAGAACTGAGGAAGAAGGCCTGGCAGTACCCCCAAAGTGGCAGAGAGGGAACAGGGGCCAGGTAGCTGCCAACAAGGTCTGCTGGACCCCAGTCCACATATCTTCCATCCTTTTGTCCCTCAAAAGACAGGATTATAGAAAATACAGCCATACCTCGGATACTGCGGGTTCTGCTCCAGACCACCCCAGGAAAGCAAGAATCACAACAAAGCATGTCATAATCTTTTTGGTGGTGGAGGGTCTTGCCTTAAGTTTGTAAAGAAAACACAACATCTGTGAAGCATGATAAAGCAAGGCACAATAAAATGATGTGTGCCTGTATAAAAAGGCCAACGAAGCCGTTAGGTCAGGGGCTCAGAACCTTGGCTGCACTTTGGAATCACCTGGGAGCTTTGAAAAATGGGATGCCCAAGCCGCACCCCAAACCAATCCCAGCAGTGTGTTTTCAAGGTGTGTGGGCTCAATGTGTATGCAAAATTGAGAACAGCTGCTCTAGGTAAGTCTACTATAGTCCCACATACAGGAATGCTGGGTGTAGTTTATCCCTGAATTCTGCTGTTCTTTCTAAAGCTCCTGAGTGCTGCTATCAACAAGGAGGCAGTCTCCCCTCACACAGATGATGTTCTTTGTTGGTCGCAATA
Source organism: Myotis lucifugus (assembly GCF_000147115.1). NCBI lineage: Eukaryota > Metazoa > Chordata > Mammalia > Chiroptera > Vespertilionidae > Myotis > Myotis lucifugus. Next base: position 5,882,148 of record NW_005871079.1, read on the forward strand.
TAGTGACATATTGGACATGTGCTGAGCTTGGTCACCCAAATATTGACCACCTTTATTTTTTTCCAGTTAACTACTGCTAAGAAATCACCCCAAAACTTAGTGGTCCCACAGGGAAAGGGGTGGGAGGGTGGGGAGAGATTAATCAAAGAACATATAACCCATGGACACAGACAATAGTGCCGAGAAGGCCTGGGAAGCGGATGCAGAGGGGCAGAGGGAGGAAAATGGGGAACATCGGTAATACTCTTAACAAGAGAATAAAATTTTAAAAAAGAAAGCAAATTCTGAAGATCTGGGGCGAAGAAAACTAATGAAGGCAATACTGCCTTTTAATGAAAAAAAAAAAAAACACACCAAAAACCCTAAGTGGTTTAAAACACCAGTGACTTACTTCTCGAGATTCTGTGGGGTGGTTGGGCGATTCTTCTGCTGACTTTGCTTGGGTTCGATGATATAGTTGCTTTCAGCTGGAGGGTTGGCTGGGTGGACAGGCACGAGAAAGCCTCACACACACCTGCAGTTGGTGTTGGCTTTGGCTGGGGCCTCCAATTCCTTGCGTTGTGTTCCGGGTCAGCATTCCAAGAGAATAAAGACCCAGCTACAAGGTCTCTCAGGGGCAAGCCTTGGAAATCACTTCACTTTGCTGCATTTTTCTGGTCAAAGCAAGTACTGTGGGTGGCCTGGAGAATGTATCTTGCAGGCCTCCACGGCAGGAGATGTAATTGATCGAGGGTCTCAGCTACCAGGCTTTGAAATCAATTGCCGAATTAGCACAGAGGCCACAGGCTGGATATTAAGTCAGAGCTATTGGCGAGAGACAGGGGATTCCCTTTTCAGCTAACTCTGGCTCAGGGATTCCCCAGTGGCTTTGCCCAATATTTCTTGGACCGTTCTACCCAACTGTCTCTCCCTCTTTCCTTCACTCCGTAGCAGACTTGCCTTAGGTTTGATGCTCTCTGGACTTTCTCTCCAGAATTTCCTTCACACAGTGCTTCCTCTAATAAAATCCTTGGGCGTTTAGTCTTGCTTGCCTTCTGTGTCTCAGAAAACCTGAATTAACCCAAAAGCTTCAAAAGGAGGGAAACAGACTCCACGTGCTGATGGGAGAAGCAGCATACTCACTCGCACTGCAAAGGAGCATGAGAAGAATTGTTCCCACCATCTTTGCACACATCTAACCATGGTTCCCCCTGGGGAACGCCTCCGCCTTCACTGGCAGCACAGGTGTGTTGGGTGTTGATTTGATTCCCAGTTCTAACAAGAACAGGCGATACCAATGGGATATTAAAGGTGGGGCCTTTGGGAGGTAATTAGATTCACCTGAGGTCTTGTGGGTGGAGTCTCTGTGATGCAACTAGTGTCCTTTTAAGAAGAGAAAGAGACTCCACCACGTGAAGACGCCGTGAGAAGCTAGCTGTCTTTAAACTAGCAAGCTGGCCCTCACTACACACCAACTCTACAGGCATCTTGACCTTCGAGTTTCCACCTTTCAGAACGGTGAGAAGTGTTTATTTGTTGTTTAAGCAACCTGGTCTATGATATTTTTTGCTCTATCAACCTGTGCTGATTGGGACTAATTATCTGACTAATAATCTGTATATAGATTACATGTTGAGATAATATTTTGGATCTATGGGCTTAGAAAAAATACATAATTATAAATTAATTTTATCTTTTTGGTTTTACTTTGCTAACTAGAAAATCTAAAGGCTCAAATTTGTGACTTGCTTGATATTACTGTTGGACAACACTGCCATTAAATATCACATTTCCAAAAAATTAAATTAATATTTTAATTAAAAGATTTATTTTTAAAGAATTGCAGATTCACATGCCATTTTAAGAAATAAAACAAAAGAGATCCCTTTTACCCTTTACTCAGTTTTTCCAATGAAAATTTTTTGTATGTTTAGAATATAATCTCACAGCCAGGATATTGATATTGTCAAGAAACAGAACATTTTCATCATCACAGTGGGCCTTCATATTGCACTTCTAGCATCACACCCAATACCCTGCACTTACCACTTTCTTGGTAACCCCTGGCAACCACAACACGGTTCTTTATTTCTATAAATTTGTCATTTCAAGTACATTTCCCTTAGTATAATTCCCCAGGGATTCGTCCAGTTTATTGCATGTATAAACAGTCTGTTCCTTTTTATTGTTGAGTAGTATTTCATGTACACCGTTTGTTTAACCATTCATCCATGAGAAAAGACATCTAGGTTGTTTCTGGCTTGGGGCTATTACAAATAAAACGGCTATAAACATTCATGTACAGGTTTTTGTGTGAACCTAAATTTTCATTTCTCTGGGATAAATATGCAGGTGTGCAATTTCTGGGAAATATGGTAATTACATGTTTAACTTCTAAGAAACTGTCAAACTGTCTTCCAGGTGACTGTACCATTTTACATTTCCCATCAGCAATGTATGAATGACCCAGTTCTTCCACATTTTCCTTAGCATTTTTTATTTTAGCCATTCTGATAGGTGTTGAGTGGTATTTCATTCTGGTTTTAATTTGCATTTCCCTAATACCTAATGATGTTGAATATTTTCATGTGTTTATTTTCCATCTATATCTTCTTTGGTGAAATAGCTTTTATGACTTTTGTCTGTGTTCTAATTGTGTTTTGTTTTTTTTACTATGGAGTTATAAATTCTATCTATTATAGATATGTGGTTTGCCCTTATTAGGGTCCTTTTGTAAGCAAAAGTTATTAATTTTGATGAAGTCCAAATTTATCAGTTTTATTTTAATGGGTTATACTTTTTGTGTCAATACTAAGAAATTCTTGCCTAACCCTACACCCTGAAGATTTCTTTTTAAAAATTTTTCTTATAGTTTTACAGTTACATTTGAGTCTGTGATTCATTTTGAGTTAATATTTGTATGATATATAGACTTAAAGCTGGGGGTTTGTTTATTTATGTTTGCCTATGGTGATCCAATTGCTACAGCACCATTTGTTGAAAGGGCTATATTTTCTCTATTGATTTGCTTTTGCAGCTTTATCAAGTATCAGTTGGGTATATTTATGTGAGTCTATTTCTGGGATCTCTATTCTGATCCATTGATCTATGTGTCTACCCTTCATCTATACCACAGTATCTTAATTATTATAGCTATGTAATATCTTGGAATCTTTAGACTGATTCTTCCCACCTTATTTTTTTCAAAACTGTTTAAGTTATTCCATTTTGTGGTCATACTATCATTCCATATAGAATAATCCTATCTATATCTACACAAAAATCTTGCTGAGATTTTGGTAGGAATTCTGTTAAATCTGTATATCAATTTGGGGAGAATTGACATCTTTACTATGTTGAGTCTTCCAAACCATGAACACAATATGTATATTTCTACATTTGTATCATCCTTGATTACTTTTATCAGCATTTTGTAGTTTTCAGCATATGAATTCAGTACATATTTTTTTAGATGTACACCTAATTATTTTTAGACAATTATAAGTTCTATTATATTTAAAATTTTGGGGTCCATTGCTAACATATAGAAACACAATTGATTTTTGAATGTTTAGTTTGTACCCTGAAGTTTTAATTAACTCAGTTATTAGACCTTGAATATTTTTGTGGATTTCTTGGGATTTTCAAAAAACAATTATATCTGCCAATAGGGGCAGTTTTATTTCTTAGTTTCCAATGCATTTCTTTATTTCCTTCTAGCATTGCATTGGCTAGAATTTCCAGGGCTCTGCTGAAAGAGTGGTGAGAATGAACATATTTAACTTATTCCCCATCTGAGAAGAAAAGTATAATGCCAGCTGTAGGTGCTTTTAGTTACTCTTTCTCAAATCGAGGAAGTTCTCTATTCCTATTTTTCGGAAAGCTTTTGTTATGAATAAATGTTGAGTTTTGTCAAGTGTTTTCATGCATTCATTGATGTAATCATTTTTCTCTTTTTAACCTGCAAATATGGTGGGTTAGGTTGACTGTTTGATGTTCAAATATTAATCTAGTTTTGAAGCCCTGGAATAAACCTCCCTGGGTCATGGCACATGGTACTTTTTATATATTGCTGAATTCTGCTAGTATTTTGTTAAGAAATTTTGCATCCAAATTGTTATGGGTTGAATGTGCCATGTACCCCCTCACCCCCTTCAAACTCCCATGTTGAAGCCCCAACCCCTAATGTGATGGCATTTGGAGATGGTAATTAGAGTTAGAGTAGGTCCTGAGGGTGAAGCCTTTATAACCGTATCAGTGGCCTTAAAGGAAAAGCAAGAGAGATCTCTCTCTGTCCACTCCCTCTCCTCTGTGTATCATGGCATTGGTGCCAGCTTGGGTGGCAGAGAAAAGTGATATATGGCACAGGATGCATTCCCTGCACTTACAAGAAGGCTTGATTTAATGTGAGGACTGAAGGGATTGTAAATCCTCCCTCAAGTTCTCTAAAGGCAGCAAAATTGGTTCTTGGAAGGAATTTTAACCCCAAGTTCATTTAATCTCCTTAAATTTTGTACTCACAAGAAGAGAGGCGTATAACTTTGAAGATATAATCTACATGGAACAAACATGGGGAAGAATTTGCTTGGGACAGGAAGGGAACAGATCTACATTTTGTTTCCAGATTCTCCATTAGTCTTTGTGCTCTCAACCCTAAAAATCCTCAATGCCACGGGGCTGAGTTCCATGAGGAAAAAAAGAGAAGTTAGGGTGAAGAGCGACCCCTTGCCAGCACCCAAATTATTCCGGCTTCCTTCTCTGACCAATGCCTGGCCTCCATCGGCCCCCTGCATGAGGCCCAGGTTGGGAAGTTGGTATTGGAGTTGCATATGTGGAACACATGTTCAGTGCAAATTTTACAATAAAAGTCCAACTTTATACTCAGTAGGAGACTAGGAGTAATTTGAAAAGAGTTGGTTGGTGAGCCTAGGATTTCCTTCTAAGTTAGATTTTTGGCTGTGTCAGGAAATCGTCTGGGAAGAGCGCTTTAATAGCGTAGATTCAAAATAACTGACTTCAAGAGGCAAAACAGAAGCAATATGCTCAAGAACAGAAAGTATTAATTCTGCTGTCCGCTTGACTTTTATTTTATGCACTGACTGACACCAGGAAGGAAAGAATTAGAAGAGCAGCTTACAGGTTCACCAAGAGCGAGGCCTGTGTCACAGGGAGGCAGCAAGCCAACAAGGAGAAATCAAGTGTACACTTAGTCCAGCTGCTGTTTCATCATCGCTCCACTGTACTAATGCTTAAAGAATGTGCTTCACATACTTTACTTTCCACATCATTTTATTTTCCCCCAAACACATCTATCTCTTGGAGAATTCATGGCTTCCAGCTCTTACTTTTGGAAAGTCTTGAACTATTAGGCAACCACAACTCCATCTGCAAAAGATTCAGGCTAAGGAGCAATTCCTGCTCTCAAAGTTCGGTCACTATGCCAAGTGACCTTGAGGATGGAGTGATCAACTCTTGGCCCAGCCACCCAGTTGCACGCTGGACTATGAGAAAGGAGAGGGGGGTTGTCAGTGTAGCATTTTGGAGAAGTCTCAAGGCCATCTCTGCGTGTGAACTTTCAGCTTGAAAGCATGTCAGACTGAAAGAATAATAAGGTTGGGGCCCAGTAGCAGGCCAGGAGTGCTGAGAAGTAAGTGTCAGTGCCCCTGAACTTGGAGGTTTCCTTAATGAACAATTCCTATAACTAGATTTTCAGCCAGAAGTTATCTGGAAAGGTCTAAGGCAGCGGTTCTCAACCTGTGGGTCGAGACCCCCTGGGGGGTCGAACGACTCTTTCACAGGGGTCGCTTAAGCCCACCGGAAAACACATATACAATTACATATTGTTTTTGTAATTAATCACTATGCTTTAATTATGTTCAATTTGTAACAATGAAATTGGGGGTCACCACAACATGAGGAACTGTATTAAAGGGTCGCGGCATTAACCACTGGTCTAAGGAGTATTTGCCATGTGACATAACTGAGTGATTAGCGCCATCTCTGTTCTGAGAGAGGTTTCACCAAGTTGGTATTTTCAAGCTGTAGACAACCATGCTAATTGGAAAAGGGTTTTTTAAATCCTGTATTAGCTTCCTGTTGCTGCTGTAACAAATTAGCACAGATTCAGTGGCTTAAAACAATGCAAATTTAATATCTTACAGTTCTAGAGGTTAGAAGACTGACCAGGTCTCACTAAAATTAAGCTGTGGGCAGGGTTGTATTTCTTTTTGGAGCCTCTAGGGAAAATCTGTTTTCTCTCCTTTTCCAGCTCCTAGGGCTGCCTGCTTCCCTTGGCTCATGGTCCCCTCCCAACTTCAAACCAGCAATGGTCAGTTGATTCTCACATCACTCCAACACTGACAATTCTTCTGCCTCTAGTTCCACTTTTGAGGACACCTGTGGTTACCTTCGGCCCACTCAGATAATCAAGAATAATCTCTCCACCCTAAGATCATCTCATTAACAGCCTTCATTTAATCAATAACCTAATTCCTCATTGCATGTAATATAACATATTCACAGGTTCTGAAGATTAGGTGGTAGACATATTTGGGAGGGAGTCATAATACTCATCATGACCCCACTGCCCTTACTTATTCTTGTCACCAAAGGTGAGTAGTTTATAGTTTTGTTTTCACTCTGGTGGTTCAATTTCCTAAACCACCTCTTTATCACTGTCTGGAGCTTTTGTTTTACTTGCAGCTTTGGAAGGAATTTCTTCCTATGGGATATCTGGTGTTTTCCCCCCTGAGACTTACCTGGGCACAATGTATCACACAAGTCCTATTTCACTTCAGAAGAGAAGGTAGCACTAGTGAGAGAAAAAGGAATAAGAAAATAAGAACTGAATGTCTGTTTATGAAAGTCTTCCATTGATCAAAATGTATGCTTTTTTTTTTCATTTAACACACATTTATTGAGTGCCTGCCATGTGCCTGGAAATGTGATTGATATTGGAAATGCATTGATGAGCAAGACTGGCCCAGTGGTGAGCTGTCTTTTATCTACTAATATGTCATGAACATATGATTCGGAAGTGAGGCTTGTAGATACTAATTAGGAACCATTGGCACATAGGTGGTAATTGAATTCCTCTCTTTAGAGAGTCAAAAAGGGGCTTAGGAGTAAGCCCCAGGGTCCTCCAACATTTAATGACTTGGTGAACCTGAAAAAAAATAGTCTAAGGAAACAAAATCAGGGAGGGCTTCATAGCAGACAAGAAGGGGTCAATGGGAAAAAATGGGTACAGCTGTATAACTTTGAACAATGAAGATAAATTTTTTAAAAAGTTAATTGTAGTCCATGATAACACCTCTGAAATGTGAGATAAATTAAGGCCTGAGGAATATCTTCTGTGTGTGGTGACACAGTGACCACGGCTGAGCTCTGTGAGAACTCTTTCATAACACTGACACAGGAGGTGAGCAGTGAGGAAAAGCGAGTAAAAGGCCAAAAATGTCACATGGCTTCTCAGTTTCTCCTCTGCCCCTTTCTGGAACTTATAAATGCTGCCAGAGGAACAATGGCCCCAAACACTGGACTCGTTCGCCAGGGCTTTTGTCTTCCTCTGTATCCTGGTCCAGTAATTACTGTCTTGTCAGCTTGTCCATGCCTTTAGGATGCTGTTTTAAATATTTTATCCAGCTTTCCTAGATGACCTTGTTGGGCTGATTGGTCTGAATAATCTAGTCTGCTATTCTAGAAATAAATGCCTCGAGTCAAATTGAGGAACTAATCTGTTCTGTTTGGTCATTCTCTGCAGCTTCCTTCGGCTTTATGAGGGCAGGCTTGCAGAAATAAGTTCGTTGGCTTCACGTGCGCAACTACATTTGCTTGGGAGGGAGTGTTTCCAGGTTTGTTATTTAGTGCAGGAATATGAAATCTAACCTGAATAAGAAGGAAAGTGAAGAAAAGAGAGGGCTGGTGACTTGGGAGAAAGTAAAGTGGTAAAAATCCCGAAGAAAACCCTTAGAATTCAGGAAAGTTGAGTGGGGAAAAAACCCCAATGATTAGGAAAGGTAGTTGTAGTCAGATGTTTGAGTTAGTGCTTTGTAGGCTGAGAAGTTACAGATTCAGAGTGACCATGGAAATGGGTGGCTAGGGTGGAGTAGAGGAATTGATCATTGGAGATGAAAATGTAGATCCAAAATCCAGGCTGCCAAATGGGTTATTCATATAGATGCTGAAGCCACCCAGGGTAATGTCAGGGGAGGTGAACAGGTGGTGGGAACTAGGAGAGAACCAGGCATGTTCACTGTCTAGAGACCACCAGGAGGTCAGGGTTTGATTCCGTCAGGGCACATTCCCAGGTTTCGGTCTCAATCCCCAGTAGGGGGTGTGCAGGAGGCAGCTAGTCAATGATTCTGTCTCTTCATTGATATTTCTATCTCTCCCTCTCCCTTCCTCTCTGAAA
>NW_005871079.1:5890639-5936866 GCF_000147115.1 Myotis lucifugus
TATAAGTGATGGAGAAAATGATAAAAAATTATAACACATTTCGGTAGTTAGAATGGGAGAAGTCAATCTTAGAGATTTTCCTGAATCACTTATATTTTGAACCATTAAAAAGTCTCTTGCCAAAACCAGTTTGGCTCAGTGGATAGAGCATCGGCCTGCGGACTGAAAGGTCCCAGGTTCGATTCCGGTCAAGGGCATGTACCTGGGTTGCGGGCCCATCCCCAGTGGGAGATGTGCAGGAGGCAGCTGATCGATGTTTCTCTCTCATCGATGTTTCTAACTCTCTATCTCTCTCCCTTCCTCTCTGTAAAAAATCAATAAAATATATTTTTTTTAAAAAAAGTCTCTTCGTGCCTAATTCCACAAAACAATTTACTTTTTATCCTCAGTTTCCCCTCCTTAGTTTACCTGAAATTTCTTCCAAGTTCCAGACACATTGGCACATATTCTTTCATATGGATATATTCTGAATAATTTTTCCCTTAAACATATTAAGCCATCATTGGATTTTGTTGTTTTCTTCTTTCTATAAATATCTTCCCACTGTTTATAGAATTATGCCCAGCAAAAGTGGGTAAACAAAATCTGGTCTCATGAAATAATTTGGAATTCCTTCTGAAAAGATTACTGCATTTGATTTTGAATATAATTTAATTTATCTCTGAGCCATCTCAAAATTTATAAGGCATATAATCCCTACACAAAAACTCATTCCTTTACAATCTAGTCCAAGGACTTAGTTAATCAAGTAATTAGATAATCAAATACAATTTAAGTACATTCTGACATATTTTAGAACAAAGATGTGACATACTAATAATTGTTTTTGCACTGGCAGTGAGCCTCTTATTCTAAAGTCCTGTTTCATCAAAATTTGAAATATAGTTTCCTTAACTTATTTTTTCTAAGAACATACCTTTATCAACCATCAAAAACTAGAGAAACTTCTTATTTCTTTAAAGAAGGCAGACACTGTCTTGCAGAACATGGCCTAGGTCAGTGATGGCGAACCTTTTGAGCTCGGCGTGTCAGCATTTTGAAAAACCCTAACTTAACTCTGGTGCCGTGTCACATATAGAAATTTTTTGATCTTTGCAACCATAGTAAAACAAAAACTTATATTTTTGATATTTATTTTATATATTTAAATGCCATTTAACAAAGAAAAATCAACCAAAAAAATGAGTTTGCGTGTCACCTCTTACACGGGTGTCATAGGTTCGCCATCACTGGCCTAGGTAATGTTCCTTTATTTTTGTTATAGTTTTCAATATATGTTCCCTCTTCTCTGATTTTTCTCTCAATACCTAAATATCACCATATGTGCCAATTCTCTGACGGAATATTCTTTCCTCTTTCCTCTCTGCCTCGAATAATGTTAGCATCATCCGCTGATGGCAATGGGGGTGGAGGGGGGAGGGCAAGGCAGGGGAAGGGGAGGAGCAAGACAAAAGTGCATGCCTGTCTCCAAGGGGGCAGCTGGCCTGACATATCTAGAATGGATTAGCCAGGGCTGGTGTGAGGGTGCATCCTGGAGGCAATGGCCAGGGCTGGGCAGGTGGAGGAAAGGAGTGAAGAAGCCCTCTAAACAGAATGACAATAAGGTTGAAATGTCTGCCTCACTTTTCTTCAACAATTAAAAATGATTATCTTAAAACATGTTCTAGTGGTAGCTTCCAAGAAAAGGTGGAATTTATTTTCATAAATATGAAATTTTTTCATAAATAAGTGTTATTGATATATATCTCACTGTGTGCTTTCCTAGCAAATTCATTTCATGCTAGGGTTCCAGGTGCTAATCTTGAACATCAGCTCTCACAAGCTGCTGTTGGGAGTCCATGGAAGGCAAAGTGTTTCTTAGTCTTAGCTGTGACCCGTTCGTTCCTAATGAGTCCCTGTGGGCACTTCCCCACCTGAAAGCCATCCCTGGATGGCCTCCCTGTCTGGCCGGGGCTTCCTACAGAAGACCCGTGTGAAGGGTTTCGGTGCAAACTTTTTCTTTGAGAGGTGACCCCAGAAAGCACAGGGAGTGTGGAAGTGAGGCAGGGGAGGGGGAAAGCCAGTAAGGGTTGTATGAATAAGTGGGTTCCAGCAACAGCAAGGGAGCTCAGGCCCATGGGGACCCTCTGCACGGGTGTGTAGAACCAGCCTTGGGTTTGCCCACCAAGGGCCAGACACTGCAGTGTACCTGCCAACTCCTGTCGCTCACTGGTTGAGTGTCACTCCTGAGGTGCTATTGGTTTCCGGGTGTGGCCAGAGAATGCTGGAAGGATGCAGCAGCTCCTGACCCGAAGAGAACTGCCTACAGCAGGGGTCCTCAAACTTTTTAAACAGGGGGCCAGTTCACTGTCCCTCAGACCGTTGGAGGGCCGGACTATAGTTTAAAAAAAGAACTATGAACAAATTCCTATGCACACTGCACATATCTTATTTTGAAATAAACAAAACGGGAACAAATATAATATTTGTATTTGCATGTGGACCCCTGGCCTACAGTAACCCACGAGAGAGTCGGGGGACATGCGCAGTGGTCACCCCCAGCCAGCCTGAGATAGTGACAGAGCACAGCCCCAGGGCCCGTGCAGCAGCGCCTGTGGTGCTGTGTAGGCATTTGTGTGGTGTGAGCCTGAGCCTGTGGGAATTCATCATCCTTCATGGGAAGTGAGCAGTCTGCACAGGGAAGACAACTCAGGAATGGAAATGATGAACCCGGTGGTGACTCAATCAGACAGGCCAGGACCTTAAGCTTTCGATGGGACTACATCCCACTTCCACACCTTCCAGGAGACCGGCCTCCGGGCCTCTGCAGGAGGCACAGCCCCTCGTCATTCAGAGACATCGAAGCTCCCGCCTCGTTCACCTGCCCTTTAGGAAACATCATTGCTGCAATTAGGCCTTCTTTCCCGGATAAGGTGGAGCTCTTCAAAGATGGCACTGGGAAGACTGGCAACAGAAAACATTTTCTAAGAAAATATTAACCATGGATTTTATGATCTTTTGTGTCTTGAACATGTCAACATGAATTCTTTTCTGTGACTTAAAATATTTCTAATGTCCACGGGATAAGCAGGTCTGACTGTACACATTCAGGTATATTTGTACTTGTATCTGTGCACACAACGGCAACAAAATCAAACCATTTTTAAATTCTACATAAAACCTACATAAGTATAGAGATTCATATTTTTAAAAATGTTTAGGATTAATGTTGTCACCTAATTGACATGATCATTTGTATAGGCTTTTTCTATGTTCAGCAACAATAGAGCTGATTGGAGATGCAGAGACAGTTCACACACACACACACGTGTACACATACACACTCACACACGTGTGCACACACATACACAAACTCACAACATGTAAATCTGATATCCAAATGGACTTTGTATTCTTACCCTCCAGCTTCCTGGCTATCCGTTCCTTTTGAGAGTTTAAATATTTTGTATTTCTGGCCTACCTGCCCGTTGTCTGAGCCCATCAGGAGCACCTCTGGCCATCAGCCCCAGGTCACAAGGAGCAGGAATGCATGTGCTCTCGGTGCAGGGAGCCAGCTGGGCTTGTCCTGTTGCCATTTCCCCAGGTTTACAGAAAGCCCTCTTCACAGACTGAGGGTGCTGGGCAGGTACAGCTTGAGAGCACCGGTTGGTAGCCTCTCTTCCCAACTCTGAGTTCACTGACATTACCAATCAGTAGCTTCAAACTGGGCCTGGTGGGAGTATTCACTTGAGCACACACTGTAAACCAGCACCGTGATCCCGCGCTATCACGCCCCTACACCCCCCCCCTCCCGCCCCCATTGGTAACCATTTACCAGGATACCACGGGTGAGACCTTTGGAATTTCAAAAAGCAAGCAGACCCCTTTTGCTAACGCTGCTGTGAGCCCAGGAATATAATCATTGCTGCTGCACCCCCTGAAGTGGGCCCTGCGTCTCAGGTGTGCCACCCCCGGGCACAGTGGCGGGCAGTGGGATTCCACACTACCAGGCCTGGCATCCCAGGTGAGGCACAGCCCAGAGCAGACACACACAGTCTGGTCAGCAGCTGTGTGTGCTGCCTGGCAGCGGGGTGCAGGGTGTGGAATACCCATTTGCAGACTCCTAGGGCTTGCCAAGCCCCTTTGCCAGTTTGTCTTTCCCTGGTCCCCTCATTTCTTAAGACGCTTTAAATATCCACCATGTAAGTGTATTGGGCAAACAGAACAGAGGGAAAGCCCCAGGGGCCCTACTGCATGCAGTCCATCACATGGGACCCGCCCACAGTCCTCTAAGCTGCAGACACCTCCTCCAGGGCAGGGCTGGGGATGCTTGAGGAGGGCTGGGAAGGCCTCGCCAAGGGATTCCTGCCAGCAGCTCTTTGTTATCAATTGGCTTAATTACCCTCTTAATTAAAAGCCGGTAAGTTGCCTTATTGTACCCACAGGCTAATGGGACAGAAAAATACCTTTTGCATTCTTGTAGAAAACGGGATGTTTCTCTAAGAGAGAAAGTCAACACGGATCAGATTTCAAATCTTGAGGCATAAGAATTAAAAGGAAAAAAAGAATCTTTTCAGAACTCCCTGTGCATCTTAGATTTAAAGAGACCTACATTTTATAACCAAGGCCTTGTTTTGCAGGGACTTAAGAAGCTTCCTTAAAAGACTGTTCTACTCCTCGTGAATAGCTGGATCCATATTTTAACTAGCCCTGGCAGGAAAACAAAGAACCATGGTAGTAATGCATAGATAACTTACTAGTAAAAGAAACCAAACCAACTAGAAGCCCACCCGTCACTACCATTGCTTTCCATACTCCAACCCTGATAAACATTTCAGTAAGGGCTCTAAATGCGGAGTACTGGCAGCATGGTAATGACTCAACATGAGACAAAAGAGAAAAGCAGCTGGCTGACTTACCATCAGGATGGGCTCTGGACACATTATCAACAAACCATTGTTGTTCCTCAGCTCCCAGTTCCACCCCCACTCTTTGCGATGGTTTAACTGGTTCCTAGAGGCAGCACTTGGCCATCACAAAATTAAGAAAAATGGGAGGATCAGGGAAGATGAAGAGCCAGACAGAGAAGCTTCCAGACCAACCACTTTTTTATTGCTTCCAAAAGAATAGGACAGAAAAGAAACCGACTAGGTAGGCTTGTTCTATGAGTCAAAAAGTGAAAATATTTGGTCTTGGATCAAATAATGTTCAGAGAGTTTGTGCTTTTACAGTAGACAGATGGTCTTCCAGATGATGGTGCAGACGGACCCTGCTCCTACAGTGGTCAAGCCGGGGTCAGAAGGTCATGGAGAGGGGAGAGCTGGGAGCTATGGAGTGGGGAGAACTGGGGGCTGCTTAACACCCTGCCTTCTCAGCAGAATTGTGTGAACTGATCACTCCAGGCCTGTACTAAGTGGCAGTCCCCAGTCACACCAATCCCTTAATAGTAGGATCCAGAGAAGGGAACACCATCTATTCGAAATGGTCTCTAAAACCTGTAAGAATGGGCTCACTTGTTACCTGTTTGACTTAGTGGATAAGAGCATCGGCCTGCGGTGTGAAGGGTCCCAGGTTCGATTCTGGTCAAGGGCACATGTCTGGTTGTGGGCTTGATCCCGAATAGGTGGCGGGAAGGAGGCGACCGATCAATGATTCTCTCTCCCTCTCCCGTTCTCTCTGAAACCAGTAAGAATATACTTCAAAAATAAAGTAAAACGTGTAAGCATGGGACAGGAGAGCCTTAAACCGAAGGCTTTTCAGTAAAAATGACACCTTTTTCTCTAAAGTATTTGGACGGAACAGTGTTCTGAGTAACACACAATTCCCTAAGCAAGGGCTGGACTGTCCATCAGAGAGACCTGATGATAGATAAGAGGGACAGGTGTTGCTTTTGGTAGGGTTTTAAGTCTCTCCACAGGCACTGATTCTCTAGAAAAAAACCCCCACAAAACACTTGCCACCATCAACACCAACTCCACACAACTGCCAGCAAAAGAAAAGCTACTTTTTAGCTGATCTCGAAAGCCTACCTGTTTCTAAGTCACAGACATAAACGACACCTACACCAGGTCCCTTTGCCCACGTGGAGTACACCCATTCACCACACCACTGACTCAGAAAACTGAGCCAAGCATTGCTGCTTTAGGCCAGTGTTTTCTCCTTATTAGAAGCTGCTTCAGGTTGAAGATAGCAGCTTTGCAAGTCTTTATTGAGCAGCTATATACATTTATTTTACAGTTGTGTGCAACCTAAATCAGGGCAATTTTTTTAAAGCTAATTTGATCAATACTATCAATACGAATATTCCTACTATAGGAGGCTGAAGTTTCTGATTATACACAGAGGGGAAAATAAATTTTTGGTTGGTATAGACACTATTGAATTTGTCTACTTTGGAAAATGCATGTGCAGTATGAAGTGTTTTAAGAAAAGATTTATTCCAATACTGCTCATAATAAAGATCATTCCAGGAGAAGTTTGGGCAACTTCAAGAGAAGCAAAACTCAAGAATGAAGCATACTGTCGTACAAAATTATGGCCAAAAATACTGTATTTTTAACCAGCAAGATCATTGGGGCATTATTATACAACATTAGGTGTTTTTTTGCAAAACTAGTTCCCATCCCCAAACATTAGACAATACATGCATTTGAATGACATTTTAAGAACCAGTAAATATGATCTTAAATACTGCAATTAAAAATGTTTTCTGACAAAACTCCCTAAACACATAGGTCTAGTAAGGGTTTCCAATGTGATGACAGGTGAGGAATCCAGCAAGAAGTGGCATTTAGAGAGTTTTTTGAGGAAAAGAAATCCACCAACATGCTTCCGGTAAAGTAACCTGAACAAAATTACATAGTCATTTTTAAGCTTTCTTCCTAAACTTAAAAATATTCTATTGCATATCTTCCTCCCTGTTATTTTTTTTCTGTCTACCACAGCTTATATGAAAATCAGAATTCCTTTATCCATGTAAGATCCAATTTTACCCAAGAGGTGTTTTAATCACATGTAAATGTCATTTATTATTGGGTTGGAATTATGTGGGGAAATGGAAGTACATGACAGATAAGGGAGGTAAGAAGGAAATTAATATCTGAGCACCTACTATGTGCTGAGTGTGTATGCATACTTTGAACAGATGATTCTAGAGGCAAGAGTGTTACTGAAAGGACATTGGTAGTTGGGAAGAAGACAGGAAATGGTTTTTTACTCTGTGAGAAAAACAAATGACAAGTTGAGAGTCTGCACTAAGTAGCTGCTAAACAGCAGAGTGTCTGGCTCCAAAAATCTCTAGCTAATCATATACAACTAGGCCATTTCTTTTCCTAATTTGATGGAACCAAAATGAAATCCCAAAGACATAGTTACCAGGACAGATCTATTAACGCTACATATGCTGGAAATATGTAGAGAAAGATAAACATACAGTATTACTTGTTTTAATTTTGTGTGTGTTTCTAACCAAAGATATATCTTTGGAAGAAAATGTTACCGTATACCAAGCACACCTTATTTGTAGCAATTGAGATGTTGTCATCTTACCAATTAAGTGGTTTTAAACCCTTAGTTAATTTTAAGAAGAGCAGCAATATACATTACAATATTTGGGTACACTTTATTTTTATATGGGTTAACATTCTGCTATATTTCATTTCATTCGTCCTTTTTTTGAGAAACTGAAAACAGAAAAATTGAAGGTAATTTGAAGGTTATTTCCAACCAGTATCTGAGTCTTGCGGTATTTCATTATGCAGCCCTTTCTTCCCATTATTTTTTTATTTTTTTGCAAATAAGTCATTTTGACCCAAATCCAGCATAAATAGCATTTCACCGATTCCTAACTTAAGACAACTAAAATTTACAGTCATGTGGCAGTATAAATTTTAAGATTACAGTTCGTACACCTTGACAATCAAGATAGTCTGAAGTACAAAAAGTAAATTGTCCTTTAGCTGAATTACCTTTTAAAATATTAGACCTGCTAGTTAATCTACAAAAAAATACAAGTTTCAGGTGTTCTTCAAATACCTTTTGTAGATGTCATTTGTTAGTAAACAACATATGCAGGTTCCTAAAAGGCCCCCCTCCCCCAGTCTATTCATGACATTCAACAGAGCTCTTTATATGGGAATGTTAAAAAAACGAAACACACACACTTTGAGGGGATGTATTTACTTTCGAATGGGCGGGTTATTTCCCTTTGTTTCAGATATGAGGCACAAACTTCTGAATTTAAGCTCTGTAAGGCATAGTACAACCTCCAATTTACAAATAAGGAATTCTCTGTGGGTTGGAACTGCCGTGCCACGCAAAAAAGGGAAAAATCATCTGTAAACTGGTACACTGCAATGTGTTAGTGAGTCATGAAATGGCTGCTTGCCTTGGTATGCTGAAGAAAGGTTTTTTGGGGTTTTTGTTTCTGAATAAGACATGCCCAAGTCATAAAACCTGCCACAGCCTCCGTCACCTACAGCCTCAACAGGAGTCCAGTGGCACACGCCGATAACGCTTGCAATCAGAATATAATATAAAGCATGAGTAAACTTTGTTTTTATACAAAACTGAAAAGAATCCCTTCCCACCCCTAGCCCCTTCAATAAAACCCCAAACAAAGAAAGGAAAAAGAAAATCCTTTAGCTTCGACTGACTAGTGTGGCTACAAGTAGGTTTCCAGGCATCACTGCAGGTAGGGTGATCAATTTTTTCCTTTCTCGAGAGAAGGGATCTTGTCATGCACCCTAGGAGGAACAGTGAGGCCACAAACCTCAATTCTGCATAGCAATTCCATCCCAATTTCATAAAACACATAGAACAGTCTTTCCCTGTGTTGCTCAGCTTCCTCTGAGCTTTGAGATCAGGTTTAATCGACTACAATCTACTATAGCTCTATTAAATAGAATATCTTGATTCCCTACAACTGTAACACTTATGATCTTGTGATGAGGTTTTCTCTATACACACTGTAGGCCTTCAAATGTTGTTTACATTTGTTTTTTTCTTTTTTTATTTTCTTTTTTATTTTTATTTTTTTTGCTGCACCAAATTTAAGATCGCCCTTTCAGGCAAGCAGTGGTCTCTAGCTGTTAAAACATTTCCTTAGTGGATCACAATAGCTTCTAAAACTGCCTTTCTAGTAAAGGCCACCAGAGAGGTAATACTAAACTGTGCATTTGCCAAATAAGAATATGAATTGTATAAAAGCTCATATTCCAATCCTAGGTAAATGGCAAAAGTTCTACAAAGTTGTTTTCCATGTTTGTATAAAAGCTCCAACTGATTTTATGTATTTTGCTATGAAATTACCTTTGGGTCTTATAATCAGTATACCTCTACTCAGGAATGTGCAAATGATTTTATACAGCACGATGCTAGTACCGCTCTGTACGAGAGTAAGGTTTTTTTTTTCTTGTTTTCTAAATGGAAAAAAAAATATCCCTAGTCAGAAATAAACTGACAAATTTACATTCTCCTCTCTTAAAAAAGTAAATAAAATAACATTATTCAAAATGTGAATTAGCTATAAGACATACAATTACATAGATACATATCAATACAGCACATTCAATCTGCCAAAACAATTAATGATCACAAAGCCAGTATGGATGCTGCAATATCAAGGGAGAGATGTATGTACAACGATTAGAGCATTCATAATTGCACTATACTTACAGGCAGTCTGTTTCTTGATTAAATTACAGGTGCTTTCTGAGCAAGGAAAAAAAAAAGTAACCTGTGTTGTTTGAGGCTGGGAGAGTGCAGAATGAGAACACTGCATTACCACGTAGTAATAACCCTGGTCCTCAGCTAACAAGCCAACAGTTTTCTCCCTCCCCTTCGCTGTTTCAAGAGAGTGATTTACATGGAAGTTTAGACTTGTGCCAAACAGCATTATAGTTAAAATGAGACCACGTCATGGCCTCATTCTAACTTTCCAGCAGGTTTAAAACAATCTGGACTTATTTTCTTAAAACCTATTTCAACTCACGCTGCTTGACAGGAGAGCTCATCAATGCACGTGCTGTATTTTTTTTGCACTTGTTGGAAATTGCACACAGAGAACTCCAGATCTCTCTCCAAGCAGGTTCAGTTACATAAATACGTGTTCTACAGAACAGTGAGAGGTTACTTTTGAGTTTAGTCCACAAATCTTCCTCAAGTTCTACTTAACCAGTCACCAGTTTAAAAAGATCCAAAGGTGGTAAACGAGCAGTAGCTTCAGATTTTGCAAATTAAAGGTGTCAGAATAATACTATCAATCAGTGTTCTTGGCAGACCTACTCGACCTTAAAGAACATAAAGAGTACAACTGGCTTCAAATGAAGAGACACAAGCAAATGTCACATTGCATCACAGAGGACACTTTTCCACATTGCTGATTTGGACACTCGACATGGAACGTGGAGACTCAACAGTAAGGACTAAAAAAGCATGGACCGTGAGAATCAAATGTACAGTTACCAATTGTTTGGCAATTGGTGTTTCAGGTTCACTCTCAGCCAATCATTTTAGGCTTCACAGTCTTATTCTCTTACATTTTAAGATACCGGCTTCTATCGTTTAAGCTCTTACTCTGTTTTACAAAAAGCCAGCTTTGGCAACACAGACCTATAATAAAAATCATCTAAAAATTGTGGCCCAAACACTCAGAAAAAAAAAGGGAGGAAAAATCCTAACCAAGGGGAAAAAAAAATTAAGAGCAACCTACGAAAAGGCCCTGGGTAGCAGCCACTAGGGTAATGTAGTGTCTGTTGGCATTTTTTTTTTTTTGGCATCTGTGATTTAAAGAAGAGAGGGTGAAAAAAGAAAAAACAAGGAAGGGAGGAAGGACGATGGCATGTGGCATTTCAAAAGATAGGACTCCTTCCGCGCGTCTCTGCCCTCGCCTCACTGACATCTGCACATCCCTCTGAGCAGCCACGCTATGGCTGAAGGCAGAAATCCAAAAGGAATGACACTTAACTGTTAGACAGGCATCCAGGCCAAAGTGAGGCAAGACAATATAATTACATAAAAACCTCTATATGTGTATCCAGAGCAATACAGTTAAAACCATAGTATTAATACTTATAATCCTTCAGCAAAAACTAAAAAATGTTCAACTAAGCTGATGTTGATGGCTTAAATCGAATGATGTCATCCTGAACCGTTTCATTCGGGAGAAAAACCTGACCAAGGATGGAACTAGGATAAAGGCCATTGTAACCCGGGGAAAATCAGGAGGGAGGGTATGGGTTAGGAAGTAGGAAATCAGCTTCATTTTGCTCAGTGGGAAAGGGGGAAAGAGGGAGAGAGAGGGAGGGGGAGAGAGAGAGGGACAGGGACAGAGAGGAAAACAACGAATCAACTCTTATCTTTGTGAGTGCATGACTGAGAATTTAAAATACATTGAGTCACGAGGTTTTGCCTAAAAAAAAGATAGAGAGGAAATGTGCTGGGACTGTACTTCAGCATTCTGTCTTTCCTCTGAATAGTTAAATAAAATCATAATATTTACTACAAACTCTGTGGACACGCTCACACAGAGTCCTGGACGGCAATAAATTAGTATTATGCAAATTGCTTTCCACAGAAATACAGTCCCTCTTGTACAGCTTCGATAGCCCACCAAGGAAGGGAAGGGCGGTGTCGAGGAGGCACAATTAGACCAGATTGTACTCCTTCAGGTTCAACTGGAGGATGGTGTCCTTGACGGCAGCAAAGACAAAGCGGATGTTCTCGGTGTCTGTGGCGCACGTGAAGTGGGAGTAGATAATTTTGTCACTGTCTGGGTTCAGGTCCACGAACATCTTCAGGATGAATTCTCGAGCTGCCTGGGCATCTCTCTGGGGTCCTGTTGGCCAAGGGAGGAGAGAGACAGCTTGTTAGTTGAGGCATTAATGCGCTTGCTCAATAAATGTTTATTGGGTCATATGCATGAAGATGACGTCTGTATTGCTCCTTTTTAAAAATAAGGTGCCTGCATTTTTTTTCCAATCCCAGTTGACATATTTTGTTAGCACAGCATATCAGGTGCACAACAGAGTGAATAGACATTTATATCACTTATGAAGTGAACACCCCGATAAGTTCAGTGTGCATCTGAAACCATTCATAATTATTACAATATTACTGACTATAGTCCCAATGCTGTACTTTAACATCACTGTTACTGTTTTATAACTGGAAACCTGTACTTCTTAATCTCTTCACCCTTTTCACTCATCCTCCAAACCCCCTCCCATCTGGCAATCATCAGCTTATTTTCTGTATCTATGAGTTTGTTTTGTTTTTTAGATTCCATATATAAGCAAGATCATAGGGTACTGCCTTTCTCTGTCAGACTTATTTCACTTAGCATAATACCCTCTAGGTCCATCCATGTTGTTGCAAATGGCAAGCTTTCATTCTTTTTTATGGCTGAGTAATATTCCACTTTATATATGTACCACATCTTTATCTGTTTGTCTAATGAGGAACACTTAAGTTGCATCCATATGTTAGCTATTGTAAATAAGAGCATAGGGGCGAATATATCTTTTCGAATTAGTGTCTTGAATTTCTTTGGTCAAACATTTAATTAACTCACCCCTAATGCCTTGCAGGGCCAGACCAAATGGTTTCGAGGGCTATATAGCGCTTGGGCTGGACATCCCCACCCCTGTTCTGAAGAATACCAGAACCAGAGTCAAGCTCATTAAAGAGCACTTGGAGTGTGTTATGTTTTTAAGAATAAATATGTTATTTGAAAAAATATAAACTACAGAGAAGTCATAGCAGGAACACAATTCCACAATCCTTGAACAATTTTGCAATGCAAGCCCATGTGGAAATGATAATTTCCCTTCCTAAAAAGAAATACAGAAATGGCATTCATTATGATTAAGACCTTGTAAGTGCAGAAATGTGGAAGTGTGAAATTTATAACACCATAAACATGTTTATTACAAAAACATCACTGCAGAGTGGGCCTTGCGTTTGTTCAGACTTCTCTCATCTTACGAGGGCTTTGGGTCTCGTGAAATGACAGCTGCATTTGCTTGTGAATAACAAAGTGTCTCCTTGCCATGACCAAGTGTCCTGTGTGTGCTATGTGTGTACTGGAGGAGACAGACAGTAAATACCATCTTCAGATTTTAAGACATTCACAATGGGCACCTGTTGGAAGGAAAATACTCATAGTGATGGGGAATCTGAGGAAAATACGACAAAGAAGATATGTAAAGAGATCAGGGAGATGTTGGAGGGCGGGAGAGAGGGAGAGAGGGTGAAAAGGAGATAGAAATAGGCTTTTATCACAGAACAGTACAACTGATGTGACTCTGTGTGCTGCACGGAGCAGCCCGAGCCTCGGTGGGCAGGCTGTGCTGTACCTCCCCTGTCATCCTGAATGCAAGCACATCATGAAAGCATGCTGGCCCACGGGTGGGTGCTGTGTATGGGGGGAGGGGTCATTTCCCGCCTGCCACGTCTCACCAAATTGAGATAATTTATGAATCTCTCTTTCCAGAGGGGTGAGGCAAGCACGTGGTCTGGGATGTACACTAGAGGCTTTGTGCCCATCACACGTGGGCAGATGCTGTGTATTAAGAGCATGCCTGTTGTATGGGAGAGCAAGTGAACTACATGTGAAGTTAGTTCCTTCCACAGTTTCTCAGGGAGACTGAGGAATACAGCTTTAGGCATTTATGACTTGGTGGCAGGCTAGTGGCAGATTCAAATCGGGAAAAATGAAAACACTGTGTAGGGTAGGAAAGTTATATGTTTGTTTGTTTTTTTAAGGAACAACACTGCACAAAGGAAAATGTACTTGCAGAGGGGACCTTCAGTTCTTTAAACATGCACCGTCTCTCTTCCTCGTGTGGGATGAAAGGATGAGTGAAACACCATCCCTGATGTGTCTGTATATTCACAGAAAGCTGTGAAGCCAAACTGAATCATAGCTTTTTAAAGTAATTACCTTTTAGAAGTACAGAAACGTTGAACTGATATCCTACCCAGACACCACGTGATGAAATAATTTTAAAACTAGTCTATTCTGCTGCCATGATGCCTGCTCTGTAACAGGTGCGTGGGGTTTGTGCTCTTCTGTGGCAGGTACCACATGTGCTCAGTGACTTATCTTTGAGATTCCCTTCCATTCTTTCTCACTTAGGAAGGAAATGAGTAGCTGATAAACTTGTCCACGGCATCGTCGCCAGTAAGCAACAGGCTGGAGCTCTGATAGGCCAAGCCTGTTCTCAACTACCATTCTGTCTAGACCAGGTTTGGCAAACCTTCTCGGTAAAGGGCCCGAGTAAATATTTTAGGCATTTGATCTCTGTCATGACTACTCAATTCTGCTGTTGTAGCATGAGAATAGTCACAGTGCCCAAATGCATGGGTGTAACTGTTTCAATAAAACTTTATGGGGCAGTGGCTGTGACTCTTTCAGTTGTTTTAGAATGGCTGGGTGTAGGCCCTGGCTGGGTAGCTCAGTTGGTTAGAGTGTCATCCCAATTTGCCAAGGTGGTGGGTTTGATTCCCGGTCAGGGCACATACAAGAATCAACCAATGAAGGCATAAGTGGGTGGAATAACAAATCAATGTTTCGCTCTGTCTCTCTCTCATCAATAAAAAAATAAATACAATCTTAAAAAAGAAATAGAGTGGCTGGATATGGATGCATTTTGTTATCAACTGATCAAGTATTTCTCAGAATGGGTTGGATATCCTGTCCAGTGGTTCAGGACTTTACTGTCTGGTTGGGGAGGCAAGATCTGTTTATAAGAAGGAAGTAAATAATGCAAAGCCATATGAGTACTGAAATGAGTGCTACTGATTCTAAATGCCAGAGGAAGAGCTTAAAGGAAAGGCACCATTCCTCAGGATGATGGTACTTCATCAGCCCAAAGTAAATATTTCCTGAATAGTCACTATGTGTCAACCATCATACTAAAATGTCACACCTATGTTATCTATTATAGTCTACAAAATAATCCCAGGAGTTTGGTCCTAAGGCCCAGAGAAACCAAGTGACTTGATCGCGGTTCTGTAAAAAGGAAGTATGGACCTGAACCTGGGCGGCTGACTGCAGAGCATGGGCTCTTGACCACAAAACTGTGTTCTCTCTCCAGCGAGAGGCAGAGGCAGACGGTCACCAAATGAGTGAGAGATACAGGGGGAATTATAGTGGTTGCTACACAGTCAGTTAACACTGCTGAATTGTTCCCTCCTCTGATACACTTATTTCAAAACACGCAAGACATTGTTTTCTTTTGCTATAATTTTCAGCATTGTTAGGGAATGAAATGTTTCCTGTCATTAAAAGATGGAGCAAACAAAAACCTGTCCTTCCTCAGTCATGCCACACATGAAGGGAAAGCAGCAGGTGGAAAACATGTGATGTGTTTGCTGGCCTTGTATTGGTCTTGGTAGGGAAAACATCTCCCCAGCTACTGGGCTGGCTGAAGCGTGCTGACTTACCATCATATTCCGGGAAGTAGTCAACTAGGTGGGAATACATAATTTTCTCCTCTAGAAGATCTTTCTTGTTTAAGAACAGAATAACTGAGGAGTTCTGGAACCAGGGATATGTGATAATTGTTCTAAAGAGGGCTTTGCTTTCCTCCATTCGGTTCTGAAAGACATCATCAGAAAAACAAGGCGTGAATTACTTGATTACTCA
The DNA here is from genome assembly GCF_000147115.1 of Myotis lucifugus. Taxonomy (NCBI): domain Eukaryota; kingdom Metazoa; phylum Chordata; class Mammalia; order Chiroptera; family Vespertilionidae; genus Myotis; species Myotis lucifugus. The sequence continues at coordinate 5,906,268 of NW_005871079.1, forward strand.
ATCTGTGAGTCGTGCTCCTTTCTGAAGTCCAGCCATCTTCTGTATGCATCTGATTTTTGTAGCCTTGGGCTGAGCTGTAGTCACTTTCACCAGGATTTACATGCAAATGGTTCAGGACACATCTGGACTATTCTCATTATGTAAACTCTCAGGTTGACAAGCAAAAGAGAATAATAATAAATTTGCTGAGATAACTCCTTCAACCTTAAGAGAAAGTAATCAAACCCAAGAAAATCATGTTGAATCTGGCACACTGTCATAAATTTTCACCCAAAATTATTCGTTCATGACCAAATACTTTAGATCTGAATTAAGAGCTAAATCCTAGGCTTCATTTTTGTGTTTCCTAAGCTGTGTTTAATTTCCTAAGCACCAGAATTAACTCTATTTTTAAACAATGAAAATAAAGTTAATTCATTGCTCAAAGTGCATCTATATTTCTAGAATTATTACTACATACATAGTAATAATATATAGATAGGTAGATATCTCCCCTGATAAGAAAACATATGGAAACAATATTTTTGGAACATATTTCCCATTTGTTGGAGCCCACTTTCTTCCTGTTTCACTATAATTTTCATACAGGACTACACAGATTATGTGGAGACTATGTAATTACCTGGATATACAAATGTGATATTTCTAATCTTTAGCACTTATGAAAGTGTTCTTACTTGAAGCTATATTATCTACCCAACCTTGGTAATATAAAATCACCCAAAAATTGTTCCTCCCACGGCCACATTCACCTCTAAATAATTCCTACCCTCAGGCCACAAAAGCAGCAGCGTTGGGGAATCCTCCTTTCCCTGAGGATATAAAAGCCATGGCGCATGGGTACGCTTCTTCCTAGACATACAGATGACACTTTCCAACCTCAATTTAGTTCTATGTGTTATGACTGCATTTCAGGCAATGAAAAGGCCTGCCTGAGATTGAGCCCACCTCTACTGCTAACAGGAGGCTCAGTGGTTTACGCAAGAACATCCTATCCCCCAACACCCTGGTTGGCTCAGAACCTGGTCAATCTAGGTCTAAGTCGTTCAGAACACCTCTTTCCTGGTTTATAATTTTCAGTTCAGCTAAATAGCTTAATTGATTCGATCAGCCCAGGAATTTTGCTGGGGACTCTGGGACAGAGAAACTTGCTTTCATGAAGAATGTGGAAGAGGAGCTTCAGGAGCTCCTAGCAGCCACCTTTGAACAGGAAAAGAAACCAGGACCTGTTCACCTGGTTTTAACTGCTCAGTCAGATCATGCCTGTCAAGATGGCAGGGTAGGTCAACTCTGTGCTTGTCTCTTCCCAAGACCACATCAAAATGACAACCAAATTATAGCAAAACCATCATGGAGAACCACATAAAGACTAGCTGACGAGAATTCCTATAACTAAGGATATAAAGACAAAGCCACGTAGTGACTGGTAGGAGGGGCAGAAATGTGAAACGGGAGGTCCCACACTCAGTGTGGCAATTAGAATCTGGCTGTGAAAACCAATGGGGATTACATCCGGGAAAGACAAAGGGCTGTGGGACTCTGGGTCAATCTTAGAGAACCAGTGGGCAGACTCACTCATCCACTCACTCACAACCTCACTCTCTCTAAGCTTCATTGCAGCTGCTCGAAAAGCACCAGGAACAATGGGGAGAAACTAAACTGACTTCAGGGCAAGGGCTGGAGGGGCAGGGGTCATAGTAACTCACTCCAGGGATGGAAGCACTGGAAAGCACCATGTTCCTTTTGTAAGCCCTCCTCCCACCTAGCTAGCATGGCACAGGGGTGCTAAATCTGTGCTCTCCATTAACCTGGCTGAACCCGTTCATCCCTCCCTGCTGATTCCTTGAGACCACCACCCCATCCAGCATGTTTGTCCAGCCTGAGACTCTTCCGTGTCTCCTCCACATAAGCAATCTTTGTGCTGCAATCTTTTCCCAAAATGTCTCAAAGGTCACAATCCCCAAACAAGCAGTGGCCAGCCTCAGCATACCTTTTAACTCTTACTGAATGGCTCTCAGACCAGTACAAGTGGCAACCAATCTCAACTTATATTGTAATTCTCATCAGGTGGCCCCAAGCCTGGCCTAAGCAACAACCAGTCTTGGCCGAGATGTAGCTTCAATTAAGTGGCCAAAAATCCAGTACAAGTGGCTGCTGGCCTCAGCTCACATGGTGCTCACCAAAGGGTCCCAAGCCCAGCATAAGTGCCAGCCAGTCTTACTTCACAGCTTAGCCTCTCCAAGCATAGCACAAGCAGCAATCAACTGCAGATCACTTTGTAGCTCCTACCAAGAATAGCAGTGGCTGAGCTTTCCCTGCACCAGAGGCCCTCCCAAAAGGCTCAAGAATCAACATACCCAGGGGCTGGCTTTAGACCACACCAGAGACCACCCAACCAGCTCCACAAACACACACCTGGAGGGCAGGCTCAGCTGGTACCAGAGCCTCACAAAGGTGACTCCCACTCCATGGAGTCAGCCCTCCCACAACAGCTTGTCCAATGTAGTCATGGCCAGTCTTCACAGCCAGTCATTCTAAGGGTCAAACCCACCCATGGACATGCAATTGAGCCTCAACTAAAACAGGAAGTCACACAACCCACACAGGGGACACCCCTAGAGTACCTGGCTCAAGAGACCAGGGAGATTGAGCTAGAGGGCCCCATAGGACACCTTCTACATAAGGCCACTCTGTGAAGGCTGACAGCTACAGCAGATTTACTGAATGCATAGAAACAAACATAGGAAGTTAACCAAAATGAGGAGGCAAAGGAACATGAGCAAAGTGAAAGAACAGGGCTAAATTCCAGAAAAAAAACACCCCAAAACACAAAAAATTAATGAAATGAAGATAAGCAGTCTGTTTATATAGAGTTCAAAATAGTGGTTATAAGGATGCTCAATGAAGTTAGGGGAAAAATAGATGAACTCACTGAGAACTTCAACAAAGGCAGAAAACATAAAAAAGGTGATAGAACACATGAAAAATAACCTGTCAGAAATGAAGAATACACTAGAGGCAATCAACAGCAGATTAGATGAAGCAGAGGATCAAATCAGCAATCACGGATTTTGTGCATTGGGCCTCTAGTCAATAAATCAATAAACAGGTGTTGGTGAGGCTATGGAGAAAAGGAAGTGCTTGTGTACTGTAGGTGCAATTGTAAACTAATGCAGGCACTATTAGAAACAGTAAGTAGGTTTCTCAAAAAGTTAAAAATAGAACCACCACATGCCCCAGCAATTCTACTTCTAGATATTTATCCAAAGAAATGCAAACACTAATTCAAAAATATATATTTGCCCCTATGTTAACTGCAGCAATATTTACAATAGTCAAGATACGGTAGCAACCTAAGTGTCCACTGATAGACAAATGGATAAGGAAGATGTAGTACATATATATATATATAGCCATAAAAGGAATGAAATATTGCCATTTAAGACAACATGGATGGACCTAGAGGGTATTGTGCTAAGTGAAATAAGTCAGACACATAAAGACAAATACTGTACGATTTTGCTTGTATGTAAAATGTACAAAACAAAACAAAACAGAAACAAACTCACAGACGCACAGAACACACTGATGGGAGGGGCTTGGGGGAATGGGTGAAAAGGTGAAAAGAATTAAGAAGTACAAATTGCCAATTATAAAAATAGTCATGGGGATATCAAGTACAGCATAGGGAATATAGTCAATAATAATGTTAACAGCTATGCATGGTACCAGATGGGTACTAGACTTAACAGGGTGATCACTGTGTAAGGTATAGTGATCTAGTCACTATATTGTATAGTGATTATACTGTGATAAATGTCTAGTCACTATATTGTATACCTGGAACTAAGATAATATTGTATGTCAACTGTAACTGAAAAGTAAACAAAAAAATAAACAACAAATCCCATGCTTAAATTTAGTTATACCTCTAGATTTTTTAGTAAAATCAGCCAATAAGTACCTTTTAGTTTTTAAGCTGCTTTGAGCTATATTTTCTTTTTCTTTTTTTAATGCTCACCCAAGGATATTTTCCCATTGATTTTTAGAGAGAGTGCAAGAGAGAGGGAAAGACAGAGAAAAATATCAGTGTGAGAGAAACACATCCATTGGTTGCCTCCTGTACAAGCCTAGACCAGGGAGGAGCCTGCAACCAAGGTACATGCCCTTGACTGGAATCGAACCCAGGACCCTCCGGTCCGCAGGCTGATGCTCTATCCACTGAGCAAGGGCTGAACTGTATTTTCTGTTTCTTATTATATCAAATACTTCTAGTTGATATACCTGGATACATATCGCTCTCAATTGAGGCTGATGCTGCTGACTTACAAATCATACTTGGGGCGGGTGTGGGGTGGGGTGGGGGGGGGAAGGTGCGGAAAGCTTGATGAGCCAGGATGACAACGTGGAAGGCAATGCTCTATCCCACTGCTGTGATAAGAGATGCCAGTCGACACATCCAGCCAAGTGTCTGAGTCCCTGCTATGAAAATCTCACCTTGCTGGCTTCCTTCATTCCTTCTTGTTTTTCCCAATTTAGGTGAGTAAAGATTCTGACATTATGCTGTATGAGTTGTTTTTCACTCTGCAGTGAAAATTCCTTATGCTTCCCTGCCCCCAACTGACAGTATTTACAAACCGACATGCTCCATATCAAAGCCCCTGGTCTACATCCTACACGGATTAAATGAGATTTTCACAATGCTGCACAAGGTAGTGCAACGTACAGAGCAGGAGGCATAATCCACTTTGCTCAGTAGGAACTGCAATCAAGGAGGGAACAGCAGGTCCTAGGAGACTTTATGGCACTTGCTGTTCAGTCATTTACCAGCACATGGAGTTTCAAGGAGGAAAACAAAATAGCAATGTACGAGACACATGTATGGCTGATGGTAAAGGTTTAGTATCCTAAACACAGGGCTCCCTGTTAAATGGGTGGGCCTGGCCTATATCTGAGGCCCAAGCAGGCTCCTGATTTCTTGTCACCCCCCACAGCTACGACATGTCATGGACTGAAAGCAAATGCCCCTCTCAATGAAGGGTGGCCTGGATGCAGGTGAGGGAGCTGCAATAGAGGGACAGAGACTAGATGGGTCTGCCAGAAGTATGTCACTTCCTGAGATAGGCATGAGAAGAGCAAAGTGGTCACAGAACTGAGGACAGGCTGTGAGCAAGTGAGCACAGTGGGATGGCTGAGGTAAACATGGCCACAGAAATGTCAGTCTTACCCAGACCACACTTGCTATGGACTGAATGTGTGTGTCTCTCCAAAATTCACATGTTGGAAGTCCTAACCCCCATTGTGATGGTATTAGGAGGCAGAGCCATCAGGAGGTAACTGGGATTAAGTGTCCTTATAGACCTCAGAGAGCTCCCTCACCCCTTCTGCCATGTGAGGACAGAGCAAGAAGACAGACAACCACCTAAGACCAGGAAGCAGGCCTTCCCCAGACACCAAAATTGCCTGCACCTTGATCTTGGACTTCTCAGCCTCCAGAACTGAGAGAAATAAATGTTGTTTATAACTCACCCAGTCTACGGTATTTTGATATAGCAGTCTAGTGCTGATCAGGTAACCCTCCTCCCCTGGGCTGGAGCCAGCAACGAGTAGAGCACTAAACAGGAAGCTTTCACCCTGATCCAGGCCCATGGAGGACAGGCTATCTACTCCCCACTTTGTAACCACAAAGGACCATTCAGTGTCTTTCCTTGTCATCAGAAAAATCCCTGTTCAAGCCATCAGTGAGGGCGTCTCATACCTCTAATGGATTCTCAAGATATCTAATCTGCATAAAACATTGCTGTTTTATGCAACCCCTGCTAACACATGGTAGACTAATGCTGGGTAAAGCCCCACGTTCCTCACTCTGGCATTCACAGCTGACCACAGTGACCCCAGTGCACACCTTCAATCTGAACCCCCCACAAATGCTCTTGCCTCCACATAAACAGAGTCAATGTTATCACTGTCACACAAGTGTGATAAAATTTTCCTGACCTATGGCCTGTAATGCTATCCTCACTCCTTCAAGGCCCAGATCAACCTGACTTCCCCAGGAAATCCTTTCCCAAACCCTTGTTGGGCTGGCTCCTTCCTCACCCCCAGCACACACTGTGCTATTCCTCATTTGCCCATCATTCAGTAGACACACATGAAGGGTTTATTAGAGGCTGGGAATGATATGTTGGAGATAGGGTCTGTGACCCAGAGGACTAAAGAAGACAGGGGTGTCAATGTGTAATTCCAGGTCCATGTGATAGCCAATAGAAGAGTGGGGTCACACAGGAAGGAAAGATTTGACTTAAAAGCAAATGTAGTTTTGAGTTGCATCTTGATGGATGGAGAGATTACAAGAAGGCAAGGAGAACAAAAGCAAAGCAAAGGAGAATATACACCCACAACCCTGTAAAGAGATCTGTGAAAATTCTGCTTCGCTATTTCCTATCAGACATAACTCACTGAAGAATACCTTATGCATTACCTTACTATAGGGCACTATTATCTTAAAAGACCAAAACTAGTTGGCCTTTTTTAATGTAGTAACCTATGATAATGTATAATTTGACTCAAAATTATTTGTAGCTTACCCAACTTTGAATACTTTAAAAATTCTCATACATCCTTAAAAGGGATGTTAGTGACTTAGGAACTTACTCTCTCCCGTATTTGTTTCATTTACATATATCAACTGGGTGAATAAATGCAATGACTCAAAAGAAAAATAACTCCAGAGCCTTATGAAAAAAATTTGCAAGCCTGGTCTTCTGCATAAGGGTTTCCTCCCTCAGTTACTTAGGAAAAAGCTTGGTGTATTTGACTTTGTGCCGCCCTCAGGATCACATTGTGTGTCCTGTCTGATGTCAACACTCCCAGAATTCAAAACACATTCGGTGCCAAGATCCTGTTGCTGGACAGAGTGGGGAGAAGGAATGGGTCAGGGCTGTGAGATGGAGACTTCAGGTTTGAAACAAAAGCTCTGCCTTAAATACTCCATGTGACCTTGTGCCAAGTGACTGAACCTCAGATTCCCTTTATCCCCAGGGTTTGGGAGGACAGAATGAAAGTGCATGCAAAGCTCTTAGCTATGACCCCAACAGACCGGCAACAGCTTTCCCTGGCAGCCACTGTCAGAGATGGTAAAGCGCATACTTACCTCCAATCTCTGGCCAAACTGTAAACCCAGAGACATCTTTCTATTCACTGGAATTGTACAAAGTTAACCTATTCATGATTTCAAGTCCAGATGTACACATCTAATTTCTGAGAAATTGGAAAATCATTCAGGTTTCTGCCAATTTCATTCATTCAATATTCGAATGTTTCTCAAGTATCTTAAAAATCTCTAAAAATGTTCAATACTCTCAACCCCAGAGCAAACCAAGAGAAAAACAGATATAATATATAAATGGAGCAGTTGGAATGAGAAATAATTCAAGACACTCTGTAGCCATCCCACTTCTGCTATCCAAATCAGACAAAGGGATAGAAATGATAAGGATACCAAACTCAGCTGGACAGATATCTTTCCTAGATGATTTACGTAGTTTTTGCAAATCTTTGCAAGTGATTATTTGAGATCAGATTTTGCTTGAATAGAGTTCCCGAAGGTTTTAATATTATAATTCCTGCCTATGAATCAATGTATTCTTCCTGTACAGGATGTTTAGAGAAGCAAAAATATAGAATATATTTGCTTATTACCTCCAGGTCTAAGGTTTCTAGGCAATGAGATGAGATCACAGAGCAGGCCCTTGTAAAGTGAGCTAGTGCAAACCAGTGTGTGGTGTAGGAGGAGTGGAGGAGGAAACCAGGAGGACAGAGAAAGAAGCTGGGGGAAGGGACAAGGAAAGGTGGTCACACATCCTCACACTATGGAGACTGGAGAGCCTCAACGTGAGTTAGGAAACATGACAGATGGGTAACCCTCTCTGATGCGGAAGTCCACAGTCTTAGAAGTTATAGGAGACAGGGCTACTTCCTTAAATATTTTCTAGTATTTTAGTTTAGTCAAGTAACCAAGTAACAATCTCTTTTCAAGACTATTTTACAGCACAATGATCTTTCTACTGAAAATTACCCGATACTCCATATACTACTAATTTTATGCTTATATGCCAGTGAGCCAAAGTCTATCCTTATATACATAAATTCCTTTTCTTTGCTCATAACACTCCTCATGTCTTGAGTATTCACATCATTGACATTTCAATTCGCTGACCTTCCTCCCATCCTTCCTGTACTCCATCCATACCCACTATTCTGTGTCATCATCTTGGGTAGTCCCACTAGTGGCTCCAGAGAGATTGCCACGTTCTTGCTCTGTGGCTGCTAATTCTTTGGCAAACACAAAAGGGTGATATTGGTGTTAGGATAAGAATTTGGTTTGTCTATGTCCAAAGAGATCAACTCAAGGGCTTGTATGGGTTGCATTTTGGGGCCCTGTCCAATGGAGTACCACTTGACCTGACCTGGCCATGATCACATAACACACCAAAGTTCTTGTTAGTAACTCTTCTCTACCTTCCAAAGACAGCAGGAATATGGCTAGAATCTCCACTGAACAGGATCAGACAGCAGGTAAAAATGAAGAACTAAGATAGGGAAGCAGAAAATGTTTGGAGCTGAAGGACTGCAGTAAGTAGATAAACTGATCTTATGACAAGAAAATTAATGAAGGAGGGATAACCTATTGACTTGAACGTTTTCTCATAAGAAGACATGTACAAAATACATATTAAATGAGCCAGGTGCATTATACTCCTCAGGCATTTTTACATTTTTCAACAATAATTGTTATGTCATTAATAGGGTTTTTTTCCTTTTTAGTTTTATTTTCAGGAACAGTAGATCATGAAAATTTTCAGTCTCTGATGTATTTTTAGCTCTATGAATATCATTTATTTTATATAAAATTTAATAATAATAATAATAATAACTAACATTTGCTTAGTGCAAATATGCACCAGATTGTTCAAAGTACTTTACTATGTAAAAGAAGTTGGGAAGCTCTTCTGTGAAGGACCATATAGTAAATATCTTAGAAGCTTTGTAGGCCACACTTTCTCTGTTGTAATTACTCAATGTTGCTGAGGTAGCAGAAAAGCATTTATGGACAGACAATACATAAATGAATGTTTCTGTGCCTGGTTTCCAATACAATTTTGCTTTGGGCACTGATATTTGAATTTCACATAATTTTTACATGGTACAAAATGTTATTCTTATTTTGATATTTTTCAGCCACTTACATATGTAAAAACTACTCTCGCTTATGAGCTGTACAGTAACAGAAGGTATGGTGGATTTGGCCTGAGGACCATAGTCTGCTGACCCTAGGTGTGGAGACTGAGCACCAGGTGATAAAAAATTACGTAACACACCTAGTATTGAATTAAGTAACTATCATAGCTATTTGAATCATTAGCAACATTAAAATTTACATATATATACATATATATACATATATATACATATTTTAAGAGTTTGAGTATATTTACTTATAATTATATTCAGAAAATTTATAATATATGATGAAGCACATATATGTGGAAGTAAAAATAAAGATTCCCCCCAATACATTTTTTGGTAATATCTTTGAGCCTTAATTTTCTCCCTATTTACCTTTTCCCATAATTCTTAGATATTGAATTTCTAAATTTATTCCCCCCCCCCTTCTTTTCCAAAGCATGAAGGATAAAACTTAAGAAAGAGAAATCAATGTTTTAATTCATTTGCTTAATTTTAGTGTCAGGGCAGTAAGTAGGTCTATTTACCCAGATGTTGCACATATGTAAGGAATGCTTTTCCAGATGTTTTAATACCATGCATCTGGCATTTTAAACCAACAAAATTATTATGAAATAATCCTCAGTTGAAGATATATCTTTCATGTTACTTTAAGTAGTTTTAAGAAAATAATTCTACAAACATTCTTTGTTAACAAGATACTACTATTAATCTGTGTGGATTTACTCTGTCCCTGCTTTTATTCTTTACCCCTCTAAATGACTGACAATGTGAAGGGAGGGCAGGGAAAACACATGAAAAAACCAAGCCACTTAGATTATAGGATTTTGGGGTAAACTTTTGGCAAAAATTCTGTTGTATGCATTATTTGCAGTTTTCAGTGATGTATCTGCCCCTTGTTTTTATTTGATCTTGCACACTAGAACAAAGTCCTGGCACTGTTTAAAAGCAATGCTTACTGTCTGCTTACAAAAAATTAGTATCCCCATCTTGAATGACTTATTGGTAGGTACAAGAAATTCACTCAAATACTTGTGGGCTGATTCGAATGATCCCTCCTGGGAAAACTATAAAGTGCTGACATATGCTTTGGACTAACAAGCTTTGAGAAACAATGGGCTTCCCCCTGCCTTTTTTAAAACCCAGTATTCTGTATAATACGTGCATGACAGTAATTAATACACAAAGTGCAATGGTATTATAAAATTTATGAAGAGACTAAGTATTTTTTTTCAACAAAAAAGTATTAACAACCCCCAATGAGAAAATGAGAACCGGGTGTAGAGCGCTAAGATGAAAAGTTTCACTATTTTGCCCTAGAGAAGAGTTTATTCCTTCTCTTCGTTCTTTATTCTGATAAAAATTTGCTGGATGCTTTTTAAATATTTTAAATAAAATGTTTTTCTTATAAAATACTTGCAATATAACCTTATTGTTGGGCAGTCAGACAAAAAATGTTTGAAATATCAATGTTCCACTCTGTATAGAAAATGGTAGTCTGGATGTTATGCAGGAAGTAAAAGATCTCTTCCTGAAGCTAATAACCAAGTGAGATTGGAGATAAGTCCAACACAAACACCTGAAAGACAACCAACAGAAATATGAAAATCACACAAAATCAGCTTCCTTTATAGTGAAACAAAGGTGGTGTGTGTGTGTATCATGAAGAAAGCAGACAACTTGGAAAGACCTGAGGGAAAACCTGGAGAGATCACACATGAGCTGAGTAATTAGACTTGATCAGGAGGTTAAGCAGGAGAGAGCACATAGCCTTGAAAGAGTAAATCCAATTTAAAACCTTGGAGGTGAAGTAACTCTTCAGGTATCCAGACAATAGAAATGTGTTGGAAAATTTATGAACTCACAAATACAAATGTGCTAGAGACTAGAGTATTTGAATAAAGATAAAAGGAGAAGTGATGGGAACTAATTCTACTGTTAAAATGGAACAGATGAGGGAAATGGACATTGCAGATCTGAAAACTGACAAAGGAAGCAAGAATTGAACTCTTGGGGACAGATGATGTGTGTTGTAAACCAGCTAACTTTCAGTTGACTTTGGCTGATGGTCGTTTCGGATTGATTGGTAGCTGTGCCATACTTGTTAAATATTTAGTACATGTCTAAGGTTTTGTAAATTTATAAACTGTTAAAGTTTCATTCAGCTTCAAGAAGAGCATGTGCAATCCCCAATCTGTCCTCTCCATGCCTGCCCACGTTTTCATCTTTAAGGCCGAGTAAAGGATTAAGGAACTGCTGCTCCTAATCTAACTCTGAACTACCCAGTGGAAACTCAGAAACTGAAAGTGGAAGGAATTTTGGGTGACAGTGCTCTTAATGGCAGTGGTAATGGGAAAGGAGCACAAGTCATATATATATATATATTCTGTTGACTTTAGGGTTGTGATTAAATACAACTAGGATCGGGGCACAAGGTGAAAATCACGAGTCTAAATTACCCTTAAAAGTGTATTTTGAAGGTATCCACTGGTGGCCTCAAGACCATCTAGCCGTGCCATATGTCCATCCCAGTCTGCACCAGGCGAAGTTTGGTTTGGGTTTGCCATTGAACAAAGATTTAGTATCACTGAGTATCACAGCAGGCTCACATTATGTGCTTGTGAGCTGCTTACATGAGGTAAGCCATGCAGGAACTGAGCCCAACTGAGGGAACAATAGATTCCATCTCTCCCTCTCACATTATGTTACTGCATCCTCTCACAGAGCCTTTTGCATAACTTTTTTACTTCTCTCTCTCTCTCTCTTCGTCCTTTTCCCTTTTGGGAACCTGAATATTTATAACTACATTTTCATAAATCCACTTTTTATGTGACTCTACTATGTAATTCCATAGCATTGGTCTTTAAAAGTGATACTGACCCTAAAAGATTTAGACACACTTGAATGTATGATTTGGACCACTCAAGCCAATGCATTTTGATGATGGTGAAAAGAAACTTTCAAAATTATCATGGATGCAAAGGAAGTTTTCCCATGACCAAAACTTTTGAAAAGACAAAATGGGGATGTGGGGAGGAACTGGGGAAAAAATAACATAATCAAAGATGCCTGGCCCTACCCAGTTTGGCTCAGTGGACAGAGCATCAGCCTGCGGACTGAAGGGTCCCGGGTTCAATTCCAGTCAAGGGCACATGCTCATGTTATAGGCTCGATCCCCTGTAGGGGGCGTGCAGGAGGCTGCCGATCAATGATTCTCATCATTGATGTTTTTTTTATCTCTCTCTCCCTTCCTCTCTGAAATCAATAAAAATATATTTTTAAAAAATGCTTGGGTAATGGAAAGGCTTAAAAGAATTACCATCAGGTTCTAGGCTTAGTAGGTGCTCAGAAACTTCTAAGTAAATGAATGTAAAAACCGGAAATAATTCAAACCCTTAAAAAATGGCAAGAGCACCTTGCATTTAAAAAGAATTTTTCAGAAACTTCCAAGAAAAGCTTATTTACTCTATTCGACTCCCTAAGACTCCCAACAATATGAAACAACAATAAAACCTAATGAAGACACTGGGAAACAACTCCAACCACAGGTGTGGAAAGGTTTCTGCCAAATATGTGATATCTGCACTGACCCAGAAAGGCTGCTGAAACCATTAAACACCTTTGCATAATTCAGTCAGGCTGAGATTTGTGTGTGTAAATGTAGGACACAGAGCACTCGCGTGATGACGTTTCACTCAGAAAACAGAGGACTGGTGGTGTGAACTGGTCCTTGGAGAGGCTGAGAAGAGCACATTAAAGGCCTAGTTCCGCAACGAGGCTATACAGGAAGCAGGACTGATGAGAGGAACAGCTGGGTTATGTCATCTATATATTCTCCAAAACCTGGACTCCTAACCCCGGGAACTGCCTGGAGAGGGGGCAGGGAAAGAAAGCTGTTTCGTGCCTTCATGCTGCAAAATACCTAGGAATTCCATACCTTTGAAGAAAATGACTAGCACCAAAACAAAAAACCTAAGACAACAAATCAGAGGAAAGATTAATGTGGGAAACGGAGAATACTTTGAAAAGGAAAACAAAAATCCTCAGAAAGACATCCTTGAAACAAAAACAGGATACGGACATTAAAAAAGGGGAATATCTGAATCATAAAAAGAGCTCTTAGAGTTTCAAAAAAAGAAAATCTATGAAAACCAAAATACAAACACACACACATGATGGTTGGAAGATAATTCTTGAGAAATTATTTGGGTAGCAAAAAGAAATGACAAATTTTAGAGAAAAGTTGAGAAAAATAAAAACAATCCATCAAGGTAGTCCTCCAGCCAAAAGAAGTTATAGGAAGAGAAAATGGAGAGGAGAAAATTTTCAAATGAATACAAAATTAAAATTTTTTATAACTAAATCTCTAGAATAAAGGGCCCTGGAAGGGGAAGGGGGTGAAAATCTATACCAAATAGATCCTCCCTTAAATTTGAGAATATCTAGGACAGACAAAAGTTTCCAAAACTTTCCATAGAAAATAGGGTCACGTGAAGAATAAGGAAGCAGATGAGCCATGAATTCTTGAAAAGGACATTAGCAGACAATGGAATAGCATTTTCAGAATTATTTATATTTGAGAATTCTATTCCCAGCCAAAGTATCAATTAAGTTTGAGGGCATAATATGGACATTTTTAGACAGGCATGAAAATTTAAAAATCTCTCTCTTCCTTGGACCCTGAAGGGGGATATGTCCCCCCCAAAATAAGAAAATAAACCAAGAAATACGACAACATTGGATCCAGAAACAGGGAATTTAACACAAGAAAGAACTTAACTCCCAGGATAATGGTGAAACAGGTCCCAGATTGACAAATGTGTAAGATGCAAGAGAACAATCAGTCTGGATTAGAAAAGAAAAAGAATTCTAGGAGGAAGATCTCCAATTAAAGGGGAAAAAATATTATCTGAAATGTTGACCATGTTTTGAAATATTTCACAGATCTGTTGATGAATTAGAAAAGAATCAGCGAGCGATACACCCATGCACCCACATGTGTGTGTAGCGATTATTAACTCTAGAGGAAAAAGTTGACCAAAAAAGTGAGTAAAAATCACAATTTACTTATTTAGCTCATTAATGAACAATATTTTGCTGCCATGTAGTGTAAACGTTGAATTATTTTTAAAAAAACCGTGACATAGCTATGTTGAAAGAATGGGGGAAGAAGAAAGGGTGAGAGTGTTAAAGCACATGACCTATATTCTTCATAAGAGGGGGACAATACACTTAACAAATAAAAAAATAGCAGGATGAACACATTTAGAGAAAATAACAGAAACCAAGAGATAAGAGTTGAGGGTAGGGTTTCTGATTATCAGGACTGTGGTGGGCTGGCAGTTAAGGAACTGCCATTTTAAAAACTATATATTTTTAGTTATTCTGCTTTGTAATGAACATGTATTATCTTGGTTATTAAAATGATTACATTTACTAATAAGTTTTAAGAAATTAACAATACATTATTTTACATTAAAAAATATAAAAATCAAAAGACAAAACATCTGAGGAAAAGACAAGCCTATTGCTAGGAGTGATACATGGTGCAGAGTTGACAAATGTCAAACAGAAAACCTAACTCTTACTTTGTTCCTGAATACTCTGTCAAGGAGAAGACTTTTCATATTAAAAAAGATAAAGAGAAGATCAGTAAGATGAAAATAAGATTGGTAAGGAGATTATGAGAGGCCACGCTAATTGCTCTAAATCAGCGGTCACCAACCGGTGGTCCGCGAGGTCTGAAAGGTTGGTGACCCCTGCTCTAAATGACATCAAGACATTCTAAGACAACAGGTCAATCTAGTTTTAGTTATTACCATTTTTGTGAACATTAGCCTATCTAATTAGCAAAGCGAGCAGGGAATAGATCCAAAAATCCTGGAATATTGGTGGGGTACAGGGACAGAATGGGATGGTGCATGGGAGGAAGGTGCCCCACTGTACTAACCCTAGGCATTCTAAGAACAACACGCACCTATCTACAAGCACCTCCTAGACAAAAGCAAGGGTCGGTGAGAAGGCATTAGGACCAACCTCGCTGACTCTAGGAAAGTGTCTAAAGCTTACACCTCCTGCATGGGAATTTACTAGTACATCTTGAGCACCTGCTCTGTGCTAGGTAGTGGACGTGTCATCTCAAATAATTCATGAATCTTGTGAGATGAAGTATTCATTTCTACCACCGTACAGATGATGAGAGCTGTGGCTTCATTTTGAATTTCCCTGTCTATAAAGTCCATGTCTTTTCTACTAAGCCATTAGATTACAGCAATTGATGAGGAATTTTTCAAAAAGTATTCTCATTTTTAAAAAAGCAACACATTTAAGATGTTGGTGAACATTCCTCATGCTTCATTCCTGCAGGACAATGTGGCATAGAGAGGGGTAGTCCGGGGAGCTTAGCTCTCAGCCTGGTCCCCAAGGCCACTCCTTGAGACATCTTTTCAGCTCTCTGGGTTCAGTTTCCTAATCCAGAGATGAAATAAAATCCAGCAGAAGAAATACTAATAGGATAAATATTTTCAGCTATTATTTTTAAGTGGATTCCTTCGATATTTACCTTTTCTTTTAAATCTACATCTCATTGCACTTCAAACAATATATATATTTTTCAAATTAAAAGTTGTTAGTATTTCAAGATACTAACAGTCTAGTAGGCAATAAAGGGTAGTAAGTGAACGAGGCACTCTTAAAATACCCTGGGAAGATCAAAGGATTCACTATTGTTCTGGGAAATGAAAATAGATGTTCCTAGTACTCACTTCCCAATTAACTTTTAAGGATGAGCATTAAGCTTTGTAGAGCCAGATGCCTTAAGTAGGCACGACAGTAAATGTGGGGCATAAATGACCTCCCATTAAACAACTGTGGAGGGATTGGTTTCAAACAACAGCCTAGCCCAGGAGGCTAAGTAATAAAATCCATCATTAAAGGACTGGGCATCTTTGAAAGTTCTGGGTACTAGGACTTGAAATTCTTTGCTGAAATTTCCTAGTTCTAAAGAGGAAATGTCAACTGCTCTTGTCAAAAAGCACGTGGGAATCAATGGCACAGCATGAATATGACAAACCCTTAATAAGCTACAAAGTAAAGACAAATGACAAGTATTTCATATGTGGCTCACTGGGGTGGGAGTCAAGCATACCACGTGGCCCAGGGCCAGGTGCTCTATCAGGACTTCTGCCATTGCTGTCAGCTTCCACCAGTGTAAACAAGCTGCGCACAAGGGATGGAGTGATTCAGGCTGGGGGCAGGTTTAGGAGAAAGCATGAGAGGAGGGCATGTCTCCTATGTGGACCCTGGCTTCGGAATTCCCAATGGTTGGCTGTATCCTACACTCTTAGCTTGTCCATTTTTTGTGTTCTCAGCCTCAGCATTTGGGAAGCACATGGGGTCTCCACTTCCCTCTCTGTGCCTAGGCTTTCAACACTGTACCTGGGTTTGACACTTTCTCCTTCTCCCCAGCTGCCCCAGTCAGAACATGCGATTGGCACCAGACCCTTAGGGGGGAAGAAGTTCACCTCTATGGGAACAATGCGCTGATGCCAACTAGACCTCCACAAAGTGAAGGCGTTGGGCATTCACCCCAATGTACCCCTTGTTATAACTCCCTTAACCAGGTAACGGAACATCTTCAAGGAAAATAGGCAGAAAGCTTTAAATATGTTGGCAGGCCCCTCTCATCTTTCCTTTTCTCTGTCGAGAAATGTCTCAGGAATGTGTATATATGGGAATAAGCTTCTGATAAGAACTGAGGCCCTTTAGGAACATCCATTCCCATAAACCACATGTTATGGGCAGATGATTTCTCTTCAGTCACTAATACTAGGACTTGGATGGGTCTTCCATGCCAACAGCTCTTCTTGTAATTCCACTTACTGTGTACACATTTGAGAGAAATAAATCGGCATTTCTTTTAAAAAGATGTTTTTAAATTACTGATCATAACCCACAATAAGAAATACAGTTTACACAGCCATCAGTAATACCCACATATAAACATACACAGCTAACACTGAAGTTTCATGAATCAATATATTTCCTTGTAATAGGAAATGTACTCTATTCTACTCAGTTGCGTTTTATCTTCCCTTTGCTATCCCAGCCACCTGCATTTTAAATATAAATGCTGAACAAGACCCATTAAATTGATTTTGCACTCAATAATGGGTCTTAAATGCTGAAGAAAAATATTGTGGCTATTCTGTATTTATTCACTAATTTAGAATGTCTTCTCCTCAAACATACTACAATAGCAAATATTTTGCAAGATTGGGCTAAAAAAAACTCTATAGCCAAATCAATACAGTTTTGAAATCTTGTGGTAGAAGTCTTGATTGGTAAAATAATCTTAGATTAGTCACACTTAGCACATCTTTAAAAAATATTATCTCCATTGAAAATCAGCTATAAATTTTCCTTTTATAAATGCCAAGTACTAGAAAACAAATCATACAATTCTTTTCCATCAATAGGAAAAGATTCCTAATGCATGAACTAAGAACTTCAATTATATACCCTTGTATTTGTTACAGATTTATCAAGAACTCAATTTTTGGACACAAACTTATTTTAAATGTAAAATATGAAAACCAAGCAAGCAAGCAAGCCTTCCTCTCCCCAGCAGTGTTAATCCTAATGCAGTTTTGCTGAATTAGCAAATAGAGATGGGGCTTTAATAAGAATATTTTAAGTGTAAAGAGGTTTTTGTGATCATATCCCATTAGTAATTACCAGGCTGTCATCATTATGTAATTTAGAAGGACGAATAATCTGAATCAGTCTAGGTCCGTGGTCGGCAAACTCAGTCAACAGAGCCAAATATCAACAGTACGATTGAAATTTCTTTTGAGAGCCAAATTTTTAAAACTTAAACTATATAGGTAGGTACATTGTTATTAACTTAATTAGGGTACTCCTAAGGCTTAGGAAGAGCCACACTCAAGGGGCCAAAGAGCCACATGTGGCTTGCGAGCCGCAGTTTGCCGACCACGGGTCTAGATCATTTCCAAGACCCATACAGAGGCTGACCCCATGCCCTCTATTCTCCAGCTAAATGGAGCGGCTCAACCTTCTCCAAAAATGCCTGTATTTTTCGGTTTCACTGACTTTATTTCCACTCTTCTCTCTGATAGAAGTATCCTTAATCCTTACCTTCCTCTTTTGAAAAAATTTTCAATTTTGAGTCTCAGTTTAAAAGCCACCTTTTTCATGAAGCCTCCTGTCACCAAGCTGGGAAAAATCTCTGAAATCACACATGGTTTGTTGACACCACTTGTGATATTAACCCTCCCTTGACTTTCCATTGCAATTAATCATGTAAATGTTCCATCAACCCTGATAGACTGTGTCTTATTTCTGTTCTCTCTCCCAACACCCAAACATAAGCTTGTCATGGAGGTGATTTGAACATTTTGAACAACGATTAAGGAATATCATTTATCTAAAACATGTATTTAATGCTACTCTAAAGTGATTTAAATACATATCAACTCAGGAGTCTAATAAAGGGAGGCCTGTTACTGCTTTGCCTTTCCAAGTTTTTCCCTTTTAGAATATTCCTTTACCAATCTGTTCTGCTTTAATGATCTAAATAGCATGCATCATGTGTAGTCAGTGGAATCCCATTTAGCAATTAAAGGTGATTGAGGGAGCTATTAGGCATCTGCTTCCAATATTATTCCAGGCATGGCAATCAGTAATATCCTACCTTTTCCCCAAAGCCTCTGCTTAAAACCTTGATTTTGGAAGAGTTGGTTCAGCTTTCTTTGTGGTCTTGCCTTGCTAAGGTCTGCAATAATTCCACATGTTCTGTGAAGGTATTTGCCTAAAGAATCGAAATATTCTAGAGTGGTCTGAGTGGCTTCCCTGATTGAATATGCAGACCTGCTAATCTCATACTGAGAACTAACTCAAGGGGAGCCTGCATGTAACCAGTAAAATGAACCAGCAGATGCTGTCATCTTCGCTTAAGCAACTTCTATGCACTTGAATATAGTTGAGTGTGTTTCATAGCCCCGTAAAGAAAAGACATGAAGAAGTGTGTTAGTTAGTCTAGAAGTAGGGAGGCATTTTATATCAGCGGGGGGAGGGGGAGGTACTGTGCTGGGGGGACTGGGGACAGAGGGGTATAGAGAACAGTGACTTGGCTCAAAGCAATGCTGCCACCCTTTGGATACCAAGAGACCTTGTATCTGAGTCAACAGCTCTCCCTTCTCCTTAGTAATAAACAAAGGAAGACCTTTCACTTCCTGTAATTTCAATTTGATGGCTGTTGCCAGGACAACCAGGAAATGAGACAAGGAACAGACAGACCTCCAAAAGCGAAGAAAAAAAAAACACAGAAAAAAAAACTAGGTCATCGAAGTTATTATATTAATGTTAATTCTAACAAGAACAGCGGATCTGCCATGGGTAAAGTAAAAATGAATCTGAAATGAGATGCCGCTGTCCTGAAATATGACGGCTCATGCCCATGTTCAGGCCGTGGGAGACTCATATATCAAAGGGGGCTGGTAAGTGCTTCCCTTGGACGTGGATGACAAAACGACTTTCTCTAACTCGGAAAACCTCATTTTTAAAAAGCTGTAGTCACTTGTAAGTTAATCACTCTGGCAAGTGTTTCTTTGTGCAGCTGAGTTGTCAAACAGATAACAAAGCAAAAGAAATGTGGAAAAACTGCAGTTAATGTACGCCAGTGAAAATGGCAGGAGCATTTCAAAGGACCATGGAAGTTGGAAATATTTAAGATGAAGAGAGTTGCACAGGTTCACTGAGAGCCTTAGTAGAAAGTGACTCCATTTGATACTACGGAGTGTCTCACTGATGCCCTGGGCAGGTAGAGGAGGTCCTTCTTGAACGTTTGCTCAATGAATGCAGTTGCCAGGCCGAGAGAAGTTCTGATAGGGCTGCTGTGAACAAGTGCTTCCCACTCCCACTCACACATAAAGGAACAAGTGGAAGGGAACACCGAGTTCACCCAGTCCCAAGCGCCTCTGTTTACAACAGATCCAAATGCAACCTGCAGAGGTTGAGGAACTTGCTCCGAAACGCACAGAGCACTTCTGGTAAAGCCAAGACAAGCATTCATTTTTTTCTCTCTTAAGTGCAAGGCTCTGTTTCCTCATTTGGCTATAGGGTGCTCTCTCTCTGTTGCTAAACCTCGCAACCCTGAATTACTTGAGCAACTCGCTGGGTTTCTATAGAAGCTATGCAGCCTATGATTTTGTCTTAATTCTGCCCAAGTGACTTTAAATTGAGGGCAATTTTAAAGTTAGCTTTCATATAGATGGAAATTTAGTGGCCTTTGCTGAGGATTTTTTTCATAAATGGGTGGTAGAGAATTTAAGTCCAGTTTTGAAATCACACTGCACACTGCTCAGACACATACTTGAGACACCGTTATTCCCTGTGACCATGGGGAGGTAGGATACTCATTCATTCACACACAATATCTCTCTCTCTCTCTCTCTCTCTCTCACACACACACAAACACATATATCTTGAAGGCTTCAGGTTATAAAATAAAATAGCTGTAGAAGGCACATCTTCATATTCATTTTTACAAAGTTATGTTTTTTTGGCTTTAAGATGATAAACAGCCCCTCTATGGAATATCAGCAGCCCCTCTATGGAATATCAGGCATGCTCACTTTGCCTACTGATGGCTGTTTATGGACATCTTTGCCTTCACAATGATGAGCAAAAAAAGCTTTCATAGATTAAAAGATGCCGGCAGTCAGCCAGACTCCAATTCAAATAATAAATATAAAATTATTTTGGGAGGATTCTTGAGAATGTAGTGATATGATTGGGGCTGATAGGGAGAGGAAGTATAATCTGATCATTTAAACAATACTCATGATATAGGCAAAACTAATTTTTTTCCCTAGAGAGGTACAGAAATGCCTATTTGGTATATATCTGACCTTATTATTCTGTAGCACGCTTCCTAAAATCACTATTGCATAATATGAATGATAGAAAAGGCACTGGATATTCTCTGTTGAAAAACCAATATATCAGAATTAGTTAAAAAGTTCATGAGCTAGTGGGGTATTTAACAATGTTAAATTACTCTATGTACTTACTAAACGCAGCAACAATTTCCCAATTTGAAACAGTAAAGCAAAAATCTTCCAGAACTCTCCTGTCATGATGGTCTCTTTGTCCACTTTCCTTTCTTTCGTGTGAGGATTGACTTCACAATGCCAAAGTCAAAGGGAAAATTTTCTCTTGAAAGCAAAACCTTGGTATTTCCCCATAAGCCCTGATGGGTGAGTATTGAAAAGTGACAATGGAGAAGTGTGGAGAGGCCAAACCGAAAGGGTCTCTTTGCTGGCAACCTCTATTGTTAAGCGTCATCCAGGTACTGAGTCCCTCCAAGACAGGTGCCTTTTGTTTCTATTCCCATAGCACCGAACAAACTGCCATGGACATGTGTTCCTGCCACACGGCACTCTCCTTCCCTCCCACTTGTCTCCTCCATTGGGCTGGGAGCTTTTTAAGGACAGGAGCAATAGCTTGCAGACTAGAGCATCCTAAGCATCTAGCACAGTTCCTGGGACACTCCATAAATATTTTTCCCCCCATAAATATTTTTTTAAATATAGTTTATTGATTTTTTACAGAGAGGAAGGGAGAGAGATAGAGAGTTAGAAATATTGATGAGAGAGAAACATCAATCAGCTGCTTCTCGCAACCCCCTACTGGGGATGTGCCCGCAATGAAGGTGCATGCCCTTGACCAGAATCGAACCCGGGACCCTTCAGTCCGCAGACCAACGCTCTATCCACTGAGCCAAACCAGTCAGGGCCATAAATATTTCTTGATAAAAGAAATAGTTATTTTATATGGATTATCGCATTTAACATTCATGACAAGTTCCCAAGTCATAACAGCTATTTTACCTTAATGGCCCCAGTTAAAAAATAAATAAATAAAACAAAAATATGACTGAGCTGCAGAATTCCCTTGTTCCTAGCCTTGGATATAATATTAGGACCTTGGTGATAGACAGCATAGGATCCTGGGCAGTAGGCATGTTATGACCAGCTAAGTGATGCTTTTTGCTATGTAAGTGTCCAGCGCAGGATTTGGGGATCAATAGGAGTCATTAACAGGAAAGACAAGTTCCAAGATCTGCTAAGTATTTCAAATTAGGAGACCTACTTCAAGGGTGCATTACAACCTGGATGGAAACCACGTGGCATATTTGTGGATTTCTAAAAAGCCAAAACTGCAGACAGTTTTGACCTGGAGTCTGGTCTGCCCCCATGGCAGAGGCTATTTACTATCCATCCAAACGGACTTCTTCCCTGTTCCTATAACAACAGAAGGGAAGCCAGGGAAATGACTTCCCCTCGAGACTCTGTGCCAAGCATCTCTTGAAGTGCTATGGGACCACATGACTAAGTTCTTTACAAATGGAACGTGAACAAAGTGATGTGTGCCTCTCTGTGTCTGGGACTTAACGCAGCAGGCATAGCTCTGCCACTCTGTTCTCTACTTTCAGCGACTGTCACTGATGTGGCCGTGACTCACTCCAACTGCCCACATGATAACCGTGCCCTAGCGAATGGTGGAGTGCTGGCTTGAGGGAACTGGGCCCTGTCTGGCCATGAGGAGCAGGGCTGCGCTGCTGAACTGGATCGCTTTCTTAAAAGAGAGATGAATGTCTACATTCTTTAAGCCACTGTATTTTCAGGACTCTTTGGTACAGCAGCCGAACTTTCCCCTAACTAATAAATTCTCTAAGCAAACAGGAGGAGATAGTGGCCTCATCTCCCCTTCACATTTCTGAGCTTCAAATGTCCTTATCGGTAAAAGGAGAAGGGTAACTAAAATCCTTTCTGACTCTAAAATTCTATGATTCATCGTTATTCTCGTTCCCATGAGACCTATCCGGTCCCATCCTGTTACGCATCCTGTCCCCTCAAGTTTGTTTCCCAGTGCCTTCCTTGTCAAAGCCTGCTCCAAGCTTTCAATTACACTGATAACAGCCTGCTATCTCAACTTGGAGCTTTTGCCATTTATTGAAGATCAAAGCCTTAAATTCAAGGATTGAGCTCCTATTGGAAAGCTCGGGTACTAACTGGAGTTGATGAGATTTTGAAAAGGCAAAGACTATTCATGAAATGATACCAGTGAAATGGAACCTTCACATTAAGCTCTGCTTGTATTAAAACATAAACATGCTGAGAATGTGTTATGACTGTCTTGCAACAGGTGAGAACTGAACTCCACAAGTCCTACAAACCAGGCCCCCATTTTTTTGAAACCAGCAAAAGAACCATCCTCAAGGACCCAGGATTACATCATTTCAGTCATGGCTACCCTAATATTTACCCTTCACCGGACCTGCAAACAATGACCAGCTTTCTACCAGGTTAAAAATCTCTTCCCCATATTTCTACATTGACTCCCACATCCACAAAATCATTTTCTTCTCCATTTCCACCTCCTCTCCAGCTCACAAATACTTCCTATTATTTCTAATTATTATTCCTAATACTTTGTATTACTGATAATAAGACTTTCACATCTATATCTCTTAGAGCCCAGTATCTGCACTATTGGCTCAGGTCTCCAATTCTTATCAGCACAGAAAATACCCACTATATTTTCTCCCACTGCTACCAAGCCATCAGCTATCACCATGTATAAGAATAGCAACTTGTATAAGAAAATCAACCGTACCTGCATTTCTGTCTTCCACCAGCTGTCAATCCCTTAGCAATATAGATGTTCTCCAATTATATTCACTGCACACAAATCTCCCACTGGCATACCAACTGTGTTTTCAACTTCCAGTAGTCCAATATCTAGCTCCAGTAGTACTTGAAAACTCTTTTACAGTTCCCCCCAATCAACACATAGCTCCCCAACATATAAGTAGCACTTTGAACTGCTTTGCAAATTTCTAAGCCTGCTAAATCCAGGTATGTCCATAAAGCTAAAAGCAAAATTCTGAAAGATACAAATATCAATCATCCCAACTATAGAATTTCTTGATTAAACACTGAGTCTAAAAATATTATAGAAATTAAAGCCAATTCAAAGTCAAAGAAAAGTTTATCTGGATGTGTGTTTGAAATGATTTCCTTAAAATCATTTAGCACAGGTATTAACATATAAGAGTTAAAGCAACAACTAAATTAGAAGCCCTGAACATTAAAAATGTTCTAAGACACAATATCAAGGAATGCATTCAAGAAACATTAAATAAAGAAAAAGCAAATGTATATTTAGATGGCACAAATGATATATCTGACACATCTGTGTTTTAATGGTGACTAAATATCAAAGTACTTATTTCTAAACTTAATTGCTAGCTTTTAAAATGGATATTACATATATATGGTAAAAATTTTAACATAAAAAGTATAAAAAGAAAAACAGGGATTCCTTCCACCCTAGATTCATGCTACCTCTCTCTATTCTTCTGTATCATTTCAGAAAAAGTTTATTGACATACAAACATACAATATGTATTTATGTACAATTTTAAGGTAAATGGAAGTATACTATACATATTGTCTATGCTTTCCTTTTTTTCACTTACTATGCTTTTGAGACTATTCTATGTCAGTCCATGTAAATCTAGCTTATCTGTTTCTTAAAGAACTTGAATAATTTTCTGAATCAGTCATCTTGATGTTCATTTGTGTGTTTTTCCCAGTCTTTTCAATCTCTGCACGTAAGTTTTTGTACAAATGTGCACAAATAAGTAAAACTGCTGAGGTAAAGGACATGTACATTTTAAATTTTGAAAAATATCCAAAAATGCTTTCAAGAGACTGTTGTATGTTTAATTTAAAAGACAAATCATCTTGTTTGTAAACTCTAAAAACAGCCATTGAAATAAATATACAGATAAAAACAAATAAAAGGACTCAACAGAGTATCCTTAGGAAATGAAACAATTTGGATATGTACAAAGTCTCTAAAGACAAACGTTCTTGGCAGAATTCTGAAGACCCCCATGAAAATACATATTTCAGGTTTTACAGATCAATATTACTCAAAACAATATCATGCAAATTTTATCAATATTGAGTTGAACCTAATGCCATTATTTGGAGAGCAGAAGTCATAATTTCATAGCTCTCTAAAAGCTTTAAATATTTTAGCAAATCATTATTCTGGGCTTTTCAATTAGTAAGTAGAAAACATCTGGACATTGAATGAACATAACCAATCCAAAATCCTTTTTTTATATTTCTGTTACATTCAGCCATAGCAAAAGCAAACTCTTTTCATTAGGCATTTTTCAAAAACCAAAAAATGGAATGAATAGTCCCTTGCTAATCAGAGTTATGAGATCACATGTTTTCTACTGATATGCTAAATACTTAAAAGCCCGTGTTCAGTTCAGCTCCCTGAAGGAACACCTGCGAATTACTGTTCCCTCTGTGACAGGCGGTGAGGCAGGTGGCGCATGCGCAGAGGCTGGACTGACTTGCGCTCCCTCCTTCAATGCATGTCCCAGGGAACCCCGCCCTCAACCCCAGCATCACTTGTGAAAAGGCCAGACAATGAGAACCACACTTTGTTAAGACCTGAAGAATAAAAGAGGAAAAGGCTAGTGACGGGGCACAGGAGCTCCTTGGAAAACTTTAACGATGTAAAACAAAGCTCGAGATGGCAACATGGATCAAGTAATCCATGGAAAGGGAGCAGGGTTTTCGCCTCATTTTGCCTTCCGCAACTATTACGTGCCGAAATAATAATATTCTATGTGTAAAGCCATTTAAATTGTTCCCCACCACCACCACCCCTGTTTTCTGTGAGGCAATCATCTTGCTTTTTGTGATTTCCCTAACTGCTGCCCTTTCAGCAAGGTAACTCTGACTCTGGTGAGGGATTACTGTCCTGTGACTGATCAAATGTGAAGAGAGCTCATTTACATTCATTACAAGCGTAAATAAAAACTGTTACTCTGAACATGACTGAGCTGTACAAACATAAAGCCGAAAATGTCCTGTCTGGAGGGATGATTCCATAAACTGACAGACATGCAGTGAAAAGCAAAGCACTGTGGGTAATCTGGGCAGTTTACTTAGGGAAGAGGCAGGTGAGAAACAGTGTGTGAAAATCTGTACATGCCTAGCAGCCTTGAGCATCTAGAGCTGCTCTGGGAAGCCTATATAAATCTTCCATGTAAGTGCTATTTGTGTACTTTCTGCAATGCATTGCTATAAAATAGTTGTATTTGGTTGGTAGTTCTCATTTAATTGCAGGCTTGTGTATTATTGGTAATGTTTAGCACTACCACTAGAGAAAGCGAAAGCTGCAAAAAGTTAAAAAATGGTTATCTGGTATCCAGATTTCATCCAATGCCATGAGAAAAGTGTAAACAGGAATTTCCAGCATTTAATGGCAGAAAAACACAAAGCTATGCTCTCAAACAAGAAAGTAAGACTAAGTCAGGGAAATATCAGGCTTCCAGTGTCAGAGTACCAGCCTCAGACTAAATTTTTACATAATCCAAGCTGGAGTATAATCTGCATACATTTAATGCAACCTCTTAATTTAATGATAAAGGTGCCAAGAGTTGAATATTAAATGATTTCCCAAGATTAATAGGTAAATTAGTGAAATTTTGTTTTCCTTATCTGTAGCCCAAGGATCTTTCACAGGAGCTATATACAGTATCTTGTTCACATACAGTATCTTGTTCACATCCATAGTTTCCTTTACTCATGGAAGAAGGCATTTTAGGACACTCTGGGAAGACTTTTCAATAGTACACAGTGGCAACATGGGGAATTAGGTTAAGTACCAGATCAAGAGGAAAAGCCATGCATGGAAGCTTGGCTTCATCAGGAACTAACAGTGTGTGTGACCTTGGGCAAGTCACTTAACCTCACTGAATCCCAATTTTCTAATTTATAAGGAGTAGGTTGAAATAGATGAACTTAAACCTTCAGGGCTAACATTTTATAAATGTGATTTGTTCAACTTAACATAAACACCATATTTTTGTGAGGCAAAAGTCTTTGTTGAGACTTGGTAATTTACCTTCAGCTTTATGCAAATTCTGTATGCTGTAGTTAGAGTACCACCTAGTGGACATTTGGCTCACTTGACTAGCCAAGAGTTAAAATTTGTTTACGTAAGTGCTAGAAAGAACTGTTTATCTATTACCAAAAAAATCAAACGATTGGAAAGACATCCAAAGATCATATTACCCATTCTCCCTGACTTTAGGAGGGGTCAAAAATAACTATCTTTGACATATGAGAATCTATTTATTTACTAAAGTGACTGATTTCCATTAGTTGGCATGCTATAAAAATATCTTCAAGAAAATGATATCACCTATGGAATGAAAGAAAATATTTGCAAGGCATCTATCTGATAAGAGTTTAATATCCAGAGCACATAAATAACTCTTACAACTCAATAGCAAAAACCTGATTCAAAAATGGGCACAGAAATTTAATCATTAGGAAAGTCAAAATCATAGTAAGATACCACTTCATATCTGTTAGGATGGTTATTACTTTTAAAAAAACACAGAAAATAATAAGTGTTGTACAAGGATGTAGAGAAATTTAAATCTTTGTACATTGCTGTGAGAATATAAAATGGTACAGCCACTATGAAAAATACTATGGCAGTTCCTCAAAAAGTTAAAAATGTAACTACCATATAATCCAGCTATTCAACTTCTGGGTAGAAGAAAGAATTGAAAGCAGAAACCCTAAAGAATTGAAAGTGGAAACTTGAACAAATACCTATATATCCATGTTCATATCAGCATTACTTAAGTAGCCAAAATGCAGAAGCAACCCATGTCCATCAACAGATGAATGAATAAACAAAATGTGATATATACATACAATGGAATATTATTCAGCCTTAAAAAGGGAATTGTGATACATATTACATGAATAAAAATTGAAGACACTGTGCTAAGTAAAATAAGCCAGTTAGAAAGACAAATACTGTTTGAGTCCAGATATATGAAAAATCTAGAGTAGTCAAATTCACAGGGCAGACAGTAGAATGGTGGTATGTCAGGAGCTGGGGGAGGGAGAGTGGGAATGAATGTGTAATGGGCTGAGTTTCAGTTTGCAAAGAAGAAAAAATTCTGGAGACAGATGGTGGTGGTAGCTGCACCACAATGTGAATATTCTTAATACCACTGCACTCTACACTTTTACAATGGTAAAATTTATGTATATTTTATTACAGTAAGAATATTGATATCAGTATGATGTAGAAAATCTCTATTCTTAGAGAGAGAAAAAAACCCTCTTGTTTCCTTAAAACATTTTTTAAAAACTTTCCTTAGTTCCTTTTCCGTGGTTTAGAGTTCATATGTAATAAATCATTAACTCAATGAATGCATACTGGAAAGGGTGAATTGTTCTTAATAACTGTTGAAACACCTTCAAAAGGGAATGTGTACTTTTCAGAATCCAGGAAAAACTATTAAACACCACTGTCCCTTGTGATTTTTGACTAACAATGCACATTTGATGAGATTTCTGGTATCTCTGATTTTCTTGAGTTTGATCCAGAAGGGAGAGGTGCTAAACATGAAAGTGTCTGCTCCATTCCAGGGTTCAGTGAGGGGAGATCAGGGGAAGGGAGGGGAGGGGAGAGGAGGGGGAGAAGAGCTGGACAGTGGCTTGGATTTAGACTCCTGGAGTGCTGCTAGGCAGCTCCGCTGCCAGTCTGGAGCCCAAGAGTGGTGTAAGCTAGTGACAGCTGGAGCTGCCTTTGATAGAAGGAACTGGAACTCTATCAGGAATGACTGACTCTTGAGTGAATGCCCTTTCTAGTGTTTTCAAAGAGGTGGCTGCATGGGGCCTCTCTGGGGAGCTACACAAGGTATGGCTGTCCTTAGCAAAAATTAAGGAAGTTACCTTTAGGCTTTGGTAAGCCCTTTCCAACGTCTTTCCCTTCTGCAATACTCTGTGTTCCTGCACTTAATCCTTATCTACAGAATAAATCTACCTTTGAAAGACATATTGGGTAAACTAAATTTCCCTTACATATAAATGCCAGGGGAAGCTTAAAGTGTATTGGCATTTTAATAGATCTGATAAAACCCAAACACATGAACCTCTAACTGCAGAATTCTTGATGTCAGTCTGCTGGCAGAGGGAGGTCTGGTCATCCTCTGAGCTCCTCTAAAGCAGGGTGTTTCAACCTCTACACTATTGATATCTGAGGCAGGATAATTCTTCATTGTAGAGGGGCTGTCCTGTGCATTATAGGATGTTTAGCAGCATCCCCGACCTCTCCAACTATATGCCAATGGCACCCCTCCAATTGTGAGATCCCCAAAATGTCTCCAGACATTGGCCCTTTGCTGTTCCCTAGGGGGCAAAACAGCCTCCCCCTAGCTCTGTTGAAAAGCACTGTTCTGAACATACCATGTAGGTCGTCAGCTGCTCTACCAGTACACATCACTAGTTATTCTTGCCAAGGAGTTTATAAACTCACTAAGGAATTCAGATCTACACTGAAAACTGGGACTATCAGGAGGCGGAAGGAGTCAGGATGTAAGAATAAGTGCTCAAAAGTGCAAACGATTTGACAGTAACTCTTGTCAGATTTCCACAAGAAGCTTCCAGGGCAATTTGATAAAATGGAATGAGAATATTAATATCTAACGAGAAGTCTCTCTTTTTATTTAATGACAAAACTGCTTAAAAGAGGAGGAACCATATAGACCTCAAACTGGTTTGTTTTCAGGGGGATTTCATATGCAAAACCTTTCACATCCTTCCTCTCCTCAGCCCATCCATTGAATCAAGACTGTTAAATCTTGAAGTCCTAATGCCCTCTCTCCACTTGCTCCTTCTGCAAGGGGGTAGCCCTAAAATATTCTCCAAATGTAGGGAATTTATTGAGTTTTAATGCTTTGAGGTTGTAGCTTTTATACTCTGAGCCCCAGGTTAAGTAGCAATTTTCCGAAGGAAGTAGTTTTAGACTCCTGGGTTAGTAATCATAATGACAATAAATCACTGTAATAGGATTTACTATGTGTCAGGGACTCGTCCAAATACTTTATATATATGAAGTCATTGAATACTTACAATAACCCTAACACTACTGAAGAAAGTACTGTCATTACTCCTACTTTACAGCTAAATACACTGAGGCCCCAGAGATCCAAGGTCAGTGAGAAAGTAGCAGGTCTGGGTCTGAATCCTCTTAGAATTCTAAGCACTTTTTGCTAAAATTGCTAATGGGACGTTAACTCTGAATAACCCAGGATACTCAGATCTCTTTAGGCCTCAATTCCCTCATGTGTAGATTTCAATAAATGTTTATCTCTGGAATTTTCTGCCATGAGATATTCAACTCAGAGACAAGATAAGAATGTCGCC
>NW_005871079.1:5937694-6152694 GCF_000147115.1 Myotis lucifugus
CTTTTGGCTTGGGCAGCACCCCCCTGTGGAAGGGCACTGACTACTAGGGGGCAGCCTCTGCATTGAGTGCCTGCCCCTGGTGGTCTGCACATCATAGCGACTGGTAGTTCTTTTGATTTACATATTGGCCTTTTATGCCTGCGAGATTGGGCCGAAACCAGCTCTCCAACATACTCTGAGGGGTCCCAGATTGCGAGAGGGCACAGGCTAGGCCGAGGGACCCCACCTGTGCATGATCGGGGCCAGGGAGGGATGTGGGAGGTTGGCCAGCTGGGGAGGGATCGTGGGAGGGCTCCAAAGTATGTTTGGCCCATCTTGCTCAGTCCTGATCAGCCTAATCCCAGCAGCAAGCTAACCTACTGGTCGAAGGGTCTGCCCCCTGGTAGTCAGTGCACATCATAGTGACTGGTCGACCGGTCTACTATCTACCCCCTGGTGGTCAGTGCACATCATAGCAACTGGTCGATCATCTGCCCCCGGTGGTCAGTGCACATACTAGCGAGCGGTTGAGCAGCCTTAGCATACCATTAGCATATTACGCTTTGATTGGTTGAACAGACGACTGGATGACTGGACACTTAGCATATTAGGCTTTTATTATATAGGAAGGGTCTTCTGACGAAATCTCTCTCTGAACTTTCGGTTAAGGAACCAGTTCTCCAGGTTCTACTTTAACATAGCCAAACACTTAGAGGAGTCTAGACCAACCTGGTGGGTTCTGAAACTGACGGGGAACTTCAGTTAGCAGTCCTCTTAGACTGGTATTTGGCATCATCGAGATTTCTTCTCCTGTAACATTAGTTATGCTCTAATAATGCTCTGAGTGGTGTTTTGAGTCAATAGTGACTTCTGGATAACCCACTCTGATGATAACCAAATGGAATGAGAGAGCTAACCCAGAGGATCCTTTAAACCCTGGCCAGTGATGTGCAGAGACTGATAAAACAAGGCTGTGTGTTGTCCCGGATACAGAGGGTAAACTTAGTCTTTGCTCCTTGAAACCCACTGGAGTACCGCCCTATATCAAACAGTCAAGCAATTTGTTTTATAAAAACAAATCAGTCGAACCACAAAGACAGGGGGCAAGCTGCTGGAGAGAAGCAGCAGGAATTTCAGACACCGCTCAACATTCACACAGCTCTATATCCCAGGCGGGCAGAAGGTTAGATAAGGATGCATGGGTTTCTCACCTACTGAGACTATAATACTCTCTCAAAAGAAGAACACAGATTGCAATAATTCAACAAGAATGACCTGTTCTTGGTATAAAAGATAAGCAAGATCTAATGGGGATTGTGTACTTGGTTAATGAAACAGCTGCAAGCACCAGTTTCTCCTCACGATGTGCATACTGACTGGTTAATGGGACCGAATAATTAGCAAAGTGGCACAATTTGGGAAATTTCAGGTTAGGGTTAGAATTCAGCATATGATCTGGAATATTAAGAATTCTACGTTAATTTCATTGTTTAAAGTGATATATATCATTCTACAAGATTACGTTTAAAATTTATCTTTCATGGTTTTTTTGTGTGTGTGTTTTTTTAAGGCAGTCTCTTGGGGAGAGAGAAAGGAAGACCATATCGATCAATGAATGCTCATTCATGGTCTAATAACAAGTACAATGGTTTTTATCCAGTTAGATTTTGGTTCATTTATAATGAGCTCAATGCCTGGAGGATCTGTGGAAAGGCTGGTAAACATTGTCCATCCCAAGACCCAAAAAACCCAGAATCTCCACTGAAACCAGAGACCAGAGCCTGCCAAACTCAAAAAAACAGGGAGCTTATTATCAGTGTCAACAAAAGGCCTTTGTCAGAAAAGTCCCCCTCCCTGGGTGTTTTTCATTACCGTCTTTTCCTTTGGAAAGAGCTCTACTTCTGTGTGAGCTAGCATCTGAAATTCCAACCTGTGAATCCTGTAGCCAATGGCTCTGACCACCCTAACTTTCAGCTCCAGCATTGCAGGAGCTTTTCCTCTTGTTGGACAAGTCCCACAGCAAGACCTCACTACTCAGAGGGAGAGGAATTCAACAGCACAGAAACTCTGGTCATTTCAGAGAATATGAATTAAAACAAAAGAGACTGTGTGTGTATCTGTGCCAAAGGAACTCTCACTGAGCACAGGTCAGTTTGGAAATGGAATCACAAAGCAAAGATAAAACTGTTTTAAGATTTTTCTTTTTGGGGTTAGCCTATAGTTTGGTTGGCCTATAGTTTTTATAATTAGTTGGATGTTTTAGGGGAGTGGGGTGGGGAGGGGAGGGCATCTATCATTACTCCAGTTCAAAGGGCAACTCTAAGATGGGCACCTGCGTACCAACAACGTGTGTTAGAAACTCAGCTTAATGAACACAACCTGAGCGCGAGCTCTTTAAATTCCATGCTGTCTCTTCCCCTTTGTACGTTGACAGCCTATAAGGGGTGTGGGGGTACTGAGGAGGAGAAATGGGGCAAACATTAAACATAAGTTTGGCTGCCACGGCTTCAGTGATTAGCTTCTGACCAACCTCCCTGGACATGCCAGCCTGGCGCTAACATGGAAGGGAGGCCGGGAATGGCCTGGTAATGACAGGATGCATCAAAACACTGCAAATTAATCAGGAGGAACATGTTCAGTGTAATTTCTTTAAATGAGAACTCAAACTACAAGGCATCAGGTGACATTAAGTTTAACAGAGAATTAAAGCTATATTCCCCTTGTAAGTACTGTGCCCCGGAGCACAGGTGAGCACTGAGGGTGTCCCCAGCTCTCTGGGTGCAGGCAAAAAATGATTCTAACTACTGATCTCTCAGTTTAGTCTGCAGTGGACAGGACTGGCTACATAATTTACAGGGCCTCATGCAAAACAAAAATGGGGAGCCTTTATTAAAAAATAATTAAGATGGTGATATCAGAGAACAATTAAACCAAACGTAGGAGCTGCATGAGATTGCACACCTGTGAAGCCAGCCCTGCTGGTGGAAGACTTTGTATGTTAACACATACAAATTGAGTGGAACTTATGGCTGTAGCTGATTTTGATAGTTACCTTTATTTTAAATTAAGTCACAGAAAGAAAAAATAAAAATATTGTATTCCACTCTCCCTAACCAAACCAAACAAAAACCCAACCCTGTTGACTGAGAAGTTGGGAGCAACCATCTCCCATCCACTCCTGTGTGCTACTCCATCCCAAAACCCAGGGCAGATTCCAGCTCTAGGCAGACCACCTTCCCACTGATGGCAGTCCTTTACAGAGGAGAGCATGTGCAATGTGGACCTGAAACCTTTCTAAATTGTGGTCCACATTAAACAATACATTTTAGATTGTATTTAGTACACACACACACACACACACACACACTCACAATATAATGGGAACAAAAGTTTCATAAAACAGTAATTCCAACTGGTTGTGATTCCCTTTGAAATTTTCTGTTCAATTTTATTTAAATCTGTTCTGTTTCATTTTTTAAAGATGCTGTTCATGACCTACTATATGAAATTCAAAACCCAGTAATGGTTCCAACTCACTGAGGCGTTGAAACCCACAATGTGAAAACACCATAATGGTGGCAATTGTTTTCTCTGCCAGGTGTGGCTCCTCCATGATCCCTGCTTTTGGAAACAAGGTGCCTCTGACCTGTGGGTCAGTGTTAACTTACATGGAGACTGTCAACACACTACATATCTGTCCTAAGATTTTCAATTTGAAGTTGGAGTGGAAACTCCCTTTTCTCTTGGGTTGCTATGCTGGGAAGAGGTGATTCAAGGTTTGAGGAGAGAGATGTCCAACCAAATCCCTGGTTCAAACAACCCCTATGACAGCTTTCTAGTGGCATGAGCCATTCCATGCTTGAGCTACTTTGTGGGAATTTTTGTCTTCTTCAACCACAAAGCCATGACTAATATAAACACTATGATAAATAAAACATGTAAGCAGATAACAAATATCCTATGAATACGAGCTATATCTTAAAAGCCATATTGATTTCTTCAGTTCCTTTTTTTTTGCATTATAAAACCTTTTCCTTCTGTTATTCCAAAAAGAATTTTCTTAAACAAAAGCTTCCTTGTTTTTTAACATTTGCACAAATAAGTTTTCCCCACATTTTATCTTATGGAACAAATATCAGTTAAGCCTATTACTCTTGCTGGAAGGCATAAATGTCAAATCAAAGAGTTCTCTTAAAGATGATGTTTAGAAATGGAAGTTATCACAGCGTTTCTTTCACAATTAAGATTATAACAGTACTATGAACTATCATTTACTGACTCTCTGTGCTGCAATAAGTTTACATGTTATCTATTTTAATAATCCTCATAACACTCTGAGACAAATAATATCCTCATTTTGTACATCGAAAGAGAGGCACAGGGATATTTTGTTCAAGATTACCCAGCTTGAAAAGGGTGGAGATGGGATTCAAACCAGGACTCTCTCTAATTTCCCTGTTGCCTCTTTAGAGACTGTCTTGAAGTCATCCTATATCATAGCGGCCCAATGTCCTTCAAAAGAGATCCCTGTTCACTTATTTCTTTTTTAAAGTAACAATTCACATTACATGAATTGGCAATTCAAAAAACGTATTGCTTTTATTCATTTCTTCATGGGCTCACGTGTGGAAACATGGAGCTATCCCTGTAGCAGATTTAACTGAAACAGCAGAAGAAACCAGGACAATGGCAGTTATTCATGCCCCTGCATCTTAGTCTAAGCTCTCTGAAGAAACTGTCATGCAATCTGGATCCCGTTAAACATTTAGCCTGAAGTCCCACCAAATGTGCTATTTTTCTAGAGAATAACAAAGCCCCAGGTGATGATCTTAAGCTTTATAAAAATGCAGATTCCCTGCTAAAAGGCAAACTCTTCTCTTTAAAAACAAAACAAAACCAAAAAAAGGGGAGAATCAGATGGTACTCAAGAAAGACCCCAGTTGGTTAAATCTGGCGTTGAGCCCACAGCATTTTCATTTGATCATCTGCAACGCAGAGCTTTCTTCTACTTTGAGCTTTAAGCACTCTGCATCTGCTCCATGTGAAATGAACAAACAAGCGTTGAGATAAATCCTGACCTCATAAAACTGTCTCCCTTATTTCAGTAACTCCTTAACTTGTATTATTTCTACAGGCTGACTCACTTTTGAAGGCATTTTGAGCAAACCGATGGAAAATGGATGCTTTCTAATACTGCTAAGCTTCTTTGACTAGTTATTTGTACTGATTCTTTATTCACTCATAACTTCATCTTATCCTTCTTAAAACAATTGGGAAATCAGAAAGCAACCTAAAAAATATTTTTATTCAACTAGATTTTAATTGATAAACACTTAAAAATTTCTTAACTTCTTTAAAATATCATTTCTATATATATGAAAATAAGTAAAATGAATAAAAAAACTGCCCTTAATTCAACCATTCAGAGAGAATCCCTGCCACAGTTTCACATTAACATTCCAGATATTTTTGTAAGCATCAATAATAATACCTGTGTTACATATCTTAAAAATTAGATGCATGCTATCAATGTTATTTTGAAATCATTTCTTTACATTAATATACAATTAACAACTTTTTATTTAATATTAATTATACATTCATATTATCATTTTGGTATTTAAATAGCATTTTATTTTTTATATATACTCTGGTTTCTAACCAATCTCCTACTACTGAATAATTTAGGTGTTTTCAATTATTCACAGCTATATACAATGCTGTGATGAACTATCCTCTATATATCTTTGAGATATATAGCCAATTAAACAATTAGCATAAATCCCTTTAAGTAGAATTGCTGGATTAAAGGTTTTTACAAATTACGATACAATTGGCAAATTGTACCAATTTATCCTCCTACCAGCAGCATATAAGAATATCTATTTCTCTACATCCATCTTTATTTTATTATTTTTTAATCCTCACCTGAGGATATTTTTTTCATTGATTTTTAGAGAGAGTGGAAATGAGAGAGGGAGGGAGGAAGGAAGGGGGGAGAAAGAACAATGTGAGAGAGATACATTGATTGGTTGCCTCCCACAGGAGCCCCAACTAGGGCAAGAGATCAAAACCTGCAACCCAGGTACAATAATTGATCAAGCAGACAAGAAATTAGTAAGGCTATAAAAGACTTGAATAACTCAATTAACAAGTTTGTCTAATACACATAATGTAGAACCTTGCACCCAAAAATACGAGATCACAATTTCAAGCACACGTGGGACATTTATAAAGACTGACCACATACGAAGACATAAACAATGTTCTAAATGATATATGGTGAGCTACACCATGTTATGTTTATGGATGGTAAAACTCAATACTGTGAAGATGAAAAAGTAACCTCAAAGTAACTATATATTTACTACAATTCCAATTAAATTTGTTGTTTAGAATTTGATAAGTTGAGCTTAAAATTCAAATAGAAGAGTACGTAAAGGACTAAGAGTAGCGAACAAAATTCTAAATAACAAGGTAGATCGATTTGATGCACTAGATATCAAGATGATTATACAACTAGTGATTTGATAACTTTTATATTGCTACAGGAGTAGAAAATACGTTAACCAAATAGCCCTGAGAAAGTCCCATGCGTTTAATAAAACCTGAAACACATCACGTGTGTCATTAATATCAGTGGAAAGGAGAACATTCAGAAGGACTAACAGAATAAAAAATATATTTGCTTAAAAGCCTCAGAGGCCTAAAAAGTAATCAAGAAATATCAGGCCAGAATCTTGGAAAAAGACAAATCTAGAGAAGTGAGCTTATATTTGGGGCCACTCTCTCCACAGAGATATCTGCTGATTCTGGAGGTGGCAGCTGAGAGGCTAAGGGGGTTAGGGCCCTAGTGAACTATCATTGCTTTGCACTATGGCTATGCACTAGGAGTGAGGTTATGCCCAAGTAAGCAGGCACATGCAGGGACTACAGCTCAGCACTTAGCCACCAGAAGGGCTAAAATGAAAAAGACTGACAATGCCAACGGTTGGCAAAGATGGGAAGTGACAGAAACTTTCAGACATTGCTGGTGGGAGTATAAATTAGTACTCTGACTTTGAAAAATACTTTTGCCCCATCTACTAAAGGTGAAGATATATATTCTTTATGTGCCCGGGATTCTACTCCTAGGCATATATCCAACAGGAAGTACATGTGTGCCAAGAGACATGTACCTGGTATTCACAGCAGCATCATTTGTGATATCCCCACACTGGAAACATACCAAGAATCCACACATAAGAGAATAGATACACAAACTGTGGTATTTTCATGCAGTTGACTACTACATGGCAATGTAAATAAGTGAATTATGTAGAATATAGAATGTATATACCTTACAAACATAATGTTGAGTAAAAGAAACAAGACATAAAAGTTTATGTAAGTGAAAATAGCATACTGTCTAGAAAATTCTAAAACACATTGTTTAATTCCTTTTGTATAAAAGGGAAACACAAGTAAAAACTAGACTATAGTGTTCAAGGATGCATATTTAAGTGTTAAAATGAAAGACAAAAGCAAAGAAGTGTTCACCTTAAAGGACAGTGGCTACCTGCCGGGTAGGGGCACCAGCAGGGTGTCAGTGGTCTTGGCAACGTTCTGTGTTTTGACACCCTGTGACATTTTGTGATGTCAGTGTGCTGCACATTTTTATGTAAATATATATTTCATAATTTAAAAGGTTGAAAAACCATCAGTGGAGATGATGAATTTACTATTCAATAGATGGTACTGGGAGAACTGAACAGAAATATGGCAAAAAAATGTTAAATTCTTACTTCCCATCATACACAAAAATCAAGTACAGGTGCATAGAAAGCCTATGGAAAGCAAAACCTTGTAACTTTTAATAGAAAATAAAGGCTCTATCTTCATATTTTTGGGGAAAGGAAAAAAAATTCTTGAAGAAAATACAATAGTATAACTAATAAAGGAAACGCCACTCACTGAAAGGTAATTTCTATATGTATAACCAGCAAAAAACAGTCACCAGAATATGATTAAAATTGTGTCTACATCTCTTAAAAAAACAACAACAACTCTGTTTGGGGTTTGAGTAAGGGGGAGAATGGGCAAGGATAAAAAAAGGTAATCTGCATTAAAAATGTGATTGAATGAGAAGTATGTGAAACACAATAGGGCTTATTCACACAATGGAATTAAATGGTGGTCTAAATAAATGAATCAGAGCCCTGTGTAGCAACCCCGAAAAAAATCTCAAAAGCAATGCTGAGAAATGTATCAGGGAAGGTTACACAAGGTCTTTAATTGTATCTGTGTCACTTTTTTTCCGTGAAAATAAAGATTTAAAGCAAATATGTCAAAATTGTAAGTTCTCTATAATTTTATACTTTTTTTGTTTCACTGAAAGTGTTTATAAAAACAGAAGTAGCCCGGCTGGCGTGGCTCTGTGGTTGAGTGTCGACCTATGAACCAGGAGGTCACAGTTCGATTGCCAGTCAGGGCACATACCCAGGTTGCGGGCTCAATCCCCAGTGTGGGGCGTACAGGAGGCAGCCAATCAATGATTCTCTCTCATCATTGATGTTTCTCTCTCTTTCCCTTCCTCTGTGAAATCAATAATAAAATATCTATTTTTTTTAAAAACAGAAGTAAACAAAATCCACTTCCCTAGCTATTCTCAGTTTTATTCTTACATCAGGTGGTGTGTTTAGGCCACACAATATTGGCTCACCACAAACACTGATATTATGGCAACAACTTACACTGAGGGAAGCTTAAACAGCTCTTATGAATTCTAATATTTGGTTTCCTGGAGGAATACTATCATGGATTTAATTTTGTGTCATGGATATAATTTTTAACAGCATCTCTTAATGAAGTTGCAGAAGTCACTCAGGCTCAGTACCAGGAGAAGCTGACTTTAAAAAAAAAAAACAACCACAGTGAATCTTGTAACAGAGCATGATTACCTCCTTTTATTGGATGATAAGAGACGCTGACTAAATTTTGGACTACCACAGGAAAGATACCTGGTTGTGTTACTTTTATTTCACTTCTTAATCTCACCCTCCAACTCTTACTGTCCTTTCATCCAGATTTTTCAGGTGATTTATTCTATCCTACTGTGTGTGTGCAGTTAGGTAAACACACACACACACACACACACACACACACACACACACACACAACCATAAAAATTTTTTGATAGATTTTATTAAAACATACTACTTTGTTGATCAAAAAACACCATTAAGAGAATAAATGCCAACCTACAAAGTGGAAGATGTATACAATACATGTGATAAAAGCCTGACATCCAAGGATGTAAGGAACTCCTACAAATCAGTAAGAAAAAGATAATCAGAAAGAAAAATGAACTAAATTGGGAAATAGCAGAGCTGAAATTCCAATCTAAAGTCTTACTTCGTTTTACTTAAGAAAAAATTATAGTTTCAGTTATAATCACAGTTTACACCTTGGTCTTGGTATAAAATCTTACAAATTATTTTCTTTTGGGGGGCTAATAACCTTCCCTAAAATAATTCTGCATATATAACTAGTTGTAATTACAGAAATCAGATTATACTAAACATACTATTTTATAATATAATTCATTTTTTAAATGAATTATATTTTATAATATAATAATTATATTTTATAATATAATTCATTTCTTGATTTCGGAGAGAGGAGGAATAGGGAGAGAGGGCTAGAAACATCAATGATGAGAGGGAATCGTTGATCGGCTATCTCCTGCACACCTCCTACTGGGGATTGAGCCGTGACCTCTAGGTTCATGGGTCAACACTCAATCACTGTGCCACACCAGCTAAGCCATAATTCACCTTTAAAAAAAAGTATTGCACAGATTGTATTAATACGGGTTCAATATAAAGTCTTTAAAAGATTTCCAATACACATCCACACAAAAAGTGCCCATGTGTGTGCCTGCTTCCCCACCCTCTTACCAGTACTAAGGTCTCCAGTTCAGACTCATAAATGGGGATCAGAAAACTTCCTTCTAACTTCCTTCAATGCAAATGAAGAAACTGAGAAAGAATGAAATAATGGAGGAAAGAGAAACGGTGAGTAATGAAAAGGGCAAGGAAAGGAGTTTCAAACAGGAACTAGTGGCTAAATGAACAAAGGAATGAGGAAATGGAAAAGGGGTTACATATAAAAAAGTAGGGCGTCTTTCAGGAATATCTTTGCTAATCAGGCCATGAATCCGAGGCAAGTATACCAAAGGCTGAGAAGTAAGATGTAGTTTCTGATTTCATAATCTGATTAAAAGTCAATAAAGGAGGGTTAGACTCAGTCCAATTGAGACTGGAGAGTTTAACCAAAGCTTTTACCTTTAACGACACTTAAAAGTTTCCTTTAGCCATTTCCTTTGGAGTTCAAATTTCTTTTACTCCTCAATTTTTAGTCAGTTTTACCTTCAAAGCTGAATTTTATGTGAAAAAAAAATTCCCAGAGCTCACTTGGAGTTTTTAGAGCAGAACGAAGTACATGTTTCACACGTTTAAAGAAAATGTTCAAACTTTGGCTACAGCTGAATGACTTCAAAATGGCTTCATTTTAAAAGCAAAGTAGAGGCAAAATATCCAAGGGAAATGCATAATTTAGACTATTTGTTTTACGATAGTTCAAAATCCGATGAGCAATACAGGAATTCTGAATTACTGGTGAAGTTTACTGCGACCTGTGAGAATAATAATAAGAGCTTAGGGGCAGAGGAGAGGTATCTCAACCCCTTCTTCAAAGGGCAGGATTTTCATTCTGCTTCCATGCTCCTGGTCATGTCAATAGCTTCTCTCACTTTTCCTCTGAGTTTGTCTACAATTTCTGGAAGAGGCTGGGAAAGAGGGGAGAGAAAGCTGGCCTGGAATGGCAGGGAAGGGAGCCCTGGGGACCTTGGCCATGGTTCTTAATCTCTCCATGTTGCATCTGTAACACATACCAGCAAGCCTGGCTCTAACTTAACAGGGAGGTCACCGGGTGTGGTTCAAGTAAGTGACGGGTTTAAGCACGTTTTGAACAGGTATAAAGTGCTTAAGGTATTATAAAGGCCTATTCTCTTCTTTTACTATTTATTAAAATATAATGAGCAATTCTAAGAATCAGGTTTGAAGGATAAATGGTTATGAGATCCAATATTCAGGAATCCATCTTGGTTAAGGGGGGTCTCGGGTATGAGAAATTCTCTTGATAGATTCATAAAACTAAAACATAGCCGATCATGATAATTTCAAAAGGATCAACATAAATTAGAAGCACACATTCAAAAAAAGAAGTGGAGGAGAAAAAAGTCTAAGTCTTTGAGATTCTATAAAGTGGCTGGTCTGTAAGGCAGACCCTAGGCCAGTGATGGCGAACCTTTTGAGCTCGGCGTGTCAGCATTTTGAAAAACCCTAACTTAACTCTGGTGCCGTGTCACATATAGAAATTTTTTGATATTTGCAACCATAGTAAAACAAAGACTTATATTTTTGATATTTATTTTATATATTTAAATGCCATTTAACAAAGAAATATCAACCAAAAAAAATGAGTTCGCGTGTCACCTCTGACACGCGTGTCATAGGTTCGCCATCACTGCCCTAGGCCAATGTCTAAGGAAGCATCTTTGTATTAGTGCTCAGACATTCATGTAACAAAGATCCAGAAAAATAAAGACTAAAAGAGTTTGGATACACACTGATAAACTGAAATATGTTATGTGGATGCCTTATTGTGTGCTCTGAAATAATATGTGCATGAAAGATTGCAGTGAAATAGTTGGCTTCGTGCTGATGTGTTATCACAGGGAAAATCAGACAGCAAAGGGAATATGCAAATCAACAGAGCTCTACAAGGCTAGTTATTCTTACCCACTATTTGATAATGTATTTCCTTCTTTGGAGAGAAAGAAAAAGAACAACAGAAATGCATTTTCCGAAGTCTAGGAAGGCTGAGAATTCAGACAGACAAAAGCAGATGTACAGAAATTTTGAAGATTAGTACAGAAATTTTTAGAAATATTAAAAGCAAAAGCAATAGTCTAGCATACTTCCCATAGTAGCCTTGGCGGGTGGTCTGCAATGTGATTTTCCCCAGTTCCCCAGGATAGAAAAGGAGGCTGTCAGTATCCATTCACAGGTTTTTCTCACAAATATATACCAAGGGAGGTATAACAAAGTCTGCTTTGGATTAAAGTGATGAACTTCGGATTTCAAAACCAAGAACAGAATTTTTTGGGGGAATTATTTCAATTTTGTCTTACCAAAAGCATACAATTTAAGGAAAACAGAATTCCATAGTTCCAAATTTCCTTAATGATTTAAGAAAGTAGAGAGGCAATGACATTTTCATATATTATAGTACAACTGAAAAAATATATATAATGTAACTACATCCCAATATTAAAAAGTACTTTGACAGTGTTTTATAATTACCAACAGGATCAACAGTGATGATTACAACTAACGGATGAAGTAATGAAAAAGCAGTATTTTTCTTACTATGCCTAATTTATCTGCCATAATACCATTAGGCTTGACCTGAGGTCTGAAAAATCAACAGCATAAAAATTATTGTTATCTCTGCCCTGGCCGGTGTGGCTCAGTATATGGAGCACCCATACACCAAAAGTTGGCGGGTTTGATTCCCGGTCAGGGCACAAACCCAGGTTGTGGGTTTTATGCAGTGGGAGGGCATTCGGGAGGCAACTAATCAATGTTTCTTTCTCACATCGATTTCTCTCTCTGTCTCTCTCTCAAATCATTTTTTAAAAAGACTTTTATCTCAGAGAATTACAAGTGAGACTTTAAAAATATTCCCAAGCAAATAGGATGTCCTAATGAAAAACTAATAATTTATTTAATTTGTAGAATAATACATCACCATTGGAATCAAAGAAACTGTAGAAATATTTTTAGATGTACATAGTGCCTATACATTGAATGGTAAGTTATTGTGGAAAATGTAATTATGATATCTGATAACCAAAACAATGTCATTTTATTCTGATTAATATGTAAAAGTATATACTATTTTATACAAAAATCTGATCTCCACTAGCAATGTCGAGTGAAAAATGAAATAAATGATTTGTAATGTTCAGATAAAGAAGTGGATTAACTAGAATTAGCTGATGAGCTAAGAAATTTATTTTCTAGTTTGTAAATTTTAAAGTGGTAAATTGATCAGCATTAAATCACAACATTAACTTCTCTATAGATACAAAGCATTTATCTCATATATAATGTGTATTGATAAACGCACTTTTCCTATAGCCATTATGTAAACAAATGACATAAGAAATAAAATAATGTGTGTGTCTTACATCTTACAAAAGCATTACCTCATATACGAGGTCTTTTAGGGCAAAGTTGATTTTTTCTTTCTTCATTTTGGTATCTCTTTAGATTCCCTGGGACCCAGCACATAGTAGACAAGCCCTCAAAATATTTTTTATCTTGATTCAACATTTAAAGACATCAGACATGTTGTCATATGTCTGCTTCTGAAATATGCAGTATGTTCAAAATATTACAACCAAGAATTATGGAACAATCAACCAACACCAATATAGATAAAGATAGAAATGTATACAAAGTAGTCATTTCCCCCACCTCCCCATCTGCAGGAAACATGTTCCAAGATGGATGCCTGAAACTCTGGATTGTACCAAAACCTTATACACTATGTTTTTTCCTGTACACACATACTTATGATAAAGTTTAATTTATAAATTAGGCATAGTAAGAAATTAACAATAACTAAAAATAAAGTAGAAAAATCATAACAATCCTATATAATAAAAGCCTAATATGCAAATTGTCCCC
The DNA here is from genome assembly GCF_000147115.1 of Myotis lucifugus. Taxonomy (NCBI): domain Eukaryota; kingdom Metazoa; phylum Chordata; class Mammalia; order Chiroptera; family Vespertilionidae; genus Myotis; species Myotis lucifugus. The sequence continues at coordinate 5,951,473 of NW_005871079.1, forward strand.
TCAACCAGGAATTCAACCAGGAGTTCGACCAGGGGCTGGGGCCAGCAGCAGCAGTGGCGGCAGGTAGCTGGGGGAAGGGAGGCGCCCCCAGCTGGCAGCTGCTAGGGACCCTACCCATGCACGAATTTCATGCACTGGGCCTTTAGTACCGTAATAAAAGTCATGTGAATGTGGGCTCTCTTATTAAGTAGAAAACTTTCACCTTTTCACTTAAAAAAAGACTGTATTGCTTCTCTCTGGCATATATGAACGTCAGCATCACTCCTCTTGTGCTTTGGGGCCATTATTAAATAAAACGGGTTATTTCAATACAAACACTGTAATACTTTGATAGTCAGTCTTACAACTGAGGTGCCTACTAAGTGACTAAGGGGTGGGGAGCATCTATAGCATGGATATGCTGGACAAAGGGGTGAGTCATGTCCTGGGCGAGGACAGTGCAAGATTTCATCAAGCCACTCAGAATGGTGCACAATTAATAACTTATAAATTGTTTACTGAGTTATTTCTGGAATTTCCTATTTGATATCTTTGGATGGCAACTAACTGCAAGTAACTGAAATCACAGAAAGCGAAACCTCGGATAAGGGAAGGGGTACTATTGTATAGAGATATCATAGCTAAAATTCTGATGGCAATTGATGAACTTAAATGTTAACATTTTCAGGCATTCTGCATTATAGCTACAGAAGGCAAATGGCTGATAAACTTCATTCTTAAAAATAAGTTTTGATCGATTCAAAGGCCCATATACTTACACCCAGGAAAGATTCTGAAATCCATGAATAGGTAACTCAGCTCTATGTGAAATAATTGCTCATGAACTGTTTATCAATACATACAAAAGAAATGCTATGGAGGATTAGATGTGTCTATTAATGAAGATATTAGCACTTACAGAAAAATAAAATACTTAAAAGGACCAAGAAGCCAGGATTCTTATATACCTAACAGATGTACAACATTAAAAGTATATTTTAATATGCCAGATCTTATTTTAATCAGCTACTGGAGATATGTCACTTTCTTTACTTGCTACTCTATTAGAAGTATATTTAATACTTATTATTCATGTGTCAGTCTGCACTCTTTGCCTCTAGCAGGGTACATATCAACGGCATCTTCTCCATTCCTCCAACACACACACTGAATTCCAGCTCAAAGTCAGTTTTCTATGCCCTTTAATTATATTCTATACTCAACTCTGACTCATCATCAAACCTTTGATATCCTCAAAATCCATATTTACGCCTGTTAAATTTTCATGTAATGGGGAGGAACTTACATTACTGAATCATATATCTCCAGACAGGCATACCAACGACCCTTTTTCAATCACTCCCTGCTTAGTAGAGACAAAATTATGCTTTAAGAGCAGAAAGGCCACATCACCAAGACACCTCCTGGCCCCACAACGGACTGATTTAGAGCCCAGCTGCGAAGTCACTCACACTTGCCAAGAGGGGTTTTGAGCTTTGAGTACTCTTTGGGACCCACCCACCACACAAACAATGATTTAGACAAAATGAAAACAAAACAAAACAGGCTGACTCACTCCCACACTCCCGACTCCAGCCTGCAGGGAGAAGGCTACACTATGATCTGATGACTAGCCCAAGATTTCTGTGTTATTTTCATTTTCAGAGCCTCTGCATAATGTGGAAAGTATCAAATTGCATCTAATTAGAGATGAACACACAGACCTGCTCATACATTGGACAAAAGAGCTTACCCTTCTGAGTGTACCATGTGTACCATACGGTTATTTTTAAAATCTTAAGTCAATAGTCAAGAAAGCAATGAAGTCAGTTTACTCCATATCCCACACCCAACATCCTATCATTTATTTGTATCAAATAATAAAATGACCACCCACTGCCTGTGCACGGGCACTCACCTCATTGTCGGATTCCACGAGAACTTGATCATATTCACTAAGCGCTACTAGAAACATGATAGAGGTGACATTTTCAAAGCAGTGTATCCATTTTCTTCTCTCTGACCTTTGGCCCCCTACATCGACCATTCTGCAAGGTTAACAATATTCATATTAATAGCATATAAAGAAAAAAATCAATATAAATATAGCTTTACTTACAAAACTTAGGAAAAATACTCTCTAAAGAGAATAGTCATCCAAGTCAATTCAATTGATACTTATTGAACATCTACTAATTTTCTATTACCGAGCAACCAAAATCAAGGCATTCTGGGTAATAAATCATTGTGGTTAGCAGAATGTTACCAGATGTGTACGAAAATTATAACTCTGTAAAAAATAATCCTGTGCCAAGCCAAGCAAAATGGTTTTATTTAATCAAGCATTAAGGAGTAAATAAAATTAGTTTTATTTGTATTAAGCCCTAATGGCAAATACTGACTTCAGTTTATCTTCCTATAAAATGAGAATGAAGATCCTCATATATTTCTCAAAGATGCTAGAAATGATTGCAAATACATTGAGAAGATGGAAGATGCCCTACAATTCCATATAGGTTGTGTGTGATGCTTCAGCTAAATCCAAACACAACTCCCCTGATCCTTTATCAGTAGGGTAAGCATTTGGGGCTTTATTTCCTTCCAATATTAGCAATAATTTGGGCCAGTTCCAGTCATATTGGGTAACAGTGTGATTAGCCTTATGCATAAAAGAACTTGCTAACCTGCCATAAAATATGCTACAAGAGGCCATCATTTGAACTATTTCAAGGATTTGTTTTTAACACGTCAATTTTGTGCCGAGTTACTGCTCAGAAACCAACATTATCGATTAATTTGATTATGTATATATATGAAAATACCTAGCAGCACTTGGCACTGAATCCAAGTTTCTTCAAACTATTGTTCCATATTTCAACAAAAATGTGCACAATGTTCGCAGGATAAAATACTTTCAGAGAATGAGGATTTTAGGAAAAAAGTTTGAGAGTATGGCTCTGTAAGCATTTGTTGAAGATTGCAGTTGTTCCTGGTGTTCTCCTGTCTCTAAGCATTAAACCTAAACTAAGAAATTAAGGCTCTTCCAGTGACTGCTTCTAAAAGTTCTTTAAGGCACAGAAGATGTATCACAGGGGCAAAACCATGGAATCAGGAGACTTATGGATGATGGACATCAAAACTAGGATTCTTAGGTCTTTAGAAAAATTAAAATGCTAGCTCTTCCCTGGTGTTGAGTGAATAGTATGCTACTCATTTACATGAAATCATGTCACATTAATCTCTACAACATGCTTTTGATGTTGGCAGGAAATTATTTTTCAAAGTCACTACTATTACTGTAGTGGCAAATGTGAGTGCACACAATGTAGAAAAAAATAAGAATAGTAACCTGGTTTCAGAAGTCATTATTTATAAAGCAATAAGGAGATGAAAATCTCCCAGAATTGCTATATGTTTTCTGAAAATATTCTGTAGTATGGTTATAAGAGGAAGGAAATTTGGGTGTTTCAAATTAAAGATCTCTAAATGCAATGAACTCAAACATTTAAGTAATCCAGAATGTCAAAGCTATAAGGAACCTTGGTGATCATTTAATGCAATTGTTATACAGATGAAAAAAACTGAGGCTCAGAATCATTTCCAACATGTCTCCCACTTTGGGATCTGTCTACTAGAGCAGAGTACAGCAGCTAGATGCGACCACGGGTGCAGAGACTGATACGAATAAAACACACAGGACTTTGGCGGGGGCTCTGGCAGGGAATAGCGGAGGGCCTGCTCATCAGAGTCTCGTGGCAGAGTTACACAGCAAGAATTACACACTTCTACTTCACAACCCTGCATTGCGCGCAGTTTTCCTCAATGAGATGGGCTCTAATAAGGAACTCAACTCTCCACACTCAAAGAGACTCACACGCCTTCATTTCTCACCCTGTGGTTGTATTCTAACTAATAGTACAACTGAGTGATGGTGGAGTAAGAGATTAAGTGAAAGTAATCAGTATTGTTTACTTTTTTCCTCATCTTAAAAAAAAGACAATACCTATGCTAAAGTATTACTCAGAACAGCAGCTGTGAGGGAGGAAGTCATAAATTTTCACTCTATTTTCTTAAATTTAGACTAGGTTACTCAATCCATATTTAAAATCATGTGTTTTGAAAATTTTCAAGCCACGTATCTTAGGAATACAAAGCATCCCAGAGTTTTATTGCTACTGAAGAATTCTGCATTGGTACCAGGGGGCTTGGAGGAAACAATGACCTGAAAGAGCTTCTGCCAACATATAAGTTCTATTACTTATAGGGTCATAAGATTATTCATATCTTATAAAAAATCTAAAAATATATCCATTGTCCTTGCAGATTAAATGATTCCCCCCAAAATTATAATCAGGACTAATGTTGGAGGAACTGATTTTGTTCAACCATCAAAAAACTAAGATTTCATTGATTTTCTGATAATTTAACCTGAAATGAGAAACCTGCCCACATATCTTTCCTTTGCTTCCTCTTTCAGGGACACACGGTTTCATTTTGTGGATCTAATGATAATAATTGGTATAAAAATGATTCTGTTTTAAAACATACATATGATTTCAATATTTATAGAGTTCACCAAGTGTACTCAAAGCATAACAGTTCAGAAGTGGGTTGTATGGACTCAGTTACTACCTGAAAATGACACTTTGTAAGTCAAAGGGGTATTCGATGATCCCTGTGGTGGGGACTCGAACTCTAAGCACATCTTGTTGCGTAGGCAGGTAGGCAGGGTCGGCAACACGGTCCAAGTCATTAAGATAGCTAGAGGAGGGAAGACACAAGGAGAACGTCAGTGACACCATCACACCACACCTGCCTATGGAAAGAGGAGGACAAAAATGAATCATAAGAGAGAAGTGGAGAATAGAAAGAAAGATCTCAGAAAGTGGTAGAGAAGTTAGGGAACTCGAAAGATTAAACTCAGTCTTCCATTGGTCAGAGCAAGATTACCTCTCTAGGGATTAACTGGTTCACTGTATTGCTCATTGCTTCTCTTACAATCAATTAGAACTCATACAAGAGTAAAGGGGGAGAAGAAAATAAATCAAATGAGTCTCCTATCCTTTACTTGTTTAGCAGGTCTGGTGGGTAAAACAGAAGTTTAAAGCAAATAGCTTTTAAATTATTTATATAAATGATGTTTGTATAAATAAACAGATAAGAGTTACATATAAGGTCAGAATGCATTTTTATTTGTTTGCCTTTTGCAGAACATGACAGCTTCTTCCTGGAATGTATTTCCTTAATGCCTAAGAGAGGACACAAAATACCCTATCCAAACTTCTGTCCAAAGTCTAAATCATTCATGATTAAAGTGAAGCCACGAGGTTTCTAGTAATTGAGGTAACGCTAAGGTCAGATATTCCCAGTGTTTAGGGTCACCAAACCTAAACTTTAAATTTATCAGCTTATATTTTTCTGTTCCTTTTGGAGAAAAAACCCCCACATATTTCTGAAATAATTTTAGACTCATAAGACATTGCAAAATATGACAGAGAAATCCCTTACACCCCCCCCCACTCCCCCCAAAGGTAAAAACTTAGTAACCATAATACATGATCAAAACTAGAAACTGACATTGATACAGTACTGTTAGCTATATTACAGACCTTATTTAGATTTCACCAGTTTTTACACACACACACACGCACACACACATATATTTGGGGGGACATATAGTTGTATGAAATTTTATCACATATAGGGATTCGTGCAATCACCACCACAATCAGGATACAAAATTGTTCTGTTACCACAAAGAAACTGCCCTGTGCTCCCCATCCCAATCCTAACGCCTGGCAACATCTATGTTCTCTATCAGTATAATTTTGGCATTTTAAAAATATTATATTCCATTCACTTTTCATTCTCTCAAAGTGCAAAAATTACTTTCCAACCTTGAGAATGGCATAATTTGATATCATTGATGACAAACAGGTGAATGTGACTGTTCTGTGTGGCATCTTCATTACTTCAAAGAGTCACAATATAGAAATGGTTTCAGAAGACAATTACAAAGTGTAGGCACAAAGTAATTAACTATGAATAAGACTTAAAGGAAAGATGGAGCCCTTCATAGAACTGAAAGGGGTGAGAGCAGCAATATCTTCATGCCCACAAGTAAGAGAAAGTGAGCTCTGAGATGTATGACACAGACTGTCTAGTACAGATCATGTTATAGCCCAGTGAGCACAAACACTCCATTGATTTGACCTAAGGTAAGGACTTTGTCCCACCCATCATTATTCCTGCCTTAGTACCTAAAGAGTGCCTGGCAAATAGCACTTAATGAATATATCTTGTTTGGATGGATGGATGGGTTTCCTTTCAGCACTATTTAAATACCATTCACACTTATGGTGTTTCCATATCAATGATATTATTAAATATAAAATCAGGTGTTGAAAAAAAGTTATATTAAGTCTCTAAGATTCATGGAGTTATAAAATAGTGGAGTTAAGTCTGACTTTAACAAAGAAATAAATATAAAATCATCACCTTTTTAGAGGTCCATCAATTATTAAGACAAAAAATGTGTCAGCCTAGGAATTCCTCCACCAAAGCAACTAATTAGTATTCTGGTGGCCTTATCCCAAAACATCAATGATTCTCTAGCTGGCAATTAGCTTTCTACTGACTGATCAGAACCAGCCTGGTATCTTTAATTATTAAAAAACTGGCTGGAGGACAAAAAGGGGGAGAGGCTGGGAGAACATGGGCATGAGAGGCAGGAAGGGAATATAAACATGTACTGGGCCCAAGGTTTGAGTCAGTCTCTTGGCACAGTCTTGGAATCATCTAATGGGGTTAACAAACCCGTGTTCTAAGAGTTGGTCTGTATCTCATTCTATAGATAAACCAGCTCACCACACATTAATGCAAAACCAACTGGCTACTCTATGTAGATATGTTTTCCTGATTTATCAGCTCCTTGACTTGAAAAACGTGAAATGAATATACATTTTGAAACCTACAAGGTCAACATTTATTTAACGGCTATATACAAAATTTTAATTTAGAGAAATCAGAGAGCTTCTCATTTACATTGGCAAGCTTGCTCAGATATATGCTGCCCAATAAACCATTTCTACTCACTTAACCCAATACACAGAGGTCAGAACAGAGGGTGGCTAATTCTTGCACACAAGGTGCTGTCATGTTCCTATGGTGAAGAAGAATCATGGCTTTCTGTTCTCAAAGATGAACTGCTCCATGTTTAAACACATTATTTGCACAGAAGAATTTAAAGAACCAGTACATGCAGTGGGAAAATACCTGTCACTCTGCACAGTAGGAACCCGCTGGTCTCTCTCCAATTTAGAGGAGTGAACTGAGCTGCCTGAAAAACATGTTCAGGTAAGATAAAATCGGGGCATACACTTGCGATTGAAAAACCACTTACAAGGATGTAGAGGTTGCCCTAAAAATACTGTCAGTGGTGTCTCTTTGTGAACTGGGCATTACAGAGACATCAGCTGAATATCTAAAACATCTTGTTCTTGCAAGAATTTTTTTTCCTCTTCACCTTTCTTATGCTCCTTTTCAATGCCAGTATAGTTCACAGAGAGTAACAACAGGATAACCACAATGAACTACTGAGTGCTTGCTGCCTGCCAGGCCCTGTTCCATCTGTTCCTTGCCCAGATAGGAACACATTTTATGGCACAGAAATGGCCATTAAGGATGTTCTATGCATTTCCGATTGACTTGAAAATAAACCGCAGTTCTTGCTTGATATTCTTTTTGCTTTGCCTCAGTTGGATGGTGGGCAGGAAAGGCTCACTTCACTTGGAGTAAAAGTTAATCTAGTTTAACTACAAAAATGGAAAGGAACTATATCAAGGCCTGCTAGTTGTAACACACATTATCTAGAACCAAAAACAAACCAAACCCAAACATCTCAAAACAAGGCAAGAAAAACAAAAAACCCTCCAACCAAAAGAAACAAACTATTTTCTCTCGGGGAAGGTCTGGACAGCTCAGAGGCTGCCCCAGGATGAAGACGTTGCAGATAATTTGTGAAGCAGGTTAAACCTGCAGGCAACATAGACCAGCATTTTCACTGCCAAGGAGAGCTTCTGCCTGTGTAAGTCCCAGCCCCTGTGCCCCTCCCTCCGGCTTACAGAACAGGGAGAGAGGGACCCAGCACTCTCTGCATTTTACGTTTGCTTAGGGGAAAAGGCCACTCTATTCCCTTACAGATGGAGTTCTGGCATGATAAAACCAGAGTATCCTCATTTGTTGATTCTGGTCACATTGTGAGAAAGGGCAATGGAATAATCTCTTAACCGAATTGTACTTTCCATGGAAGCATCTCCTATTCTGAGGGAAAATTGTTGGTGAATATTGGGCAGATGGGTTCCCACTGGATTATTCCATTCATTTAACCTTTCACAAAGAAACACCAAGGTCTGAACAAATTTATAGTGTAGAGTAAATTCAGAAAGTTAATTATAGCTATAATTTGTTTTGTAGAAATGATTTTGAGTGGCTGCTGAGGTCATTCTCAGGGTGTTGCTATGGTGACAGGCACAAGGTACATTTCCAAGGCAATGTATGTTTAACAGGGGCTGGCCGCAGTGCCTGCCTGCTATCAGGGAGAGAAAGCTCCCGTGGCACATATGAGGCCTCTTTAACTGTCGATGAGACAGGACATGTTTAGAGCTATGCTAAAAAATGGGAGGTGTCATTTATTAAACTGACTCTAATATACCCATGGGGATTTCATGACTTGCCATTGCTTTGAGACACCAATACTAGATAACTTCATAATTGATTAAGAAAAAAAAACAAACAAACTTGCCCTAGCTGGCTTGGCTCAGTAGATAGAGCGTCAGCCTCGATTCCAGTCTAGGGCGATTCCGGTCAAGGGCATGTACCTGGGTTGCGGGCACATCCCCGGTGGGGGGTGTGCAGGAGGCAGCTGATCGATGTTTCTCTCTCATCGATGTTTCTAACTCTCTGTCTCTCTCCCTTCCTCTCTGTAAAAAATCAATAAAATATATTTTAAAAAAAAAACAGAAAAAAAAAAGAAAAAAAAAACTTGCCCTAGCTGGCTTGGCTCAGTAGATAGAGCGTCAGCCTTGATTACAGTCAAGGGCATGTGCCTAGGTTGAGGGCTTGATCCCCAGTAGGGGGTGTGCAGGAGGCAGCTGATCAATGATTCTCTCTTATCACTGATGTTTCTCTCTCTCCCCCTCTCCCTTCCTCTCTGAAATCAATACAAATATATTTAAAAAACAACAACAACTCAACATTTTTCTACATGTTTGCCCAGTTAGGACTCACACACCGTGGAGTCAGAGACCATGACCCACTGTCCACCGCTGGTCACCAACACTTAGCCGGGCCTGGAACACAGCAAGTGTTCAACCCGTGACCAAATTAAAACTATTTTATGGAAAATGCTGTAGTCTTTAGAAAGGTGGTTATACCTTTCAGAAGAAACAAAGGGGGGTGTCAGCTACCCATCTTTGCGTAATAACTTCTCTGGGCTATTGTTGGCCTCTATTACGTAAGCACTGAATTCTGAATTAAACGGCCTCTGATGAATGTAAAGTCAACACAAAAAGGAAAAGCAGCCTTTGCTTAACTTCATTTACTAGATATGCTTCCTGCTCTTCTTTAGGTCCTGGCCACAAAATGATATCATTTGTATGTCTGTTTTATGCCTCTTAGCATCAAACTTTCAGGCCTTGGAATTCACTCTAATTCAGGCCAAATGGAGGGAGGGGTAGCACTTTATTAACAGATAATTCTGACATAATCTCTTTCATGAAAGAAATAGGTTTCTGATGGTTTCCAGTGAAAAGTAAAGCAACAAAGAGACTCATGTAGTAAAATTTCAACAGTTGCTTTCCTACCATGAGAAAAAATTCCAGGGTCATCTGGAATTCAACATCATATTTTGACCATGACATTCTGGTAGGTGCTAAGGGTATAAAGATTCCCAGCATATGATCCCAGCCTGTAAAAAGTTTACCAGCTTGTGAGAAGAAAAAGAGTTTAATGAAGAGGAGAAACGGTGGGGTTTATGGGGATGAAATGAACACTTGTATATTTTGGACAGTCATTTTCTGAGAACCTGTTTGAACTATCTCTAATCTTTGGTGATTATCCACAAAACATTGTTCTGTAGCATGACAGATTTGCATGAAAGACTTAAATAAATCAAGCACATTCATTTATAATGACACCTCGTAACTGCTAAGTTCTCTATATATTTAACTTCAAAATCATCTCTGGCTAATGAAAAAAATAAAAAATTCAGAAATGGGGTATAATTCATTCCTTTAAGTGATTAAAAATATATGTGAGGAGCTTAAACATCACTAAAAAATATGCTCAGATCAAATTAAACATGGCATTTTCTCTCTGGAATGTTTTTAAAAAGATATGCCAATTGTTCTTTAGTTTTGATAATAGTTTGTCAATAACATGTTTGAATTGACCTTCAAATTAACATATTCTTCAAATTAACTTATACTTCAATTTCACATGTAATGAGGACTTATTTAAAAAACCCCACCATGTATGACTAGAAGGGTAATTGAAATCTAAACCAAAAATAACATAGAAATTAGAAATTCAATGTTTTGTGTGTTTTTTAATGAAGGCAACATGAATAAAATATAGAGATAATTTGGCAAGTAATCTATATCACATTACAGCTAGGGTTGAAAAAATAATAATAAAAGTTACAGACATGCAACTTTCAGCAATTATACTAAAAGGGGAAAAGTACCTATGGGTGGTAAGTGGAAAAAGAAATCTCTGACATTTAGTATCAATCCAACCATAGTAAGATAATGAAAACAGCATCTCGGGGCATTCATGTAGCATGCTATGTTGCATTCTTCAACTCCTAACAAAATATTTTTAACAGATCTGCAGTTTAAGTCAGACATTAAGATGAAGTTCTGGCACTGAAAATGACTCTGGTAGAACTGCACATTTTTAATTATTAAAAAGAAGGTTAGAAAAACGAGGTCAACTTCATTAAAAAAATTAAGAAGACCTCATTGTAACAGGAACAGCCCAGGGGGATTTGAAAGCTAGATCATGCTATGAGATCTTATTTGACACTGTCAAAAGCAGAGGAAGCTAAGGAGAAACCAGAAACACAGGTTATTGAACAGTTGCTATGTGACCACAGGATTCAAAGGGAAACAAAATAAAAAGAAATTTTCAAGGTGAACTTAAAAAAGATAGGACTTAAAGTAACAGTTCTGCAAAACTGCCATCCTGAGGGAAGAGTCAAGTACAGGTTTTGGTACTAAGTCTCTCCCTCATCTGGCAGATCCCATGGCTGAAATGAGCCTGCCTGGTAACCTGGGTAGGCTGGTTAGCTGCACGGGATTACACATTACACAAACACTTCCATCTCCACAGAGCTCATCCTGTGGAGGGCAAATCAACTTTCCTTTTTAACACCTGGCACATATGACGAGCATTCAAAGAGGTGCAGCATTTAATACAGGTATTTTGTTCAAAAGAAGTTATTTGTTTTCAATACAAAATTCCAGGTTTAAAACAAAGATTACTCAATGGTAACAGGTAGGTGACAATCCCACAGTTCATGAAAACTACACAAGGAAGAATATTCTGTGGGATAAAAGAGAAGTCTAAGAGATCATGCATTTCAATTTTCCTTTGCCAAAAAACTAAGCTAATCCAGAGATTTTTAATATATATGTATTTTTATTGATTTCAGAGAGGAAGGGAGAGGAGAGGGAGAGATAGAAACATCGACCGGAACGTGACCTCCTGGTCCATACATAGGTTGACACTCAATCAATGAGCCACACTGGCCAGGCCAGAAAAATCCAGAGTTTAAGAACTAAATTAAGTATCCCATAAGACAGTGGTTCTCAACCTTGGCTACACATTAGAATCACCTGGGAATCTTTTTAAAATCCTGATTTCTGGGCCTCATCCTCAAGAAATTCTATTTCTTTGTTACTAATGTTGTGGCCCCACTCCATAACAGGACCCAGGCTTCCCTTGTAGCCCTGGCTTCGTCTGAAAGGTCATCTGGTCTAATTAGCATATTACTAGTAGCTTTATTATTATAGACTAGAGGCCCGGTGCACAAAAATTTGTGCACTCGGGGGGGAGGGGGAGGGTCCCTCAGCCTGGCCTGTGCCCTCTCGCAGTCTGGGACCCCTCGGGAGATAACGACCTGCTGGCTTAGGCCAGCTACTGGGTGGCAGAGGGCAGGCCCAATCCCTAGGTGCAGCCCCTGGTCGGGCTCAGAGCAGGGCGGATCGGGAGGTTGCGATGCCACCCTCAGTCATGCTCAGGGTAGGGCTGATTGGGGGGTTGGGGCACCGCCCCCTGTCACACTCAAGGCAGGGTCGATGGGGAGGTTGCGCCGCAACCCTGTCACACACAGAGCTGCAGGGCGATCAGGGGGTTGGGGCGCCTCCCCTGTCATGAACAGAGCAGGGCGGATAGGGAGGTTGTGGCCCCGCCCCCTGTCACACACAGAGCCGCAGGGCGATCAGGGGGTTTGGGCGCTGCCCCCTGTCACGCTGATCCCGGTGCCGGGAGGCCTCGCGGCTCCGCTGATCCCGGTGCTGGGAGGCATGTTACCCTTTTACTATATAGGATAGAGGCCTGGTGCACGGGTGGGGGCCGGCTGGTTTGCCCTGAAGGGTGTCCTGGATCAGGGTGGGGGTCCCCACTGGGGTGCCTGACCAGCCTGGATGAGGGGATGATGGCTGTTTGCATCTGGTCACACCCCCTTCAGGGTGGGGGTCCCCACTGGGGTGCCTGGCCAGTCTGGGTGAGGGGCTGAGTGCTGTTTTCAGGCTGGCGGGTGACTGAAGCTCCCAACCGCTCCTTTTTTTCTTTTTTTCTTTTTATTCTGGGCCAGCTTTAGCTCTGAGGCTTGGCTCCAGCTCTTAGGCCTCGGCTGCTGAAAGCAGGTATCTGGTTTGTTTGGGTTCTATAATCGAAACACTGTTTCAACTCCAGCTCTGAGATCCCGGCTGGCTGAAAGCAGGTTTCTGGGGTTTTGTTTAGCTTCTATATTTGTAACAATGTTTCAAACTGCAAGCTCAGAGGCCGGCAGCGGCAGGCGGGGAACGTTGGAGTCGTCCGTCACTGAAGCAAGCAAGCCTCCTGTTAGCTTCAAGCTGCCTGGCTGTCGGCCGCCATCTTGGCTGGCAGTTAATTTGCATATCGCCCTGATTAGCCAATGGGAAGGGTAGCAGAGTGACTCCAATTTGCATGTTTCTCTTTTATTAGTGTAGATAATTGATCCAAACGTCTAAAAGAGACTAGTGTCAAATGGGGAATGAGCTGAACAACTAAGTGTCAGGTGGATGCCAGGGCCAGGCCTGGGTCACAGAGACAGATTCTTAGGTCTATTGCGCAAACAAATAAATTGGCCTTGTAACTGAAAAATAAAACAAAACACAGAGAGAGAGAGCAAGATAGACAGATGGTTGGATGGATGGTGGAAGGATGAGAAGATAAATAGATAAGGGGAAAAGAAGAGCCTTTTTCAATGTGCCTATTTGGCTCTGTTAATTTATTCATCTTTTATATGATAACTTTCAAAGCTTTTGAATAATTTTGACACTATTTTTGTATTTCTAAAACATCAAAAACAACACCAGAGACTGCTTTTTATTCTAGTCTGCCTGTCTTGAAATGCAATGGCAGTATTTAATTCAGTCAATTTACACACATTTATTGAAAATCTGTTATAAGTTAAATTCTAATGCACTTGTGTGTGTTGGGGGTTGGCACAGGGAGTTGGTACAAAATACATACATACATATATATATATATATATATATACACATATATATATATTCTTTGCCTTTGGGGCATCAGGCTACCTGGGAAGCAAAGATAGCACAGATGAATCAATTAAGAAATAATTAAGTGCCAAACTGTGAGCTGCTAACTGTGAGTGCAATAAGAAGGGAGAGATGATTATGAACTGTAGTCACTAGAGAACAGCGTAGAGAAGAAGTGGGGGATGAGTTACACCATGAAGACAAGAAATAAAGAGAAAGATGAGAAAAAATTTTAGCAAAGACAAAATTTACTTATTCTTTTATTACTTACTCATTTGACAACTTTCACGAAAAGCCTATACTGAAGCTAGGGGGAACCCACACACACACACACACACACACACACACACACACACAGGACGTGAGTCCTGTCCTCAAGGAGCTTATATTCAATGGAGATAAAAATGCTATAAATAACCATGATATAATGCAAATACCATGTGGGTCCTAACAGAGGTTCCAGTGATTGTAGCCAAGAGTCAGCCGTGAGCAAAAGGTTGCTGATGAAAGCAGCTCTCTCCTGGTCATGTGACCTTAACTTGGATACTGATTCAGTAAGAAGTTTCATTTTGACAAGGATGATGAGATCTGAGGAGCTGGTCATACTAACTAACCTTATTGAACTAATTACAGATAAATTCAATTCATAACTTTAAATCAAGAAACCATAGTGATAATGAAGAAGAACATCCGGGTAGGCCAATCAGAGTTCAAAGGCTGTTTGGTAGGCAGGGAGTAAGAATAAAAGAACTTGAATGAACTTAGGATGACAAGAAGTTCCTGGGCTCACCTGTGATCACAGGTGGGTTGTCTTCTAGTCAATTCTCGATCTATTAGGCCCCTTAACAAAAGTCAGTCAGTCCTCACTTTTGGTTCAGTTGATTAAACCCTGTCACATTCTCCTTAACTGCAACAAGCACTACACTGAGTCAAAAACCAAGACACATGAGATGAAATCCTTGCTCTCAGAGCCAAATCAACTCAATGAACATTTCTGGTCATTTATATCATTGTTAGTACCAGACATTCTTTGCACAGCATTTAGAGGTACTGACACTCTAAAGCAGTGGTTCTCAACCTTGGCTGCACATCAGATCACCTGGGAATCTTTTTAAAATCCTGATTTCTGGGCCTCATCCTCTGGAAATTCTGTTTCTTTGTTATGGGGTGGGGCCACAACATTAGTAACAAAGAAACAGAATTTCTGGAGGATGAGGCCCAGAAATCAGGATTTTAAGATTCCCAGGTGATTCTAATGTGCCGCCAAGGTTGAAAACCACTGCTCTAGAGCTTTCTGATATTCACTTCCTATCAAAAGTTTTGTTGTGCAAAGCAATATTTATGGAGTATTGCCGAAGAAATGCAGGCCACCCATTCTCTCAGTATTCTGAAACTTATCTCTGAGTTAACTCAGAACATGAGTCCTAAGCCAGGTTCTATCTAAATGATTGAAGAAGAAGCATAGTACTAGTTGCCCTTTAACATTCAATCTTCTTCTTTAGGAGAGAGCTCACAATTTTTTAAATCAGATAGTAAATATTTTAGGCTTTGTGGGCCATTAATCAACTATTCAACTCTTCTGTTGGGTGCAAACCCAGCTATAGACAATACACAATACAGAAATAAATGAGCTTGGCTGTGTACCAATAAAACTTTACTTATAAAAACCCACAGCAGGTTGAATTTGAGCTTCGGGTTTGCTAATCCCTATTCCATAGTAACAGCACCCTGGTTTCTGCTGGATACAAAGTCATCCTGAGTAGACAATGGAAAGGAATGTATGGAAGTCATGGAAGAAGTCAAACTACTGAAGGGTGCAACTGCCAAAATGTGAGCAAGCAGCAAACAAAGTGAAGTGTGTCTCCCATACCCACTGTGCCCTTTAGGCAGAGAGAATGGATGGGCACACAGGTGCCAATGCAAGCCCTTTCCCAACTAGGCTCTATTATGAAGGTTAGAAAGCGGCTAAGCATATCTCAGCTGTATCTTACCATCTCTAACAGCTCCAAACATTCTGAAAAAGGAATAATTAAGACCTTAGAATCATCTGAGTTCACTGTGGAAGACAAATACAGGGGTTTTTGGCTCATTAGATAACAAAACAAAAACAAAAATAAAATAAAGATGTCACTTAAGTGAAAAAAAATGATAATGCCATGCTATTATTGTCACTCTTTAGAAAAGAGCAAACATATTCAAGATCATTGCCCACTTCTGAGTTAAGATAACAGTTTTAGTTATTTAACCATGCAGAGAATGATTTCTCTGTCCATTACATTTCCAGGTAAATTTGGGGGGCCAGGGTTTCACCTGCCTGCACAAGATAATGGTTTCTCAGGCAGCCCACTGCCATGGACTCAAATTTAGAAATGAATTTTCAGATGTCAGATTTCAGGATTTTGGCAAAAGACTACTCTGTTGGTGTACACCTTACGAAATCAAATCATTTCTATTTTCTAATCTCACTTTACTTAAGTCCTCTCCATGGAGTTTAGTAGATCAGACACCTATTTCTGAGGCAAGTTAATGGCCCAGAGATGACAGGGAATTCAACCACTGGACCCGGACTCAATGTTTTCACCATATAGTTGTCCACCTCCAAAAACCTGAAGTAGGCTTACACTTCTTTTTTATCCTCAGATTAAGAGCAAAGTCAGGATGGCTGCAAGAGACAGCCAACATACTAGTACCCTGGAGTTGAAGTATATGGCTCATCTTTCAGAAACATTTTAGCAAGATACCTCTTCAAGAAGGATTTGGCCCTAAATCTGGTGGATGTGCTAACCTAACTCTGAAATTACTTTTTCATTTAAATTTAATATTCAAATTATTTGTGAATTTAAAAATTAAGTTAAAAATCTAAGCATGGGGTTGGAAGTAAACTCCAATGCTGACTTAGGTCCCAAAGCCAATTTATTTATGTATGTTGGATTTATGGGCTCCAGAGCATGTGGAAATTTCAAGAAGGTGACTGATCTGACCCATAGATACAGAGAACAGACTGATGGTTGCCAGAGGGAAGGGGGATGGAGGACTGGGTGAAAAAAGTGAAAAGACTAAGTAGTAAAGATTGGTAGTTACAAAATACTCATGGGAATGTAAAGTGCAGCATAGGGAATATAGTCAATAATATTCTAATATCTATGCATGGTGCCAGTTGGGTACTTGAAATTTCAGGGGGAGCACTTTGTAAAGTATATGATTGTCCAACCACTATACTGTACACCTAAAACAAATAAAATAATATTGAATGTAAACTGTAATTGAAAAACATTAAAAAAACATTTTTAAAAGAAGATGTCTGATCTACTCAACTCCTTGGGGGGACTTCAGTAAAGTGAGATTAGGAATGATTTGATTTCATAAGCTGTACACAGACTGAGTAGTCTTTTGCCAAAAGCCTGCAGAATAAGGACTTTTCTCACTATATGCCAATGTGATTGAAGTTTGTGTTCTTTGGCTAATGTCAGGGAGCTTTTGGTACTGTAGGCAGTGAACTCATTTGACCCGATGTCTCAGTATATTAAAGCAGGTGGTAAACCCCAGAAAAAAAAAGTAAACCTACAGCCATCTGTTTATTGCGTTCTTAATCTAAAGCTATTCAGAGCCCTCAAGCTTTTTTATCAATAATAATAAAAAAAAGAATTTGTGAAAACTCTTTAGCATTTTAGAATGCTTTTATTCTTGCTTCAAAGAGAATTGGAAGAATGCACCAAATGAAAGCCAACTTATCCCAAACTGATTATCCATCATCTGGGATTTCTCATCTCCTTGTTTCTACCAGTGCTGCCTGTCCTTTGAGCCATCTGATTGCCTGTTATGATCAGCAACTTGGCTAATCAAAGTAGAAAAAGGGAAGCTCATATCATTTCATTGTGTCCTTCTTACTGGCTTTATTTTGACTTCAGCAAAAAGTTATTGTATGGAGTGCAGAGGGGAGTGATTAAGAGTATAGGCTAAAATAAAGAAATAATATTTTGAAATTATCTGTGACTCAGAACATCATCCATGTTGTATGAATAATTGATGCCCTGTTAAACATGGCTAAGTTTTCTGGATGATAATCACAACCTTATTAGGTCTTTTTTCAAATAATTCTATATAATTTTCCTTGACTTTATACTTATGAGATTACCTATAGGCAACATTGATAAAAATGAATAAATAATTTGTACCGTTCATGGCAAATGACTTATCTAATCATAGACATCTATCTATATCTATCTATCTATCTATCTATCTATCTATCTATCTATCTATCTATCTCCCATCCATCTATCCATCCTCTGTGAGGCTATATTTCACAGTACTTAAAAACTTGGTGTTTAAAGGCAACAAATCTAAATTCGATTCCTACTCCTATCACTTACTAATTGTGTGACCTTGAACAAGTTACTCAACCTCTCTGAGACCAGTTTTCTTCCTCTGTTTGATGGGGATGATAAGAAATATCTACCACTTTGGGTGGCTTTGAGGATTAAATGAAATAATGCATGTAAATGACTAAGCACAGAATCTAACATATAATAAGTGTTCAGCAAGTAGTAGCTGCCGTTGTTTTTGATAATAGAGCTTCCAGATTCCAGACCTTCAAAAACATCAAGACAAAGAGACTTAAATTGAATGCCTTCAGCTCTTAAACTTCTTAGTTCATTTACTAGTAGAGTGGCTATGGAAAGACAGTGCCTACCTACATCATGGTCATCGAAATAGTGGAAAAGTAACCATCTATTATTTCATAGAACAGTCATTTGTGAAGGTCAAACATGTGAAGTTACTGATAGGCACTGAGGGAAGGAAAGAGATCTTAGTAAACATGATAACAGACACAAAAGAGATATGTACAAAATGTTAATACAGATGGCATAGTGCAGGAGTGGGGAACGTGTGCTATATAAGGCCCATGAAATCATTTGGTCTGGCCCTGTCAAGGCATTTGGGGTGAATTAAT
The DNA here is from genome assembly GCF_000147115.1 of Myotis lucifugus. NCBI lineage: Eukaryota > Metazoa > Chordata > Mammalia > Chiroptera > Vespertilionidae > Myotis > Myotis lucifugus. The sequence continues at coordinate 5,970,214 of NW_005871079.1, forward strand.
TAAATATTTGACCAAATATAGCAAGCTAATTTTTAAGTTTGGTCATTTTGTATGGCCCTCAAATGATGTTATAAATATCCAAATGGCCCTTGGCAGAAAAAAGGTTCCTCACCCCATTTAGTCCATGTAACAAATTAGTGTAACAGAAATGATTGAAACATATACCTTTCAGTAGAAAATGAATTTCAGGATAATGAAAGAGCACCATTTGAAGAGAAGACCTTTTACTTCACAGAAGAATGCCAATGTAGACCAACTGACAAAGTAGACAATCATTCTTTCACAAATGCTAATGGAACTACTAAATTAATATCCATTGGAATGAAAGCTATTAAGAGTTGATGGGGAACTGAAGATCCCTCAGTGATGCCACACTGATGGCTTTTGGTGGCAGGAGGAAGAATATGACTTTATAATGGAAGGTGTCTGTGTCCTATACTGTGATGAACACTGCCTTCACCAATGATGGGCAAACCAGTGCATGACATCAGTTCTGCATTCTACTCAGATGGCCTAGCTCAGAAGAAGGAGGTAAAACAGTTTGCTAACAGGGAGCCCTAACCCTGGTAAGCACATACTTAATCAGACATTGGTGTTCTGATGCCCCAAATAGTAAGACTTTCTAAAGGGTGAACAGATATGTGACAGGTAAAGGACAGAACAGAGGAAGAGGAGAAGGATAAAAGTAAAAAGGGTGAGAAATGATGAGAGATGGAAGATTTCTTCATAAAAATATACCTTCGTAATGGAGGATTTATTCATTAGTAAGGGCTAGGAGAGACATCACAAAGTGAGAGTTATAGGAGAATCAATAATGAGGGCGGAGGGGTAAATACACAGAGAGGAGAAAACACAATGAACAGGAACAGAGAACAAGGGACAAAACACAACAACAACCTGGGGAGATGGATGCAATTTGAAATGGCAGAGGAAACAGAAGGACAAGAGGGGGCAGGAAGTAAAGAAAGACAGCTGGTCAAAGGTTGAGGGGGCAGAATTTGGAACAAACAAGGGCTGAATGCATCTTTTTCATCTCTGTGCTCAGACACTTTTATGGTAGGAGCTCAGGAGAAAGCAAAAGAGGGAGGAAGAGAAGGAGAGAGCAAGGGAGACAGATGAGGGAAAGCAGGCAGTTAGAAGGCAGAGAGAAAGACAGGATAGGAAGAGTGACGTGAAGAAGGAAAAAGAAAATAAGGAATGGGTAAAGCACACACTTCAGAAGCACACCAGGGAGTTAATATAGATAAAATATGATTGACACATTCAGTGCTCATGAGCATTCTATGCCCCATTCCAGAATTGTGTAATTCAAATTTACTTTAAGAATACCAGAACTATTTTGACCAGGCAACATTTCTTTGGCTTACATGAATCATAAACTTATCTTATACAAATACCTGGAAGTAGGGTAAAAGCTTGACCAACTTTATAGAAAAAACAAAGCTGACTAGCTCTTGGATCCCCTATGCACTACTGAGTGAGCCAATCAGCCTACAGGCTCCTTATTTTCCCCATTTCATCATATAAACTGACCTGAGGCAGCTGCATATTTTCCACTCATTCTTCTGTCTGCCCAGCACCAACACAAGAGGCAAATGCTGGTTCACGTAATTAATGTAGACAGAAATCTGGCTAAATACCACCAAAAAATCCATTTTTCAGGCGCCTGATTATCTAGATTGCTGACTGCATTGATTACATTAATCCAATGATGGCCAAGTCTTGACTTTCTTTCAGTTAGGCCAGATTTCATCTAGAGAACTCACAAATCTCTCTAGGATGCAAATCTCTCCCAGGACACATGATTTTGATTGACAGCTCACAAAATAACTTTGGCATGCATGCAAAATTAGACTCACATGCAATTTTCATGCAGAGATAAACCTATCCATCAACATAATTTTGGCTCCAAGAAATCAGTCAAGGTTCTGTGTCTGGAACCTGGGAACTAGGGAGTCTGATGCTTTAGAAGCCATATTCAAACGTACTCGTTTGCAGTTCTTACTGTGTGTCAGTGTTTTCTAGCACATAAATAAGATTATAAATTTGTATTTGAAATTACAAATATTATAAGATTTCAAATTACAATGGAGTTTGTGTTTGAGAATCACTGGTTTGCAATTTTGGGGAAGAGATGGGTTGGTGAACTCAGATTCCTAGAGTCTTCGGTTGATTTTTCAAACAGAAAATAGTAAAAGAAACACTTTCCCTAACTCTCATGCCAGTTCCTTATAAGTTGGTCACAAGTTTAATCAGACACTCTACACAAAGCACAGAACACAGAAGTTATCATTGTGGAGCACCTGCACGTGAAAGTAAAGAGAAATCCTGGGTGAATACTCACTATTTGGTAGAGTCAGATAATTGATATTCTCGTCGTCTATCATAGCATTCCTGGATTCCAGGATCATTCCATAAACTCTTTATTGCATCTACGTAGGGATTCTCAAAAGCAGACACCTTCTCCACATCAACTTCTCGAACTAATTGTGCATGAGCCTGTTTTAAAAAAACAAAACAGCAGTTATAGTCTCCTTTCCATCATTGAACATTGCCTTTGGTTCACATGTTACATTGAGTACATTGAGGTTTTCCTTCATATACTGGTTTTCAAACTGGTTTATAATAAAGTAATGCTGCTGCTTTTTTTTTTCTTTCTGAGAGAGCCCAGTCCTAAATCTCTCCCTGTAGAGTAAACCTTGAGGCTCCTTAGAGATGACTAGAGGAAAGCAGGGTGCTAGGATCTCATCAGAATGATGAGGATGTCATGCGACACACACGACTGGTTTTAGGTGATAATCATATTCCAAATGCAAGTAATATCATTAAAGGGAAAAAGGGAATTATCTCCTCTATAGTTTATTATAATCAAACACATAATACCCCAGCCCATGGGTGTTACATTTACATCTGAGCAGAAACTCAACCAGACTCCTCAACTATTCAGGACTAGTTTCCCTAATTTACAGAGTATAAAACCACTAGAACAACAGTTAATAGCAATGACTTAATTTGAAAAACAGAAACCATTCTCTCTCCATTCCCACATACCCTAACTTCTAAAATATTTATTCTAAAACATTTTTTTCATATCTGCTTTACCTACGTTATCAGATTGAGGACCCTATTCAATTTTTCAACAAAGAAAAAGGACTTTGTTATTTCATTATACAACATTAAGCAAGAAATAGGTAAGGAGATTTAAAAGATTTTTTTCATAAGATTAAAATAAAAATATTATATGGTCACTCCCTAAATTAACAGGAATATACCATTGCTGAACAATCCCAATTAGAATAGGTTTCATGGAAGTAATACGTATGTAAATTATATATAAATAAATATTTAAATAAACAAATAAAATAACTAATTACCTTGGAAGCTGAAGGCAGATGACTGATAATTTATTCAGTCTTGATTTTGTACAAAAATACAAACTTCTGAACTAGGTTAGTGAGTGGCTATCATGGGCACATGATGACCTAGTTATTCATTTCATAGAGTTATTAAGTAGATAGAACAGTAATAAATTTAAATCATGTCAGGTCCTATCTAGCTCCCAACCTTTACCTTCTTTCTCTGCCCATATATGAAAAGAGCCCCATGTCATTAGACTAATCTTAACTTTAATCGAGTTTTAAGAAGCCCAACATGCTAAGGACTGAAGAAACCACTTTTCTTGCTAGTTCTGCTCTGACCTTGATAGATCCAGTAATGGAGAAGTCCAGTTCCACATGGGCCATCACTCTTAGAAAACAGATCCCTGTAGTTGCTTTCTGTACCTAATCCCTATCCAGGCCATCTGCCTTGTTATCCCTCCAGCGGTCCTGCCAGCCTGGAGTCCTGTTCCTGAGTCCCACTCCAGGTGCACCCACCTCAATCATAGTCCCTCACAAGATTAACTCTTTGAAAACAATCATCACTGGTGACCCAATGAATCCACAATGCGGTGCTCCACATGGCTTTGGAGCACTTGTTTGTGCTAGACGCATCTTCTCTGCCTTCGGCCTGCTGAATTAGACCCCTTCCAAGCATAAAACACTGGACGTGGGGGCCTCCCCGACCCTGCCCAATAGGTATGTAAGAATGTTAAGTTTCAACCCTTGCTTTTCTGCCCTTGTTCACTGAATATGAGCTCTAGCTCTTTGTGTCCTGAGATATGATAGTGATTACCCAGGCTATAATCCTAAATTAGACTCACCATCACTACATCTGCATTTCAGGGTTTTCTGGGGATTCAGTGGATCTCAGAGGGCCACTGGGGGAAGAAGCAGGGATATATAGGATGGTTTCCAACCTGATATACTCTCAAGACGGGGTTTTGAATCTTACTGCTTCTTCATATGGCCCCAATGTTATTCCTGGTGGGGAACATACTGCCCCACTAGCCTCACGTGGCTTTGTATTGTGTTACAATACTGTAGGGTCAGTGGTTCTCCAAAGGTGATCCACACACCAGCAGCAGCACCTGGGGATTTGGTAGAAATGCAAATCCTCTTATCCCACCTCAAACCTTTTGAATTAGAAGCTCTAGGAATGAGGCTGGGCCACAGAATTGCTATGGGAAACGAGGAGAAGAGGCCCACAAAGGTCTCTCCAAAGCAGGAGTCATTAACAAGTGTTCATAAGGCTAAGAAGCCATGGGAATAAGTACAACAGGGTAGGCATATGCAATAGGGAGTTATGGGGACTGTGGCACACTGGGAAATACACACACTAATTAAAAAGGGCGGCTGCTATTTAGCTCCAACCAGTTGCTGTCATTGGAAATGTAGGTTCACTGTTTCCAGAAGTTCCAATTTTCCAAGGGAAGCTAAAATGTAGATTTTTCTGTGAAATACTTCTAATTTTAAACCTCAGCAACCCTAGAAAAGATAAAGCATATCTGTGCCCATTGGAGGCCAGTCATTTGTTGCATTTGTTCTAAAAGATTCTTTCCCATTTGCTTCCCTAATAAGCTGGACCAATAACACGATGCCCTGCGTAGAACCTAGAAAGTGGTAGCTGGCCACTGGTTAACACATGCTAAAAAATAAGGAATTTCCAGAACCTTCCTACGATAATATTTAGACAAACTATTATACTATCCATAGGGATAAAAGGTTGAGACCTCTCTGTGAATTGGCTAATAGCTACATGGTGACATAGGTTAGTGTAGGCAGTATTTAAAATGAATTTGATACTCACTACACTGGGCCAGCCATGCCATTTGGAAGGAGTTTTGTTTCTGTTTCTAGAGAGGTTAGCTTCTGCCAGAGAAAACAGTTTCAACATACCAGACACTTCTCACCATTATGATTAACTGTCTACTGGACCCCAGTGAGATGCTAGGTAATATAGCATCAGGGAATTAGACGTAGTCTCCATGGGGGGAACCATCCATATAGATGGCAACCAAACAAAACACAGGATTATATGATCCAGGAGTAGGAGCAAGAGGGAATTCTTGCATGTCCAGCCTTAATTTCAGTTGACTGTAAGGGTATTAACTAAAGACAACATTCTCAACAGTGTATTATAACTTTCCACTGAGCGCCTGCTCCTGCAAAGTGAGACTACTTTCTCATGCCAGAAAATGTCTGTAGTTTCCTATCGTGGTCTAGCTGCTTGCTTTTTCTCACATCTGCAATATCTCCCCTCTTCCTTTCTGTACTTTCTTTAGCTTTTGTTCTGGGGCTATGTCATAATGGTGAAAAGTGTCTGGTATGTTGAAACTGTTTTCTCCTCTCCACCCAAAATGTGGCCTTTGCGCCCTTTGAACAATGGGACTTTTACATTTTACTTTGTGTGAATTGTTAACGTCTTGCCTTATCCCTGTTGTAGACTATATGTTGAAGAAAGGGGCTATAGCTTAAAGACTCTAATTTTTGGGAGGGACCCAACACAGAATAATAAGCAAACAAATATTTGTCTAACTTAACAGCATTTAAAGATGCATATAAATACAATGCCAAGTCCTACAAGTCCTACAATGGAGGAAATTTTCTGTCCATTACCTATTCTCACAGCACTACATAATCCTTAAGAGTAGCTGGTGTACAAGTATTTGTATATTTGCTAACATCTTCCTCCACGATCACAGTATAAGTTCCAAAACAAGCTCAGCATTGCAGTATCAGAGCCTAGCAGAGTGCCTGCCACCTGGTAGATACTCAATAAACATTTGTTGAATGCAAGGAAGGAAAAGTAGAAATTATATTAAACTGGAAATCAGGATATCTAACTTCCAGTCCTGGATTTATCTCTAACACTAGCTCTAACCCTTGGGAGAAATTACTTTACATCTTTATAACTTCATATTTTTCTTGTCCATAAGATGATACAGCTGGAGTAAATTATAAGCCTCATCTAGCCATAAACTGTATACGTAATTATAAATATATAATAAATACATCTACAATGCACAGACGACCAAAGGGTATGACACTGTCTCTCCAGGATCACATAATATCATTTATTAAAATAAAACTTCGCTATTTCCAACAGTACCTAACAACATAGGGCAAATCATAGTTAAGTCTGCACATGAGCAATGCCACATGTGGACTGAGCAAGTAGAACTCAACATGGACAAAGGAGGTCAAACGAGGTGTCAGAGAGAAGACAGGGTTTGTCTGGCAGGTGGGGAGGGAAATGCATGACATTTCCAAGGAGGAGGGAGAGATGGACAAAGGTTCACTGGACTCTGGGGGAAAAACAGTCTAGTGAGGAGTTTCATGCTGACTATTAATTCAAATTAATCTCCACAGTGAAAGCTATAATATGAACAAGATCAGCTATGAGCGATAACTCTGAGGTCAATCTCCAGCATCCATGAAAGTATATCGCCTGCAATAGCACAAAGATCACCATGTTGCCTTCATCCAGGTCAGAATTTCTAAGTCATTTTTACTGCCTCCCAAGCTTCATTCCATCCTTGCTGTTTTGGAAAATGACATTCAAATATAATCAACTGTAATTTGTTTTTATGTAAGAGCTTTCAACTGACGTTCTCTAAGTTGTTTAAAGTATGACAGCATTTTACAAAATACAGAATTTTAAAACTGCCTATATACATGACACCAATGGAAGTTCAATCCTTTCACTTTTTTGGTAGAATATATTCTGTATGTGGAAAGAATGTTTTTCAGGATGCTAGAGTAAGAAGATAAATTAGACCCTTTTCTATTTGTTCAAATGTCAAATGTGAAGAGTAATAAAAAACACAAGTAATTATGTGAAATTAAACAATTACTAATAAAAAAGCTATGATGAAAAGAAGTAATTTCTAATAATATTATAAATAGCAAATCAATTACAATTGACTACCCTTTTTATTTTGAACATTGTGCAGAGAAAAGCAAAACATCTATGAATGAAATCATATAAACAAAATATAATTCAATTTCATTTTGTTAAAATTGAGCACACTAGATGAAAATATTTAATGGTGAATGCTAGCTTTCAGAATTCTTAGCAAGCTGGTAGCAAGCCTTAGAGGGAACATTGTAAGAACTAAGTAGCTACTCTTAGAAACTGGCAGAATTCTAGGGAAAGACCACATGGAAACCGCAAGATGTGCCCATGTGGTAATGTCTTGTTTTAGGGATTCGGTGGTCATGAAATTCAGGTAAATCTTAGACGTGTTGATGTTTCCATGGTTGCTTAGGCAAAGGGAAGGAAGAACGGAGTTCCCACCATAGTGGGCCTTACTCTGCCCACAGAAGGCCAAGCCTTCAGATGAAACAAAAAGGATCTTATAGTCACTCTGGAAGGATTTTCAAAAACTCATTAACACCTCATAGTGGCTTGAGGTTGGAATGTCACACCTATTCCAGCTCCTATACTCCTGAAGTAGAAAAGCAAATGGTAACTTCCACATTTGTTGAAGCTCTCAGACACAAATATTCAGCTTCTTAGGCCTGCTCCATCTGAAGGGATGCCCGATACACAGAGGACCTCTAAATTAGAAAAGTCTGAACCACTGTTGGAGTCCCTTTTAATTCTCAACTGAGGCTCACAACATCTCATTCTTTTTTCTTGGTACTTACTAGTATTTTCATTTTGGCATTTGACTCTAGAGAAAATGCAGACCCCTAAAAAACTGAGGGGGAAAACCCCAGGCTTTTATTTTTCTTCTTCTGCTCAAAGAAAGTACCAAGTAAAAGGATAGAAGATGGGATCAAATTGCTGTGTTATAATCCCACCTCTACCCTGTACAAATTTAGCATGACCTTGGGCAAGCTATTAACATTTCTAAACCTCTGTTTCCTAATCTGTGAAATGGGGGGTAATAACAGCACTTATCTTAGAGGTTTCAAGTACAGAATGCATGCACAACACTTAAAGGAGGAGCCTAACACCTAAAGCTACTAGTTATTTAAAAAGCAAAAGAAAAATCTATGGCTGGTGTGGCTCAGTTGGTTGGGCATCATGCACTGAGGGGTCACCAGTTCGAATCCTGGACAGGGCACATGCCTGGATTTCAGGCTCAATCCCTAGTAGAGGGGCATGCACGAAGCACCTCTCCCATCAATATTTCTCTCTCACCCTTCCTCTCTCTATAAAAATCAATTTAAAAATATTTTTTTAAAAAGCAAAAGAAAAGGAAAACAGCACAGAAAACATAAACCATGATGTACACACCTATTAGTTTCTGTGACCTTGGGCAAGTCACCCAAACCTTAATTTGCTCAAATGTGAAGTGACATTCTGGAGGTCATACTGGATACAGGACCTCTGGCTCCTCAAATTTGCAAGCATTCTTTAGCTTAAACTTTCCTACAGAAAACTTGGATAAGAACTGTCCTTTCTTAGACCACTTCACCGTCTCTGACTGCATCACAATTTGAACGGTTGACCTTCATAGGTGCATTATACACAGAGGGACAGTTGATGTTTGTTCTTTTTTGTTTGTTTAATGAGCATTACCGCATAAATGACAAACAGCAGCCAAGCCCCACTGAGCAGCTACCACAGCTGGATTCACATAGCAAGTGATTCATTCCCACAGAACAGCCACTCCACACTTACAGTTCAACCCCTGGCTCAGCACAATTACAAATTACTACATGACACGGCCTTTTGGAGTCTCTGATGAAGACTGTAAGTCCTGTGTTTGGAATCCTTCAGACCCAGGAATCTGATTGTCTTTTCCTAAGCACCCATGTCCCTCTTCACCTGAAGACCATTGAATCTCTCAATGAGAAATCCAGAGAACCAGAGGAGAGAAGAGGAAGACGGAACAGTAGCTGAGATCAAACCAGGTTTCAATCATAACTGTCACATGCCAGCCCTGTGCCTTTACGCAGGTCACTCAACCTTCCTGAACCTCAGCTTCCTCATCTATAAAATGGGGAAAATAGTATGCTGTAGGGCTGTTAGGAAAATTAAAATGTTGGTAAAAATCTCCAAAAAACAATATTATAATTATGAATTTTTGTTATCTCAAAATTACCATTAATACATGTTGATTATTTCAATAAATATTTATCTACAGTGTGTCAGGCAATGAATTAGACACTGATAAAGCAGAGAATTTATGTTAAATAAAATGTTCCAGGTAACAAAATATTAGGTAAGAAAGTTTATCAAACTGTCACATATTATTCTAGGTTTATATTTATTACCCCACTATTAAATTTTCACTTTCATCATTAGATTTTATTTTTAATCTCCATTATGGCATTTGCAAGGCAATTAGTAACTATAAGGTACATTGCCTTTCCCAAAAAACATTTGCTGAAGATATATTTCTCCCTTTGCCGTTACTTCACTATCGACTAGATTTCCTTATTCTAACATACAATGGATTCCTTCTTGGGAGAAGGAAACACTCTATTTTTTCTGTTTAAAATATTCTTTTTCCTTAAAAGAACTCAATCTCTTTGTTGGCCCTACCACTATAATTGTCCATGTAAAATATCCTTCTATTTAGTTCTTTGCTTATCATTTTCCGTCTTCATGTTTGTCTGCCATCTCATAATGATCAGTATGAATGACATGAAAGTCAAATGCTTGATGCAGAATGGCAAGCAGTTCCAAAGGGCCTGCAACTGAGGTAATTACATGGTTCCATTACATAGAATCTTGCCCCCAGGTCTGTGAAATCTTGGGATGCCATATAAAATTTTACACTATTTTTGAAATGTTCCTTATTACCTTCATGATTATGATGATAATATAATATGTAAATATATATAACAAATACTACAAAAAAGTTTATTTTCAAAGAACTTATACAAAGTCACAGTGATAACGAAATTAGAAAAGGAGACTCTTTTAAATATATGCCTATTCATTAAAATCCAAAATAATGAGGTCTACCTGTTTGTTGCCATCAAAGAATATTTGAGGAACATTAGTTACTTGGGATTTGAATGGCTGCTTATTTGAAAAATGGGTTCTAAAATCAAAATCTGATAAATGTGGCTATGCAAAGTTAAATAGATGTCTGTACTGCAGAACTCAGGACCTTTAAAAAGGTAATGGTGCCAGGAATCCATGAGCACACGGTGGGGTTGGAGACATCACTGTATTTCTCAAACTTGTTTGACCAGGGCAGCTTTCCCCGCTCGGATCAGTCCATTAGATTGGTCTTCTCGTGGATCACATTTTGAAAAACACTGACTAGAGACTAAGATTCCCAACAACAAACCAGGGGTTGATTTTACACAAATGAAACAATGAATTAACTGGCTCTCCCCCAACTCTGCCATCATAGGCAAATGCCTGCTTTATGGATTCATATCATCTTCCTTTTTGAGATCATATTTTGCATGTGGTTCATTTCCTGATGACAATACGTCTCAGAAAAACTTAATCATTGAGCCCTTTGCAATGTCTGTGCTCCTACAATCTTATTAACCAGAAGAGCATGCTGCTGCTGGTTTGGGGTTTTATTTTGTTTGACAACAGGAAAAAGAGATAAAGATGATTCCCCTGTTCAGCTTGGTAGATTTTTAAGCAAAGCCAGAAAAAATAAAAAGAGCAGGCTCCTTAATGAAGGGTGTCCCAGATGGTCTCAGGATTCCAAGTCCTGCACAGGGAATGTAATCTTTCTGGGGCATCCAATGTGAAACCTGACCACCGCAGCTTCAGATCTTGTGTTTTGGGAGAACTGAAAGTGAAAAGGGCTCTGGGTCTCCAAATCTCGCAGAAGGAAAGAAGTTTCTTAGAACACTTACTTAACTATCCCTTTAACTCAAAGAACAAGAAGTAGTTCTGATAGTAAGAATTTAAGAAGAAAGGACAGCAATGGCAAACTTGTCTCATAAAGAACAGTAATGAAACATTTAGAATCCGAGGAGCAAGATGGGAAGGGAAATAGGAGAACCCACATCTCACTAGGCATTTTTGTTTTTCATAATTTAAAAGCATCTTGGGGGGAGTAAATGAGTTATATAATCAGTCAATCTGAGAAGGAGCCAAATTTCAGAAAGATTACAGATAAGAATCAATTGGAGAAAGTTACTTGGACCAGTATGGAGAAACCTGCAACATCCTAGTGAAAGTATGATGCTAGATATTATAGTCTAACACATGACACTTTTGAGTATGAAAATGGTCACTAAAATTAAATTACTAAAAGCTAATGTTATATATCTTTGAGATATTTATTAACCAATCAGTTTATTATTAAAATGTTCTCAAATATAGAATTCTTCCTAAAAAGTAAAACTTTCATGTATCTGTATAAAGTAAAAAAAAGAAAAGAAAAAAGAGCAGAGGAATTTTTCTTGGTACATTCATGTACTTTAGTCATGTTTTTAGCCATATCCGTTCCTAATATCCTGTCCCTGACAGTTTTCAGAAGACTATTTTTAATTTAGAAATACCCTTTCTTTTAGGCACTGAAATGCCTGTGAAGCCTAGAACAAATTCTGCTAAATGGAAAGTATTCTTAACTCTAATTTTTTAAAATGCAAATATGTAAATATTTCAGTTCAAGTATTTTCATAGGAACTATTTTTTTCTATCAGTTCATAATATTATTCTTTCACAGATACTTTTAGGAGATGGAACTGATGACTGGTAGATTATCGCAACTTGTTTGGACACAATTATGACTTATGTGTGAGTCATAACCAATTCCAAAAACATTTCTGCTCCAAAGGCTTTGTAATTTAATACATGTTCTATTTATCATGATACCATGCACCATCAAGAACTATATTCATATCATTATCACAAAATACTTTTATTTTCAACATTTTTAAGGAAGCAAAAGCATTTACCATTGAATTTTGTGTGGTTGATGACATCACTATGGCTACAATGGTGATGTTAAATATCAACAATTTTGTACAAGTTACCCATTACTGTTTACTTTCTTGAGAAAGAAAATTCAGTATTTAATTTTTTGTTAAACATGCATTTTCAGGTTTGTTTGTTTTTAAAAGCTTTTTATGGCCAAAAGGATTTACTGCAAAATAAATACATGATCAGGAAATAAAGCAAATAGTAATAGATTTATGCCAAACAATAAATAATAAAGCCATTGAGGCCAAAGCTTTCAGACCACCATGGCAAGAGTGTTCAGTGGGGATTTTCTACATGCACCTAACAATATCCTGTTGATCCTGCTGAATGACTTCCTGGTGTCTTAGTGGACCTCACAGCCTATAGACAGAGCACAGCAAGATTGGCTAATAACATCAAATAGCAAAGGCAACAGCACCCATCCTTCTCTACCACCCTAGAGGCTGCAAGGAGTTGACTGTCCCTAGTCCCTCTTGTCTGAGCAGACTGTGTATTAGCAGTGAGTGCTCACATGCTGTCTTTGAAAGGGAGATACAGTTTTACTGCATCTGGGAAGGATTTGAAAGAGAGTTGAAACATCTTTCCGATTTAACCAAGTGATAACGTGAGAAATCTGTTCAACTGCCCTGGCAGAATCTGGAAATACAAAAATGAAAGTCTATCAGATCCATCCTGGATCTTTTTGGTGCAGCTGTTAATAAGAAAGCTTCACTGAAAAATGAAAAAAACTGGAGCAAATGTTAAACTGGTGGGATGCTAGCACAACAGGTGTAAAACCCAAGTGTCTTGGGCAAACTAGGACTTAGGATCAACCTATGTCTGGGGAAGACTTGTGAGAGGGAAATTAATAATCCTAGAAGTATGCTGACAGTCTACAGACCTACTTGTTCTAACACAAACGATTTTTTAATGGGGTCAACATCTAAAACTGAAAGCTTTCTCATTAAACAATTTCCTATTTCTCTTGAAAAATGGAAGACCCAGCAACATTGTGCCCATACTCCAACAGGACAAGACGCTGTAGCCATTAGGCTGCCACCTGCCTCTCACTATTGTCCCTAAGAATGGGAGCATAATTCTTCATGGAAGTGAAGAATAGTGTGTGTCTTATAATGCCAAAACTAATTAACTCACTCACTAACTCATCAACTGGAAGAATAAAACCTGGCTGGCTTCACACTGCCTGCCTGGTGCTGAAGTAATCTGATTTTGCACCCCACTCCCTACCCCCAACTCCCTTTATAGCTGGGTTAATTCTTCTGTTCTTTGTGTGCATTCTGCATAAAAGGAATTGAGAATTACACTGAATAGGACTCTAACCAGTGGAAATTTTCTCAGCTTCCTGGTCAGAATCCATTAAAAAATAATGTGCACATGGGATCTTCCAATGTCCTCCCTCCCCCAGTTCCTTAATTTATACCCTAGAGCTGTGGTTACACTTAACTTCAAATGTGTATGTTTTGCATCCAATCCACCAAAGAGACCTGACCCTGGCTTGCGTTATCTACCAATGGTTCTACATGATCTGGGTTGTTAGGGGTCATGAGGTACAGTGCACAGTAGCTAAGGGCCTGTGACTTCACAGCCAAACACTAAGTTTTAACCATGCTTCCATATACTTGCTTGGTGCCTTTTCAAGCCTCAGTTTCCTTTGTTCTAAATAGAGGTAATGTTACCTTTGTCACAGCATTTTGCAAAGCTTAAATATGATATTATATATAAAAGAGCAGAGGAACAAGCACATACTAGTGGCTCAGTAAACAGAAGCAACCTGAGTTTGTACTTCAGGTATGATCCAAGGGGAATGATAGTGAAATGTCCTCAGTGAATGAACTCTTTGGGAGATTTCAACTTTTGGAAATCTGTTCCAAAAATACAAAATAGTTTCTATGATGCCTCCCAACCTGCCATATAGCACTACCAGTTTTATATCTTAAGGAAATGTTGTTCTAAACCAGCGGTTCTCAACCTGTGGGTAGCGACCCCTTTGGGGGTCGAACGACCCTTTCACAGGGGTTGCCTAAGACCATCGGAAAACACATATATAATTACATATTGTTTTTGTGATTAATCACTATACTTTAATTATGTTCAATTTGTAACAATGAATTGGGGGTCACCACAACATGAGGAACTATATTAAAGGGTAGCGGCATTAGGAAGATTGAGAACTACTGTTCTAAACTCTTAAATTATGGATTACTGGTGATTATTTTACAGTTACAATGGTTTTTCAACCAGAAGCATGTCGACTTTAAGTAACATGTAAGTTGTTTTCTTCTCCACAAGAAAGCCCAAATCTCACTATACTGCATTCATCTTGATGCCATGTTTTCAAAACATGCAAAGATCACAACCCGATTAAAACCTTTTTAAAGACACCTTTTTAAAGATGTATATGAAGAATTTACTTGGGATTATATATCCAGACATGCTATTCCCCTTAAATTATGATGAGCTACAAATGAAAAGCTACAGTGATTGGTGATGTAGCATGGATCATGAAATAAAACCAAACCAACTCCATCTCTATATAACTCAAAAGAACTTAGCAAACTGCACTGCTTTTTCAGGAAGATAAAAATGCATATTGCCTCTTTTATGTGTTCTTAGCTACATATCTATTTTTGAAAAGGTTTCATGTATGTTCTAAATTTAGCTCCTACTTCCTTTTTACTGTGCAATCGGAGCTACAGTCCACCTCTGATAACATTCTGATCTTTACTCCAAGGAACATATATGGAAACTGCCTCTCAGAAGGAAGATAACCTTTCACTAACCTCTTCTGTGCTTGTGGACAGTACGAGATGACCCTTTCTTCCTGTCTCCAGCTTCTATGGACACCATCTACATATATTTTAAGTAGTATTTTAAAATTCCCTTTACTTGGTGGGAGAAAATTTTATCCTTTCTAGAGCGTCACCATCTTTTATTAAACAGATATCTTGCTAGGAAAATATAAGTAAGAGAAAGAAACATCTCTTTTCGGCTAAGGAAGAAGATGGAGTGCAGAGAAAACAAAAAGAAGCGGTGGACCCTCCGGTTCCCTTTCCCATCGGATCCCATGGTGATCGTAAAAGGAGGAAAAGTAATATTGAAGCTGGCCTCACAGTACTTGTAGTCTGTGGGCTAGTTTCAAACAAGGTAAAAAAAAACAAAAACAAAAACAAAAAGAAAGAAAGAAAAAGAAGGGGTGGTATAGGGAATTGGTGTGTGGAATGAAGTTAAACACAATGACACTCATACAGAGATTTCAGAATAGTTTATCTGGGTTAATTACCATTCTATGAAATGTTTTTCACTTTTTATTTTCCATTCATTAATATCAGACTTAAGAAAGGTAAATTATATAGTGATAAAAATTTGGGGGTATGAAGGGAAAATTTTAAGCAATATATTCAAAATTATAAGCAGAAACAACTTAAGTGTATAGCAGTAAATGTAACTGCCCAGAAGTTGTTGAAGGAAATCATTAGTCACATAGAGCAGTAGCCCCTAATTAAACTGCTAAGCAACAGAGCTGGTGAAGAAAGTATGTATAGTGAAGCCGCAGTCTCCCAAGAATCCTATTCATCCTCCCATTTAAGCCTTTCCTTATATTCTTATCTTCTTGAGGCATTCACAGTCTTCATAAACCATTTGTTGAACACAGGGCATATATTACTGGCACTGCTATTTAACTGCTCCATGTCTGTATACAGGGCAGCAATTTACAAAATATTTCTTATATTCTAGCAGAATGCTAAGGCTACTTAATAAGCACTTCTGCAATAGAACATGACTGTCTACTTTCTAATATATTTCTCCAGAAATGTGATCTAACAAGATGGTGGATAAGAAGGAGTAATGACCAGCATTGGACAGAGGAAGCAGT
The DNA here is from genome assembly GCF_000147115.1 of Myotis lucifugus. NCBI lineage: Eukaryota > Metazoa > Chordata > Mammalia > Chiroptera > Vespertilionidae > Myotis > Myotis lucifugus. Next base: position 5,986,328 of record NW_005871079.1, read on the forward strand.
CCAGGAAGTTGGGAGGCCTGGCTGGGCCTCTGGTATGACCTTGGACTAGTCTCCTAGCCTTTACTAGTTAAGTGTTGACCCCTGTAACTGAGTTATTGTTTTAGAGAATGCCTGTGATGCCTTGCTCTAATAATTACACAATCAAATATAAGTTGGGGTGAAATTAAAGTATTTAACCAGAGGTATGCATGGGCACTGGCCAAAAGCACAGAGCAGGTTCTGGACTTTCCCTGCCATGCCTCACATCAACCTTTTGGCTGCTGGGCCACATAGAAGCCAGGAGTGTCCCAGGGTAGAAGCAGGGATGCTGGGGTCACTCAAGGAACTTGAGGCAGTGGCTTTAAAATATTATAATTTAAAATTTTTAGCATTGGTACCGTATTAAAAATGGGTAAGAACTGAATAGCAACTCAGCCTATATGTAATATCTTTGAATCATAAATATGTTAATTTTATTCAAACGTTATTATTCTCATCTGATGGCACAGAACTGCTTACAGAGCTTGCAATAAAATGAAAACTGAAATTCCTACCACACCATTGATAATGTATCTTTATTTCGCTTCTCCCCATACCTCTAATTGAACATTTTTTAACTCCTTGCCTTCTCCACAACAGCATTAGATTATCTTGCAATGAGAAGCCCAAACCTTGCTATGTTTCCTGCTTTGCTCAATAACTAAAACATCAAGTCCAAGAACAGACCTAACTCTTATCTTGGTTCTGTCGATGAGGAAAAGTGCTTTTGTTCACAATAAAATTCCCTGTGACCTGCTACAGCAATCATGGTCCTGTCCAGGAGCCGGTGGCCCCTCTGAACACAGTTGCATCTCAGGCAGGCCAGCAACTTGAGAGCCCAAGAGAATGATGCAGCGAACAGTGGGGAGGGCGGATGTAACCCTCTACTACAGTGGTTCTCAACCTTGGCTGCACATTAGAATCACCTGGGGGACTTTAAAAAGCTCTCCTGTCTGGGTCCCAACCTTGGAGATACTGATTTAATTGGTCTGGGAAGTGCTCCCTTGGTGGTCTCATGTACAGCCACAGTTGAGAGCAATGGTGGACACCTGTGGTCTCCAGTGTAGGGAACACATAACCCACCCACAGGGTGCAAAACAACCTATCAAAACCTCTGTGTTTAACCTGAAAAGGAGAAAGATAATACGTTTTAACTGTATTTAATGGATGGGAAAACAACAACACCCTCATGCATCTGACGGCCGTGGGTGGTGTCCAGGAGTCCTGAGGGAAAGGCAGGGCTCCTGAGAAATCCTTTCTCCATTCCTCTCAGTGTGTGGCTACACAGCTCCATTATGTGTCCCCAGTTGGCAATTCTCAGATGCTCTTATCGGAAAGAGAAGAATCCTGACAACAGTGTAGAATGAGAAGGGGAAGAGTCAGGGAAACACTGTGAGCCATGAGAGGGTTCCTAATGATGTGATGGCAAACCACTTACAAGAACTGTATGTTTTTCTTTTTCAAAATGACAAGTGTTTAAAATATGCTGACCTTTTTTATTTTTTGCCATGACAAGGGGGTGGAGATATTTTTAAAAACATAAACACATTTAATCGATCTTGTCGAGGCCTGAGAGAGAAATCACTAGGGAACTTGTGCTGTGAAAAGAGCATTTTGAAAATGGGTATTTGGAAACGTTGCCATTGTGGTGTGGCTTGGCTGTCAAAACCAATGTAAGGTGTGACACTAGGAAGAAGAAAGCTATCACATGTATAAACTTTAAAAATGTGGGGGGAAATCTTTTCAAGAAAGAGTTGCAGTGGGTTTTTAACCCATTTATTAAAGATGAATAATGTAACACCTTTCAACTAGTTTGAAAGAAGAGCTGGTGGGGATATCAGTGAAGATGGAAATTTACTAGCAAAATTTCAGTTAAAAACCTTTGCATAACTGATGAATGGGACTGGAAATAAGCACTATGATTTAGTAGGCACAGCCAATGGGACAGGTCCTTCCATTTACAACTATATATCTTGTGTGATACCCTTTAATTTATGAAGCAATAAAAATACGTACTAAATCAAACTGAACTTATAACCAGACCGCTGAATCACTGCCACAAAGAATTAATCAAATTAGAAACAACAACATTAAAATGTTTTACATTACAAAGGACTCAAAATTTTGTTAAGCATAATTTCAATAAAAACCAAAATAATTTTTATCGATGGGGTACATGATCAATACAAGGAGTATTTAGTCAGTCATCCCAAAATCAGAGATCTGAAATGAGAGAGGACGTTTGCACTGGAGATGATAGACCCTGGTTACCTGTTGGGTTGGGAGTATACCAGAGGGAGGTAAGGAAAATTAGGAATTCTGACCTATAGAGTGAGCCATGAAGAAACTTCTGGAATCTGCTAAAGACTGGTTTAGTGATCAAGCATAACTGCGTTAGCAGGCAAGTATACATACATTTCACCAGTTCCATGAGCCTGGGGAGAAACTGTGCCTCTTATTTTCATTGTCCCAGTGTCTCATACTATGGTTTTGTATGGTGGGTGCTCAATAAATGCTGTTGACAACAGCCAATTGTTTTTTGGTGAAAAAACTATACGATCTCAGTAGTGTGGCAATAGGATCCACTTCCACTAATTCAACATCAAATCACCATTCTTACAGCTGACAGTGAGTTGTGCTGATATAATATCTACAATGGTCAGCCACTAGGAAATGGAAAAATTATTAATTAGTATCATTGCATAATAAAAAGCCTCTGTTAAATATAGTACAGTGGCAAACTATGCGACAGTGTTCTGAGCCCCAGAAGACACCCACTCTCAATCTGTTAGAATTATCTGTTTCACACTCCATGGATTAATATTTGGTTTAGTTGCTGGAATCACTAAATATCCTGATCTTAATATTACTGTGCATATAAAAATGCCCCTGTGATATAATGGAAACTGTTACATAGAGATTACATCTCAGATCACGGAAACAGTTTCCGCTTTTGTGAAATATTATCCTGAAAAGCAAATCTTTAAGGAAATGGAGAAACTACAGGCAATAAGCATTCATGAACATTTTTATGTATGCATACAACTCCCCTTCGGTTCCCTTACAGTGCCAGGGTCTCCTGTGGCCTAAACTAGTTGTATGCAATGGCCCTCCTCGGCCTGCTCTCAGAATGCATTAACCAGCAGGAGAACTCCCCACAGGCTCCAGATCACGTGCTTCTCTCACCTGAGGTGCCTCTGCTCTGCATAACTGAGGAGATAGCACATGTAGGTCAAAGACATCCTTTGAAGAGATTTAAACTCATCTGACACCCCAGGCAGCATTTAGAGCACCGTTGTGCCCCCTCTTTTGCTGCTTTCCTATTTTTCAATCTGGGGCACAAATTTCTCCTGTTTCTTCATGTTCTCTGTGCAGTCTCCATCACATGCAACTGTGCTGCTCATTTTATTGGAGGTGTCTTTTCTGCCTGCTTGCTGATTCATAATGGAGCAGAGCTGGAAAAGGGACACAGTATATCTACACTAGGTTCCACCTATCAGGACACTGGTTTTTCCTGAAACCCAGAGTCCAGTAACAAAGCTCTTACTGCAGTTTATTCACAACACTATTTGGGTTGAAAACTACGATACAGACTGGAGATCCAGATCTGCATAGCTGTATGTGTATCCTACACCACAGTACAGCACCAGGGGGTGGGAAGAAATGGATATGGTGCACCAGGAAGAGATCTGGCAGGAGATGCCTGGAGGCCCAGTACATGGTAACATAATGTTATCTGGGTAGGTGAATAACCACAGCACCCATAATGTTAATATTAAAATTTAGAAAAGCACCTAGCAAACCCCCAAAACATGATCTTGGGAGTACCCAAGTCTGTGATAACAGGTATCACCAGTCCCCCTTTTTATTCAGGTTAACGGAATGCTTATTTCCCACTCCTTCAAGACTACTTTACCTTTAACATTATTCCTCCCATCATTTACAGGGTATGTGTGAAGTATTTATTCTATTTAATATCTCAGCACCTATTTGGTGCACAGCACTCTGATGGACACTTTAAAAGATGCAAAGATGCAAATGGTTAGTGAGACAATTATGAAGACAAATAATAAAAGGAAGGCATCTGGAGAGAATGTAGACAAAGCAGGGTGCAATTGAGAGGTATCCCCCCAAATGTGCATGAGGAAATATGCAGATCTTTCTAGGAGCTCTTCAGATGTCCTTCCTCACACTTAAATCTGTGATGCACCAAAAGAGGAAGCTAAGTGTGAGCACAGTCGCCTGTGTTATGCACTATACAAGGTCCTAAGCCCAGGGGGCAATGGGAACGAAGCCCCACCGCGTGCTGCAGGCCAGGCACAGGGTGTCCACACAGGAACGCCTTTTGCATTTCACACGAAGGCGCTCAGATAAGGGCAGGCCTGCAGGAAAGGCGCCAACTGTACCAGCTCATAGATATCTCTCTCCTTTGCCTCCAAGTAGCATTTATGGCACGTGTTACACAATTAAACAGCTAATTATATACTGCATGTGCTGTTCCTGCTTTATTTTGTATTTTTAAATATCATCTCCCTAACTAGACTTTCCCTGAGGGGCAGTAGCATATCTCAATTCCCTATGGCTCCCTTAGTTGGTCCTGAATTTCTATGTTTCAGGTACCTGTTTGGATCAGAGGTAAACAACTAGTGGGTTTGTATCCAGCCGCTTAAGGTTAATGACACGCAATTCCAGGGGTGTGGTAAAAATTCTCATTGCTCCCCAGGGTCATCTGGTTCATAACTCTGCACTTGGCCATGTGGTGACATGAAACCATCCTTGAAAAGATAGGTATATATCCTTATATTAACTTATTTACTTAATTCCTCAGATGCTCAGGTATTGTGTTTTTTTAATATATATTTTTATTGATCTCAGAGAGGATGGGAGAGGGAGTGAGAGATGGAAACATCAATGATGAGAGAGATTCATCGATCGGCTGCCTCCTGCACACCCAACACCGGGGATTACGCCTGCAACCCCGGCATGCACGCCCTTGACTGAAATCGAACCTGGGACACTTCAGTCCACAGGCTGATGCTCTATCCACTGAGCCAAACCAGCTAGGGCAGATGCTCAGTTTTATTAACTTACTTTACTTAATTCCTTAGATGCTCAGTGTTTTTGAAGAAAAACTGGGAATTGAGAAGCTTTTCTGAGGATATCTCTCATATGATATCGCAGTGGCTTTGGCGATCAAGGAAGCCATAAGCTCCATGTCCTCTTTAGGCAGTGAGTCTGGTCAGACACACACTATTTTTAATCCTGCATTCTATTACTAAGCAGGCAATTTGCTCAATAAGGCAGATTGGAAATGTTTTATGTAGCTCATACAATTGCCACTCTTTCTTTTGTAGAAAAGGCTCTACATAAGGAGAAGCTGATCCAATAGTTAAAGTATGAAAGACTTGGCTGCTGTAGAAAAAACATTTTCTTCCAACATCTAGGCAAGAGAGTTTCCAAAATTCCTACAGTCTGATAAAATTAAAACCACATGGAAAATGGTGTTGAGGTTTTTTGTGTTTTTTTTAAACATAGAAAAACATTTTAAAATATGTAATAATGCATTCAGAACTTAGGTACCAATAAATACTCTGAAATTGAGTGTCAAAAATTTTTGAAATTGAGTGTCAAAAATCTCTTGGTGTTAAAAGAGAAAATACGTAATAATAGTTGCACATAATCACTTAGTGTCTCACTACAACTATGCATTTGTACCTGCTGAACGAGTGAGGGCAGTTTGAGATTTTTGTCTTAGCCTTAGATGCAGAGCAGGTGAGCTGTGATGGACGGAACTCAGTATTTCCTACTTCCTCATTTTGCTCCCCTGTAATTTACAACCATTTTCGGGAAACACTGGCTATTGAGGAATTATTTATAGCATACATTATGAACTGTTAAATAAATGTGGTATATTGCTTTTTGGCTCATTTGTTTAAGGTTAGTGATTTTCAGCAGATCTGATTATATGCCTTTAGGCTAACTAGAGTTGAGAGTCCATGGCTTTTGGCAAATAATTTTTAAATACACTATGACACCACCTTTTTTTTTTTTATAGAACACTGTAGAGATCTACATCATTAGCCAAATTTAATGCACCATATTCTGCAACTCTGGTTGGTTTTAGAAAGAATTACAAAAATTCTTACTCTGAGAATAAAGCCTGGCCCACTTTTGTTTAAAATGACCAGAGGCATCTGATTCCTGCCAGCAGGAAGGGAGCTGCCTTGAAGACCTCGCAGGTACTGGAAATGTAGTGACTGTGACATCTGGTAGTAAGAACAGTCTCTGGAATGAACAAAAACCCACCTCCAATCTGCTTTTTCTTTACCCTGACTGGGGAAATGGGAATAGGGAAGATCTTCTTTCAGGGCCTTGATCTGACTGAGTTTTAAGAGCATTACATAGGCAAGTTCTGTCATGATACTGGTTATTTGAGTTCTCCGCTTCAGGTTAGCAAAACAACACATTACTGGGTGATGTAATTCTTTTTTCAGTTGTCAAACTCCACCAACAAAGAAAAAAAATTCAGCAATATGTTAACACACTCTTCAGACTAGAAGTGACTAGTGAGGAGAGGAAAAGTAATACTTAGAAACCTAGACCAGGGACAGGAATACAACTTTCACAGTACCCTTTGATGGTTCTTCGAATAATAAAAACAAAACAACAATCTGTTTAAATTCTGTCAACTTAGAAATGAACAGGCAGTAAGTCCTGCATCTATTAAGCCTACAACTAAAATTAAATTGTGCAATTTATATTTACAGAACCACTGTGAGTATTATTATTCATTGTGACTATTACTATTCATCTTTACGCTGTAACAGTTTCTGATTTCCTATCTTCCACAGCAATGAGAAAATAGATGAGGCCTGCATTCAATGTACCATTTTAAACTGCTTTAATTTCTGAGAGCTGACTCTAATGATTTCAAAATTCTGATGTTGTTTTATAACATTCCATTTTTAGTTGTAGGAGGAACTAGTTTCCTTTGTGAAGAAATGTTTACCTAAAATTCAGCGACTTTTTCTCAGTGTCTCCTTAATTTTTTTCTACTGCTTCTTAGTTCAAGTAAAATTAAGTTAAATAAGTATATATAATATTTATATAGAAAGACATGTTAACCAGTCGTTCTCTCTATGCTTTTGATATTCAGCAAATGCTGACAACAGCTGTTTCTCAGGGGTAGGATACTGAGTGACTAATGAGGTCTCTCCATAATGACTGGCTTAAAAAAAAGTATTTTTTTTTCCAAAAAAGGAATAAAACCATTATCTTAAAAATGCCTCAGAATTACTTTTAAATATATTACTTGACATGAAAAGATGCTAAAAATATAATATTGGAACTAAAAGGTAGATTGTAACATAGTAAAACACCATTTTTATTTTAAAAATCCACATGCATAAAATTGCCAAAAGAAATAGAACAGAATATTAAAGGCGATTATACCCAGTGGGATACTGAGTGATTTTAATTTTTTAATTGATCTTTGCCAGCATTTTCTAATTTGCCTACAAAGAACAGCATCACTCATGAATTTTATATAAATAAATGTTTACATTTAAAATAGAACCCTCATAATTTTTACTGGGGTGTAGCTAAGATTTTTAATGGAAATTCTGGAGATGATGATGTCTAGACAGAACTTGTGACCCTAAAGAGCAATAAAATCCTTTTGCAAAAGAATGCTTTAATTTCTGAGAGCTGACTCTAAGAGAGGTGTGGGCTGACTTTAATTGGCGCCCTCTTTACAATGATGGGTCCATACTGGCTGGGTTGGAGACTGCCTTTCTCCTTCCTTTGTTGCTCTAGAACTTCCATTTTTGGTTGTCGGGCTCTGTCTCTCTCCCACCCCAGGCCTCCTCTGAACAGAACTGTTGTAGCAGGTAAATAATCAAAGGTCTTTCTGGACCATGTATTAACCCAAACTGGGAGTCAGACTTGATTGACCAAGACCGTAAGGCCTCATTATAGCCTTAATTTTTACAGTAAAATGAGATGGCCAGTCAAACATTGCTTTATTTCAGACAATCTTCCATTCATTTATTTGCGACTAAGGTAACTAAAGAAAGATTTAGGAAATGGTTTCTGAATGGACTGAAATGTGCTCCCCATAAATCATTACACCCTTCAGCTTTATCCAGAAGTGATGAATTTACAAGCTACCCGGAGTCCTGGCTGAGCATGTCAGAAAAAGAAAAGCCATAGCAGACAGCAGACATTTGTCATAGCAATATCTTTACTGATACAGCTCCTAGGGCAATGGAAACTAAAGAGAAAATAAACAAATGGGACTATATCAAAATAAAAAGCTTCTGCACAGTGAAAGAAACCATCAACAAAACAACAAAAAGACCACTACATGGGAAAACATATTTGCCAATGTTATCTTTGATAAGGATTTAATCTCCAAAATTTACAGAGAACTCATACAACTTAACAAAAAGAAGATAAAAATCCAGTCAAAAAATGGGCAAAGGATCTAATAGACACTTTTCAAAAGAAGACATAAAGAAGGCCAACAGACATATGAAAACATGCTCAAAGTCACTAATCATCTGAGAGATGCAAATCAAAACAACAATGAGGTACCATCTCACACCTGTCAGAATGGCTATCATCAGCAAATCCACAAACGACAAGTGCTGGAGAGGATGTGGAGAAAAGGGAGCCCTCTTACACTGCGGGTGGGAATGCAGACTGGTGCAGCCACTGTGGAAAACAGTATGGCGTTTCCTAAAAAAATTAAAAATGGAACTTCCATTTGACCCAGTAATCCCACTTCTAGGAATATATTCCAAGAAAACAGAAACACCAATCAGAAAGGACATATGCACCCTATGTTCATAGCAGCACAATTTACAATAGCTAAGATATGGAAACAGCCTAAAAGTGCCTATCAGCAGATGAGTGGATTAGAAAACTGTGGTACATCTACACAATGAACTACTACACTGCTGTGAAAAAGAAGGAATTCTTATCATTTGCAACAGCATGAATGGACCTGGAGAGCATTATGCTAAGCGAAATAAACCAGTCAGAGAAAGGTAAATATCACATGATCTCACTCTTTTATGGAATATAATGAACAACATAAACTGCTGAACAAAAATAGAATTAGAGTCATAGAAGCATTGAAAAGACTGTCCAACCTATGAGGGATGGCAGGGGGTGAGGGGGTAAGAGATCAACCAAAGGACTTATATGCATGCATATGAGCATAACCAATGGACACAGATGGGGGTGAGGGCATGTGCTGGGGGGTGGGGTTGGCCAAGGAGAGGTCAATGGGGGAAAAGGAGACTTATGTAATACTTTAAACAATAAAGAATTTAAATTTAAATATATATGAAAAACAAGAACCATAATTTGACACTTCCAAATTGCAGCCTTCATACATAGACCCTACTCTGCTTAGGGTCTCCTCACTAGATTTTATTTTAAATACAGGCTTCCACAAAAAGAGCACATCTCACTTTCTAGCATGTGCAGCCATGAAGTTAGTGAAACCATCATGGGGCTGCCAGGGACAGCAGGGTACTCATAAGCTGTGGCCTGGCCCAAAATGTCACTTGTGCCACAACCTAAATGAGGTTCCACGAATGACAAGAACCAGGAGGGCAGGGAGGTGCAGTTTCAATATTGAGGGTTGGCTCTACTTTACTTGGAGGAAGCATCTAATTAGATGTGGAGGTGGCAACATTTGACTTTCATGTCATTCATACTGATATTTACAAACTTGAATGTTAGTCTCACCTTTCTAATAAGACTAAGAAAGCTGAAAAATTCACATGTATTTATTTAAACTAGGTATTTAATTAGAACATTAACCAAAAGATACCTTCCCCAATACTTTAGCATTCCTATACCCAGTTTATGATGACAGAAAGCTTTGTTTTTTAACACTGCTGAGATTTCTGAGAGGGCCAAGTTCAACTTTTGACTGTTTTATTTTCTTTGCCAGCAACTGGAGAGCATAGCCTTCCCAGATGACTTGTGATTCATCTTTAATTCATTTTCCCGTCTGGGAACCTGGACATTTTTCTCTGCAAATGCTCAAGAAGCACATGTTTTATTTTTTAAAAGAAAATGTTACATTTCTTCCTCTACCCTTTTGGATGCGTACTTCACTCAGTAAATGGTTGATTGAATAATGATTTTTTTAAAAAATACGTGGTCTGGTGATATGAAAGAATTCATGTATTTCTAAATCAAACATTTCCTCCTCTTTAAAAAACATGAATGGATTAGCATATAGTTAGGTGCAAACTATTACCTCTGTTCTCATTCTTGGGTGGGGTGTTTAGTGCAGATGTGTGCATTTCATTACGTTTTATAACTTATACGTTACGTAAACCTTATATGTCTGAATCAAAAATTGTAGAAGAAAACGGTGAATGGGTGAATGATGAGCATTCATTATTAATGTTAGAGTCTAGGTCATGTTAACGTGCCAGTCTTGGGGAGGAGTGGGAGGGAGATAATTGGCTCATAAGCCTTGAGTTGGCAAGAGCAGTTCCTTTCTCTTTGAGCCCAAGGTCACATTTCATACTCTTCCTTTCTCTTGAGGGACAACAGTGGAGAGAGGGGGGCAGAGGTAGCAGGTGGGGAGAGCAGGTCAGGCATGGCCACTTCCCAGCACTGTGAAGGCGCACGTTCTGTCCTCTGGTGAGAGACGTCAGTGGCAGTCTATCACTGCCCCTGCAGTGGCTGCTGATCCCATCCTGTTACTCGTGCACCCCCAGACATCATGCCTCATGCATTCATGCTTTCAAAAAGCTCAGCCCGACTGAAATAGATTGAAGCACAGACACACACACACAAAGAATTTTCAAAAATATTTTCTGCCCCCCCCCCCATGGGAGTTTATGATGACCTATAAAAGAAAAAAATTTCTCTACACATAACACATATATTAGTGAACATTTCTTAACTGTTTTGTGGTGATAGAGTGGCATTAAAGATAGATGTTGGAAGCATTTAAATAAAAAAAAAATCCAGCATCTCACAGTAAAGTCAAATTTTGCATTGACATTTCCTGCAAGGGCAAATAGGAGGGAAAAAAGCCCAAAGCTTTCAGCATATATTTAAAACAGCATGGCCACAGAGACCTGATTGGCAATGGGACAATCACCATTCTGCAATTTTCACAATAAATTGGGCAAAATCACTACAATTTGGTACAAATGTTCCTTTGAGGTATATTTCTCAGAGCAGGCATTATGTTTTATTCCAATGTTCCTTTTTCCTCCTTGCCTCTAAGTTGCATTCTAGAATTTTTATTTAAAAGGAATCTACAATAATCATTATTTATTATTTGTTTTAGACTTATCAATGGTTATATCAATTATTAATAAGTAATATATTCATAAATAAAATTCAGTGAATTGAACCATATGTAAATTATGGCAATGTTTTTAAAAGACAGTTTGGCATTGGTAAAAAATCCTCTGAGATCACCTTCATTACATGAATAACTCTGACATGGCACCATCCTTAACCTTGGATTTTACTTTCAAAAAACATGGAGAAACTGAGTCAGAGGTAACTGCTTAGCAGGGATGCACAGTGGCTTCTTGGTGAGGTAAAAAATTCTATCCTGTGTGTTAAAGCTGGGAATGCCCTCTGTTGCCCAAAACCATGGCTTCAGTTCAGTTATTCAGAAAGCTCTGCATAATATATGCAAAATCATTAAAAATGAGATTAGCCTTTTATCTGCAGGTGGATAGCTTAGAAATCACTTAAGGACTATTTGACTTGGGAGTTTCATTTTCAATAAATTAAATCCCTCCCCAGGGGCACTTCTATGACACAAGAAATGATATGAAGTTTAACCCCTTGATCATCTCCTCCCCCGGCCCCTTGACAGATGTCATCACATTTAACCAGGGAGCTGCAGCCCGCCCCAGCCTGGCTGCCCGAAGACTTCAACTCTTCTTAGGGAGGGATGGCAGCATCTCCTAACATGAACTGATGGGAGCTGCAACCCAGACTCCAATGGTGACCGTGGTGAGGAGAGCTGGATTAACACCACCCAATGGATTCCCTCCACACGGCCTGATCAATCCTGACAGGACTATGTGTGCAGGAGGGCACAGACACAGCAAACAGCATTCCTCAGCTAATAAAATGGACCCAGTTTTCGTCAAAACCAGTTTAGACATGCTATTGGGTGGAATGTAGGAAGAAACCTGCTTAATACTTGGCGATGGAAACAACCTTGTTTTGGAGAAAAGAGATTTTCCTTAATTCTGATTTCTATTTTGGAGACTTTTTGGGGATGTTTTTTGGAGACTGCCCAGAGAGACAGAAAAGTTGAAAGATGCGCGTCATCGTGCTTTTAGCATGCTTTTCAAGGCCGGGGATGCTGAGACACTGAGACATTCGCCTGGTTCCCACATGCTGCTGACTCCGGACCCTTAGGATTCTCTCAGCGTTGGCAGGACAGCCTCTCTGCTGCCCTGGAGACCTCCTGGTGTACAGCCCAAGCGGGCTGAGCTGGCTTTGGGATGCCTGGGATACTCTGATGAGTATATACATCTTTTGCAGGGCTCATAGAATTCTATATGTCACTTCAGTGCAATGATATCCATCACACGGATCACAATTTCTATTACAGCAGTGCCTGAGGTATGAAAGGTAATATCAACCTCAGGTTACCACGATAGAAGATTATGGTGTACAAATGAACCCCCTAAGCCTTTCCCTGGCAGAAACAATAAAAAGAACCCCTCAATGAAAAGACCAAGGCAAACTGGAAGAGGCAGTAAAATAGTTCCTCATCCTCTTCCTTAACCACCCCGCCCATTAAAATAAAGTATAGGGGGAAAAGGATCCATTCAACTGATTGAATGGTTATTTATATTATTCCTTATATTATTTCTCCCAAGGACATAAGTGTTTTAAGCAGAGACAAAAGCATAGGATTAAAATAAACCATCAGAATAAATTCTAAGGGGAAAATTTCAGGCTACAACCAGGTGCCGAGTATAGAATGAATCCCTAATATTTAGAAAACCATAAATTGTCAGAAGAAATAAAAATGGAAGATGAGAATTTGAGTCTCAGTATACCAAAGGCTCTCCACGTGCCCTTGGGCAAGTCATTTAACATCTATGAATCTGGCTATTTTAATCTATAAAATAAAATAGGAACCTTTAAAAAAACTATTTTACCTAGCTCATCATGAAACTGTGGGGATTAAGTGAGATACTATATATGAATGTATTGCTAAACTGCAAAGTGCTGCGTTAACATGAAATTATTTTTTAGCATTTTAAGACTGTGACTGGTTGGGAATATAACTCAAAGAACTTACGATTTAAAAACAATCCACTTTTGCATTCGTTCTTGGTTCCAGTTCTTGTCAGAAAAGCTAATATGCATTTCACTTTCCCCTGGTTATGTCTACTGTTTGCTTCTTTTAATAAGCCAGTGGCAAGTGTCAGAAGCAATTGCTAAACCTAACTTGGAACTGGGCCTTCCTTTTTTAAACAAAATTCTCTGGTGGTAAATGCCTTTAGTGTATTATTTCATTATAAACTTAAGACAGAATCATGAGAATCCCTTGCAATCCATCTGGCTTATAAAGGAGATGTAGGTTAGATTGGAAATTATAGGAAACATTAGAAAATCTATCATGTTCCTTTGTGGACATTATTTTAAAAAGCAGTTTCATTTGAGCAGGGTTATGGTCTCACATGATAGAACATAATTCTATCAAGTTCACCACATAATGGCAAGGCTTGTGTCCACCTCTGTATAAGTAAGTCCTTCCCCAACGGTCTCTCAACCATCTCTCGTCCAGAAACACCAAGAGAAGTAAAGATGCTTCCTATGAACTTCTACAAGGGATACATAATCTGGAATGCATGAAAAATGGAAGAAAGAGCAGTATCATGGAAGGTCTAGCACCGAAAAACCCAAGAGCAGAAGGGCCTGGACTGGTGTAGACAAGAAGGTCCTAAAAGAATGTCACTGTCGAGGAAGGAAAGACCTGCTTGCCTGGCGTGGGAGCCACATTACAGCAGATCAAAAAGAAACGTGGCTCAGTGACACCATGGATGGGTGAAGGCAGGAAAGGAGGTGGATGCTCGAGCTGAGCATTCCCCTGGTGTGTATTATTCCTGAGGGAATGAGACCCCTATCACAATGCGCGCAAAGACTAGGGAGGGTCACACACCAGCAGTTCACAAAATGCAGGTTAAAAATGTGTTTTGGCCACATTCTGTTAATGTGTAAAATATTTTTCAAAAACACTGAAATAGCTTCCAATATTAAAAATGGGGAAGTTTCACATGAAAATCCTAATTTCTGCCTTCTTTTGAAAAATCAGTAGGAATGTGGCAAGTCAGGACCTGCAATTCCACAAAGCAAGAGCTACTTGAAGCCCAGAAGCAGCTGCCTCTTCCGAGGAGGCCTGGGCGACCCTGGGGAGGCCGGAAAGACCTCTTCAAAGTGGGAGGCAGGCAGAGAACCAATTAGCAGGTTAAGTCATCTAGAGAGCAGAGAGATTATTGTACTATTTATCATCTTATGTTCTCCTTTATATGAGAAAATGCAACAGAGTAAAGCACATACCCCCTTTTTAACCTAAATATCGTAACAAGGCTCTCTCCTTGATTAATCCTCCTGTGGACAGCAGTATCCTTAAAGCTTACCTAATAGAACAGCGGTTCTCAACCTGTGGGTCGCGACCCCTTTGGGGGTCGAACGACCCTTTTACAGGGGTCGCCTAAGATCATTGGAAAACACATATATAATTACATATTGTTTTTGTGATTAATCACTATACTTTAATTATGTTCAATTTGTAACAATGAAATTGGGGGTCACCACAACATGAGGAACTGTATTAAAGGGTCGTGGCATTAGGAAGGTTGAGAACCACTGTAATAGAATAACATTTCTAGAATGCTGCAGAGTTAGCAAAGCACTTTGCACACATTTTTTTTATGTGCCCCACAACCACAATTTTGATTACTATGCTAGGCAAATAGTATTATCGCATGCTGTCGATGCAGAAATGGAGGCTCGGGAACTTGGATGGAATTTGGACCAGTCTTGCCACTACAACCCCAGCACCACTCCTCGGCAATGACCTAGCCTGCACTGCAAGGCACACTGGACCACTTCAACCTGCCTAGAACCGCGGCGGCCGCTCCGATACCAACAATGCCGGCTAGTGATTTAGGAGACTTTTCCCTTTACTAGGATAATCTTTCCCTCAGCAGCTCCATCCCTCAAACTCACACTGCCAGGAGTTTGCTCAGCCTGCAAGGCAGTGGTCAGTTATGCCTAGAACCATCCCTTATTTGTTCACGAAAATCCTGCAAATATTTTGGCAAATAAATTCAGAAAGCCAGAAACACTAATTATTAGGCAGAGACAAACCCACAGTATTAACATAAACAACAAAGTGCCTTTTCAGCGCTGCTATTCAACGTGCCTTCCTGTTGCCAGTGCCATGAAAAACACTCAGGAGTTGGCCTGGAGGAGATGCGAGAGGAAATGACTCCTTTGAAGACCACGTCCTGTGGGCAGACTGTGGCCTTACCATTTGCTACAGCAGATACCAGAGAGGAAGGGTGGGCAGTGTAATTTGCAGGGAGAAAAATGGTTTAAAAAGTGGAGTTACTAAAGAACACCATTTAGGTGGGGCGCTTACAGTTCTGTAACGGATGAACTCTTTTGTTTTCAGGTTGGGAATGAAGTGAGCAGGGAGATAAAGGTTTTGCTCAACTGGTTGCAAGGCGTGTGAACTAGTCTTTTGTCAAGACATGCCCGTAAGATCCTCCACGCCTGGTTGTGTGTTCTGTGCCTCACGCAGAGGCAAGTGCAGTGGGGTCAACCTGGGGCCTGAAACCCTGCCGGCACTTCTGTTTGCCAAGCTGTGTGCCCTGTCAGCCAGGAAAAGACACCTCTTTGTGACTGGATGCCCTTGTTCATTTTGTTCATTTGCACAAAGGCACACGATGTGCTGGCAGTGGTGAAGGTCTGTCCATTTCAGCGTCTGGCCCTTTGAATCTATGTCATTATACGTGTCAGGCAACGTGGTCAGCTGGACCTCCTGGATTTGAGTAGCAGCCATGTGGAGCTTCTGGCGAGTCAGGTAAGTGATCTCCTGCTTTACTTTCTCCAGCGGAAGCAATGAGAACAGCCCCACCTGCCCCTGCTGCTTAGGGCCATTGTGAAGCCACTGCCAAGAGTTTAATCACCTCACTTTCTTCAACATGTCCAGAAACGTCTTCCACAGCGCCTTCCTGTATGGTAACATCACCATCTTCCTCCTCATTTAAGTTCAAAGTCAATAAAAGAATAAAGATGGTAAATTCAATGAAGCGCTAAATGGCAAAGGGCCACAGGCCCACTGTACTAGGGCAACTTCCATTTCCCAAGCAAATCACACACTCCCGTGTGTCTGACTTCCAACCACTCTCACAGGTCCTCGAGTCGTTGCATTAGAACACTCCTAACAAGCACCTCCATTGCTGGCATCTCTGAGGCAGCATATCGAAACTCAAATCCCAGATTGGCTTGTTTCCCCCGACAGACTGCTAGGACACAGATTCCTGGCCAACTGCAGAGCTGGCAGACCCACACCTCTTCCAGAGTCAGCTTGGCCAGGGCGATGGAGGAACAATTGGTCTCATTGCCATCCGAGATGACAATTAATTAGTGTGCTGGGAGCACAGAGCAGTCTATCCGGAGAGCCCTTCTGAGGGCTGTGGCACAGGATGCACTGGGGATGGCTTCTGGCCTCCCCTAAGGCAGTCAGTCTACGAGGGCAGGAGGGATGGAAACCTTCCAAGAACTTCATTGCTGGGGGAAGCGGGGAGGAAAGACCACCAGTAACATTAAAAATCCAACTCAAAACCCAAGACAAATATTCAGCAGCAAAAGGCAATGGTATGTTCGAGAACACTATTCTAGACATAATAATAAAGGGTAAAAGGACTAATGTTTCATTGAGAAGCGCCTCCCAGCGTGGTGTGCAGAAGGATGTGTGGTGACAGGAACCAGCCCCATTGAGGAAAATTCAAGTGTGGTGACAACATCCTCAGCAGGCTTTATTAGGCCCTCGTACCAAGTGCATTGCTCAACATGCTGTGAATGAAAACGCATGAGTCACAGGATAGCATTACCCCCTCCCCCCACTTGAGCCAACAGCAAAGGGCAATGCTTATTTAACTGTAGAAGAGGATGACTGATGACTCCCAAGGGCTCTCCAGAAAGGAACATAACATCTCATCGTAGGGATCAGTGAATTAAAACATGACTCTCAAAACAAGCATCCGAAAACTATTTAAAAAAAAGAACTGACAAGGGAAGTCACTGTTGCCACAGTCGCATCCGCCACCACCTAAAGTTGAGGGATCCATCTGCCTTGCCGCACCTTCGAACAAGAGTAGATGTCCGGCTTATCCGAGAGCAGCATCGGACCAAAATCCAGGTGATAAAAGAACGATACAAGAATGAGAAGCAGCTTCCTGTCCTGGGTAAAACCAAGTCTCTTCTACCCGATCATGGCAACATGAGTGAACTCATCAAGATAATTAGAAGGTGCTTACAGCTCAATGCTGATCAAGCCTTCTTCCTGTTAGTGAGTGGGTACAGCATGGTGAGCGTGGCCACAATGATTTCCGAAGTGTGTGAAAGTGAGAAGGATGAAGATGGACTCCCATGTATGCTATATGCCTCTCAGGAGATATCTGGAATGAAACTGTCAGTGTGCCACAAGAAAATTGCATCTGTTCTAGAATTTTTTAAGCTCTTACCAACAGGAAAAAAAAGGGGGGAAGTTACCAACTGAGGTTGATCAGTTTACCCATCAAAATAGTAGTGTTCCTGCCTAGAAGTTTGGAAAGTTGTTTTTTGTACTTCAAGCAGAAAAACTGAGCTCCAAATGAGCACATTCAGCTCTGAAAACTATATTACTTGACCTAGGTTGTTTTGTTTTCAAATTCAGAAGTTTAAAAATAAAAATAGAATTCTTTAGAAATAAGGAACAGTATTTTACTAAGATTGTATATGCTTCATAGAGTACATACCCCTAACTCCTAAGCTACAGACAAGCCTTGATATTGCGGTGGAGTCGGGAGTTCAGTTAGCAGCCATATGGAGTCTAAAAAGGAAAGCTTGGTTTAACTCTGACCCCCTGGATACCTTATCTGCCAGTTCTTTGTTTCCTTTCCCAGCCAAATCGAATGAAAATGGTCATGCCTACTGGCTTTTCAACCTGCTCCTGCCCCTCAGCTCCCAGCCTGCTGTAACTCACCTTCCCTTCCATGCTCCATTGACACTGTGCTGGTCAAGATGGTCAAATCCAAGGAGCCCTTTGAGGGCCTCGCTCACCTGTTTTCCTTTCTGTATCTGCTAATACTACCACTCTGTCTGAAAATGTGTTCTGTGATTTTCTGCTACTACATTCTCCTTTTTCTATAATACCAGTAGCACCTTCCTTTTCCAGTTTGGCTTTTCACCTGAGTCCCAGGTCAGTACTTCCAAATGTCTGCTAGGCTCCCCACCTGATGTCCGCAGGCACCTTCTATTCCAACATGTCCCAAACCCCCAAAGCTGGTCTTCCTCTTCTTTATCTATTATTCAATCTACTTCTTACCCATCCCTTGTACTGTTTGCCTCTTCTCCATCTCCACTTGTGTTGAGTCTGGACCTCATTCTCTCCTATTTGGACCACAGCAAGAGCTTCTCAACGTATCTTCCTGCATTCAGGAAGCTCTCTTTCAAATCCATTCGCCATACCGCTATCAAATGATTCCTCCTGAACTCAAACGCAAGCACATCTCCCACCTGCTTCAAATATCCCCTGGTCTCCTCTGCACCTTGCATCTTAGCAAGCGGACTTCCTTTCAGTTCCCCAAGCCCTACAAGCCCATTCACACCACCAGGCTTTCTCTCTTGAGGTTCTCTTTGCCTTATGTGCCCTGTCCATCCTTAAAAACTGCTTCTTGTCCTTCATGATCCAACTCAAACGCCTCCTTTTCTCTGAAGGCTTTCCTGACCCTCCCTGTGCCAATCCCCGGGCAGTCACTCCTGTCTCCTTACTCGCACAGCAAATGTTCATCTATCTCCACCTGTCTGTCTCAGGCTCTAGGGTTGCCCTGGGGAGACACTACCACTTTTTCTCTCTCCCCTCTGCAGCTCCTAAATAAAGTGCCTGGTACTGTGCAACCACCAATAAAATTTGCCTGGAAAAAAATAGTAGATATTACTCTTTCCCAGATCTTCACTGATGTGTGTAATTTCCTAGCCCTTCTTGCCATGCAATCCTGTGTTTATTAATGTGCAGATATTTATGTCATGCAACAAGGACATTTCTACAGTGAGGAAAGAGCAGCAAAGTTGAATGGCTTGCGTACAAGCTGAGAGGCAAAGATTCAGAGACCCAGGTTTTCAGATAAAAGACCTGTTTTTTCCTCTATGATCAACAAAAAGTTTCTGTAATAAAATCCCTCAAAACAGGGTGCCTATTGTGTAAGGCATGCCTCCTCCCCCACCACAAAATTTTAAATGTTCAATAATAAGTACTTGGTGTGTACCATTAGCTGGGAATTCTGGGTATACAGGATTTATGCTAAGGTCATTCTAGTCTATATATACAGAGGTCACTAACAGTACTTCAGTACATCAGGTAAGTAACACCAAGCCAATCTCAGCATCACTGTTGTAAGTGTTCTGCTTTTTGTTTTGATCTCCAAGCATTTGCATGGACCTCTGCTTTAATAACTGTGTCCCTGCCTGGACCCCATCAGTCTCCAACTTGGTTATTCCTTCCCAGTCCCATCCCACCCTGGTGGTTATTACAAACACTGGCAGCAGGATGTAGTGGGAAGCTTGCTCTGCTTACTTTAGTTGTTGCTGCCCTACTTCCACTTGCTACAAAGATCCCCTTACTCTACACTCCATCATTTTCCAGCTTCATGCGATGCCCCCACACCAACTGAGCTGGCACCTCCCCTTCGATGTATTGTTTCAGTGGAAGGTTATTTTATTTTATTTTAGTTTAGTTTATTTTTTGGCTTAAGAGGCTTTCTCTTCCAGCTCTGGGTGAAAAATCAGCAAAGATTCCTGTTCTTATCAGCTGAGTGCTTAAGTAAACAGAGCAGGTGCCAGAGTCAATAGGATATGGAAAATGAGATTTTGCTGAAGATTATTTGTCATGGGGCTCTACTGCCTGCTGACACAGAGTCAGGAGTTCACACTTTGTGGAGAGACCAGAAAGGGGAGAGAGCCAGAACTTCACCAAGGAGGCAGGGTGGGTTTACCTGCACCGAAGTGGTCAGGTGAGGTCCATGCTTTCGTGTAACTGGACAGAGTTCACTCCTCCAGCTGGAAGAATGCTCATGTTTGTAAACCCAGAGAAGGAAACACTCCATTCTTCCCTGCTCTCCTTCCAATGGATTCCCAGTGTCCCTTGGGCCACCTGACCATTTCACCCACTTAGGACAGAGACTCCTTTGCCTGGATGCCGAGCTCAGAGGCACAGTGCTTTGGCAGAGCAACCAGCAGTGGGGATGGAGTGGAACTGTGCGAGCTGTGCAGGTGCAGAAAACCACAGCAACCATGGTTTTCCAATCCTCTGCCCTGCCAGGCCTGGGGAGCCCCCTGCCCGCTGAACAGGGTGAGCTGCTCCCAGCTCTCGCACTGTTGACCACCAGCAGGATTCAAGCATTTGGCTCTTCCAGCCCTTCACTGCTCTGTGAATTTACACCTTCTTTCCAGGTATTCACATATCATCTCCAGGAAACGTCCCTGCTCAACTCTGGGCTATGGGAAGACTCCTGTCACAGTGCTCTTTCGCCTACTCTTCTCCTTTGTCCTTCAAAACATGGCACCTTTTGTAGGCTGCTCAGGGATCCCCATATCTAATGAGGAAACCTCACAGTTTAATATCTTAATATCTCTGGCCTTGAATTTACAATGATATTTTCTACAAAGAGTTGAAAGAACTTGACATCAACCCCTCAGTAGCACTTTGATGGTGATTTCATCTCCATTTTACCAGTGGGGAAATGGAGACAAAATAAAATTAAAGAATTTACAACCTGGCAGTCAGCAGTGAGGTTCTCAAAACTGTGGTTCTTTTAGCATACGGCATCAAGCATGCACAGGTGGAGAAGAGACTTTCTAACAGGCCTTATATTTCCCTTTCTCTTTCTCTAAAAGTTGATGGTACTTTAGAAAACAACAAAAGTGAGTAAGGGTTGTTATTAACCAAACTATGCCAATAGGAAGAAAATTTTAGAAGAGCACACTACATGTTACCTTCCTACTTTATGGTTTTTCCACCGAGAAAAACAGAGAAATTGTCAATAGCAGTCAGGAAGCAGATCTGAGCCAAAGTTACAATACCGAGAGGCTCTGAGCATATTTTAAGTTTGTGAGTTCCTTATCTGAAAAATGAAGATAAGGGGTGGTTATCTCAAAGGGATGCTATGGGACTTACAGGAAATAATGCACATAAATAGGATTAACAGGGCCTCGCAGGAGGCAAATGGTTAATTAGGTCAGTTCTTATTCTTATGCATACTACTGGATGAATACCAGATCCTGACTTCAGTAATCGTGAGCATAACATTTTATTTTCAAATCCATTTACCATGAAAGCAAAACATGAAAACCATTCTCTTGACCAAGAGCTTGACAGTCTCTCGGACAATACAGTAAAGCCACAATAATTCTAGATTTTCCATTGGGCCCTGAGAAACTGTGATCAAATGACAGTTTGGAAATGAACCTATGATACGCACAACCATAAGTCACAGAGACAGGCCTGCTGGGTATAATACAGAACAGCACACCACGGCTACCCGAGTGCCCTATTATTCCATTAAATTTCAATTTAGGATCTTCGTAAAATTACGACCAAAAACCAAGGCACTATTTCATTAGAAAAAAGCAATTACCTTATATCCACTTTGTCCCATTTCTAAGAATCTTTTCCAGTATTACATAAAGCACCTAAATGAATTTTGGAGCGCCTCCAGGCAAGAGGGCAGAGCTTGCTGAGATCTGTTGATACGATAATGACAAGTCATTGCTATAAGGAAAAAATGAGTTAGGGGTTCAAACTGTTTTTAAGCCTGAACTGGAAGGCTCTTTCTGATTTTTATCCTAAAACCCAAATGTAACGCCACTATTTTCATATGGATCATGTGTCTCCCTTACATCCTGTATATAATTATAACTCTAACTTATACCCATAAATACATAATACAGGGAATTGTTGAGTTAGCTTCTGGAAAAGGTGCTCAGTTTTGTTTGTTTTAAGTCACTTTTAGCCCAGATGAATGTATTTGAGACTGTATAACATGCAATGGCTAAAGAACACTGCCTCGTGAGAAGTAAGAATTGATTAACTTCGTGGCTAGACATAATGCAACGGATAGCTCCACTTATTTATTAGGAATTACTGGTCACAATTTATTTTATGTCTTGTTGTGGTTTGTTAATCCTCACCTGAGGATACTTTTTCCATTGATTTTTAGAGACAGTGGAAGGAAGGGGGGAAAGGAGGGAGAAACAGAGAGAGAGAGAGAGAGAGAGAGAGAGAGAGAGAGAGAGAGAGAGGGAGAGAGAGACAGAGACAGAGACATCAATGTGAGAGAGACAAATCAATTGGTTGCCTCCTGCACGTGCCCAATGGAGGTGGGGGCCACACCAGGAATCAAGCCCATGATCCTTCGGTGCATAAGCCAATGCTCTAACCGCTGATCCACACCAGCCAGCGCTGGTCACATCAATTTTAACATCAAAATTCTGGAAATACTTGCCATGGAAATTATCAGGAAATATTCAAAAGAAATGAAAACAGGGAAGAACCTTCATGCGGCCAGACTAAACATAGGTGAAATGTCAGTGATAGCATGCTCGGGGTATCTGTTCACTCACTGCTTCAGCTTTGGTGTGTCCATGCTTACTGTCTTTTTAAATGGCCCCTAAAGCCAGAAACAAGTCAGCAAGATGTGAAAATATCCTATTTTCTCTGCCCTGGATTCCCCTACTTATTCATGAACAAAAGTCTGAATGCCTTTTAAGGAGATGAGGCCAAGGCAAGCATTTTTCCTCTTTTCTATACTAAGCCAATGCATCATACAATGCAAGCTCTGTGGGAGCCATGCACCTAATGCAATCTATAGGCACGAAGGTGCAGATGGTGAAATTTATAGGTTGACATGGTATCAATTTTGCTTTTCTATTAACAGAGTATAATTTCAGTATGTGAGATTTGCTCCCCTAGAAGCTCAATGTTTTTAAATACTAGTAGAAAGTTTAAGTTTAATTGGGAGAAAAAACCTTACATTTACAAAGGACAAATAGCCAGTCTTTCTGGAAAATGGACACTTTAAAAATAGGGAAAGAGAGTATTTGATAAAGTTCTGCAAACAGTTCGCTGGTTATTGCCTTTTTTCCCAGAAAAGACTTCAATGATATAAAACAAAGGTACTGTTGTGCTTCATCCCTGCCCAAAAGTCATTACACAGACTTATACCCTAAGAGTAGTCAGTTGGCATCTTAGTGAAGAAATATATCTGAAAATACAAATGGAAATAAAGAAGGGAAAAAGAGATATGAAAATTAATATAATGAGGCGATAGCAGGAAAAATTAGTATCAACAAAGCAAAAGTAATTACAGAGGATTCAAATAAATTAAGAGAAACTTGTCAAAGACTAATGAACAGGTGTTGTGTGTTTTTTGCAAAAAGTCCTCTTACATAAAAAATAAAAATAAAGCAAACTAAAGTATCATGATTCTTGGCTAGAGATGTTAAGCTATGCTTCCAATCACAACCCCAAAAAATGATTTTTCAGGCTTCTACTAGTATTTTGATGATGCTTGGTATAGGTTTAAAACAAAATTATCACAACAGTAGTTTTTTTGTTGTTGTTGGCTGAAATGAGATCTATTTTGTGTGAAAACACAGAACTTGTCTATCATTGGAGTAAAAATCACATAATTAAACACACAGAAACAAATATGATTTATCCACACTCAGAAAATAAATGCCACAAGTAGTGATATAAACTTATTAACACATTTAAGGGCAAAGACGCTGTCTGAATTTCCTTGTGAAAGTCAGTTCCACTATCTGACAACACAACATACAATACAATGAACTCTAAAGAGAAGCCTTTTCCATTTGCTGTAAATGTCATGAATGGCTATAACAGGGGTACTAAAAACAAGGAATCAATCAGAAGCATCCATTGATATTTTATGTTTGCATTAAACACAGAAAAGCATTTAATTCAAGTTCTCATATTTAATACATACTTTTGTTAAAATATACATACGCCTCTTAGTCAAAGAAATGAGAAAGTAACACAAGCTACAGCTTAATTCCTGGCATGGGTCTAGGTTTACGGGTCTTGTTTACCAAATATTTGTTGAATGAATAAATAATCTAAATACCATTTATATCTGCTTTATATTTTGGCATGGGAAGTGCCTGATTTTCAGAGAAAGGCATTTCTTGGTCTACACAAGTATTTCTGTTCTAAGACTAATGTGGGAAGAGGCTGTGATTTAAGAATATGGTATACTGTATAGTGAGCCTCCAACACTGGAGGAACTGAAGAGGTGTCTAGTTCTTAGTCTTGTGACTACAGATACAACTTCTCTCTATGAAAGCCAAGTGCAATAAACCAGAGCAGAGGAGACGAACATTTTATATTCAAGAGAATGGTGTGTTTCATTATATAAGAACTAGAGGCCCGGTGCATGAAAATTCATGCACTGAAGGGGGGCGTCCCTCAGCCCAGCCTGCCCCCTCTCACAGTCTGGGAGCCCTCAGGGGCGGGAGGCGACCCAGCGATCAGGGGAACACAATGCCCCATCATACCACTGCTGCTGCCACTGCCGGCAGCGCAAGCCTTGGCCGGCCCTGGTTACCTGAGCCTCAGGTGGCCCTGGGCGGCTGGGCAGCCGACATCTGAGGCTTGCCTGCACCTCGGGCCAGCCCTGGGCAGTTGGGGGCTGAGGGGACTGGGAGACTCTGGAGGCAGGTGCACGGTATGGTATCCTTGCCGTGAGCCTGCCGCCCAGGCGGGGCTGAGGGGACTGGGTACTGCCATCTTGTGGCTGTGGCTATCTTTGAGGGCGAGGCAGTCAATTAGCATATTCCCTCCTTACTGGCTGTGAGCGCCGCCATCTTTGGGGCGGGGCAGTCAATTAGTATATTTCCTCCTTATTGGCTGTGGGTGCCACTATCTTTGAGGGTTGGGGCAGTCAATTAGCATATTCCCTCCTTATTGGCTGTGGGCGCTGCCATCTTTACAATGGTTTGAGGGTCAATTAGCATATTCCCTCTTTATTAGATAGGATTGGGGGATTTAGAAGTATGCATAACTACTAACAAGTAATTAAGTCGATTAGGTCAATCTCTTAAACTGGAAACCTGGATTTTTTTTTTTCTGGAGTAAGTGAATAATATCAATATTTCTTACAAAAATAATTGATATTTTGGGAGCATGTAAGATCTAAATGATTTTTTTCTGATAGAGAACACCTTTAAAAGATTGGACCTTGCCCTGGCTGGGTGGCTCAGTTGGTTGGAGTGTCACCACCTGGTTCGATTCCTGGCCAGGGCACATACGTAGGTTGCAGTTCGATGTATCTCTCTGATATTTCTCTCTCCCTAAAATTTTTTTTAAAAAGGGGGGGCCTAAAAAAAAAAAAAGGCTGGACTTTACCCCAACCTTCCACTTACATGGTATCCTAATATCACTTTAGAAACACAAGTTAAACTCTCAACATGTGGCAGAAGGGAAAGGACAAAGAAAGACCATCAGAATGAGGGGGAACTCCTTACAGAATTACTTTAAGTTAGTTTTATGATATATACTGGGAGCACTTTCTAAATGGGTATGCTCAGTAGGCAATTAAAAATTATTTCTGAAATATCAGGCTGTGGATCAGTTTAGCCTTTGTTACTATTACACTACTTTACCTTGAAAACCATAACATGAAATAAATAAGAGACTTAAACAGAACTTCTTCCCACAAGTTCTTTTAAATATTTGTTTAACTGAAAGAATTTTGCGAAGAGGGAGGAAATAATCTTTGCAATCAAGAGGTGTTAGTACCATCTGGGCACATACCTTCCAAATTCTCTCCATCACTAAGCCCTCCCTTTCATCATCATGGAAATCCTAGAGCTTGGTAATATAACCACCACCACCTCTAAAACCACAGAAAAGCTGAAAAGTTAAGCAAAGCAAGAGAGCAAAAATCAGACCAACCAGGTCCAAGTGGTGTGGAAAACCCAAACATGGAATTGGCTGGGCATTAGCATCTTGCCACCTCAGGCCCTTTTCTTGACCAAACATGGAATTCTCTGTTGTGAAATTCAATCACTTTCAATAGGCATCTAGAACTTGACCCACATCGCTTAGCTCTGTGAGATTAGAGGTGTACGGTTCCCTGAAATACCATTTTTAACACTATCTCACTTCTAATCTAGATCTCTGTTTAACCTGCAGGAATCCAGATCCACTGAAGTGCACATTGTATTCCCATCAGAGGCGGGGGAAAGGAGGGAGATCTACCTAAATCCCCCCCCTGCATGTTAATGCCTATTAATAATAAAAGGAAAGAACTTTATACTAGTTTTAAAAGACCATTTTATTTTCTGCTGTTTAACTTAATAAAAAAAAACAATTTATAGATAAAGCATGTTGAGACGGCTTAATAAAGGCTTTTTTTGTTTTGTTTTGTTTTGAATTTAGGTTACATGGTTCACATAGCATTAGGCTTCTTTTAATTTCCTTACAAACTCCCCAAAAGCTTTTTTAAGCAGAGCTGTCAGTTCTGTTTGTTCCAGTCTCTGATTTACATGGATGAGAGCAAGTACCAAGTCAGAAGGTTGTTGTAGCATTTCCATTACAATCCTGCCTTGGAACCTATGAGCAGGAATCTACCCCTTCTGCTTCCCAAAGTGGGGCACTCTGCTCACCCCAGTTCTGGCAGGTGAGGGGCATGGTAGATTGGGGGTGAGGGATAGTGTTCAGCTTGTGGGATTCAGTCCCTGGACCTAACAGTAGTATTGGTTCTATGTTTCCTCCTCCAGCACAGAGATTCTCATTCCAGAGACACAGAACCTGGACTTTTCAACATAATACGTACTTTGTCCCACTTGAGGACAATTGCTCTAAATCTGCAGTAATGAGTGGATCAAAGAAGGTAAGGTGTTCTGCTGCTAAATATCAGTTCCCTGGTGTGATCACAACTACCTTCTTTTTCCCATCAGACCAAGGCATGGCATCTTCTCTTCTCACTATTCCCTAATCTTCCTTGCAAAGTCAATCTTCTGCTGTCAGTGGGCAGCCAACATGGCTCTTTCAGGTCTCCAAAGGCCTTACCTGTGGCCTTGTCTCAGTCTACATCCTCCTCTGCAGTATGTGACACCAATCACATCTTCCTTCTTGAAATTTCGGGCAGGTTCTCTGCCAACCCCTCTAGCCACGCCTCCTTTCTCTCCTTGGGCAAGGTCTCTCCTCTGGCTGACCCCCAGATGCACTCAGTCCCCTAGAATTCTATACTAGCCCACTGTGCTTCTCTCCACCCAGACTATATAGGCCATTTCTTGACCAGCAGACACCACTTGTGTGCAGGTTAACGCCCACTTCTCTCACTTCTCCAGCCCAGTCCATCTTCATCACCCACAAAAGCCTGCGGGCATTTTACTCCTTTAAGCTGGTCAGGCACCTCTGGTCAATTAACTCTATTCCTTGGCTTCTTCCTAATTTTCCTGTTACTGTTATCCTAGTCATTCCCTTCATGGGCTGCTGCTGGGCTGTTTTGCTTTCGCTACAGAGGAAAATAGATGTGAAATACCGACTAATTTAATGATATCATTAAATCAATCCCACACTTTGTCTCACTTATCTGTCTGGCCACCCTGTGTATAATAAAAAGCCTATCAATTTTATTAAGTCATTAGTATAAAACTTGAAAACATGATTTAAAAATCATCTCCATTTGTGTAATTTGGAACTTTTGCTTTAAGTAAACAAGCATGGGCTGCTTTTTAACATACAGATTTCAACTCTGAGTCCTGGCTGTCATGAGTTCCAGAGTTATAGTAAGATCCAAAGCTCAAGAAAATGAGCTCCATTCAGTTTTTCACGTGTTTATAAATTTGGACCGACTGTACAACAGCACTTTTTCAATGGAAGGCAAGATTCTAGAATGATGTTCTAAAGTACTGCTGGGCTGGCACCAGCCATGCAGGATGCAATGACGTGTGAGGCTGACTGTGGGGGATGAAGAGTGTTTGCAGGAACCCACCTTGCAGCTTTTCTGGGTCTTAAAAGAGTGAAGCTCTCACTGGCCTCAGGAAGCCACTTGTGAGCTAGCAAGATTATAACTTTCTACGCTGGATTTAGTAAATTATGCAGTGGTAAAAACATTGAACTGCTTGAGCAAAGAAAAAAAAATCCCCAAATAAATGTACAGACTTCTATAATGCTATCCTCTATATTGGGAAGGCCAGGAGAGGAATGATTAAGTGCAGTGTGGTTTCGTGCAAAAGTTTCAAAGGAGGCTGACTTTCTATGCTTCCACATTGAACAGAGGCCACAACATATTCCTAGGCTGGGATTTCATACCAAGGTTGCCCTGAGCCAGATTCACTATTTCTCAGCAGCACAGCGCCCGGCCCAGGGGCATCCGCAGGCTGGGTGAGGGAGCTCTGCTGGTATCTGGTTTCCACGTGCTCTCTCGGGCCTGGTGCCCACCTTTCTGACTGGTTTCCCTGCCAGACAACGAATGCAAGAACATGATCACTCACATACATGATCACTACTGCTGCCAGTGACCTGGAGAAGCAGAGAGTATCCTCAATCCATAGAGGAGGAAACTAAGTTTGACAGAAGGTAAGGAACATGCCCACGACTGGGGAGGTTGGTTTGACTCCCTATCCACTGGTGGTGGTTCTCCATGGAGGCCGAGTCCATACCCCTGTCAATAGCCTCTTTATAAATAATCCTACTCTATCCATTCTGATTGTGCCCTTGCTGGAACCCAGAGTCATACACTCCAGTTTTCTCCTGCTAAAAAGAAAATCAATCCTTTGCACTCTTAGATACAAATGGAGCCCAACTTATTAAAACCCAGGACTCCTCTACATTTGTCAGTAATCTATTAATTTATTTTTTTTAACTTAATAAGCAGTTAATTTTGCTATTTATTCCACATTTCCTTCCCTATAGGAAAGGCCACCAGGCCAAACACCCAGTCAGCATCAGCATCAAGTCAGTTCAACATGATGACACTGGACACACACTTTTTCAGAATATCATTTCAAGGAACTGCATGCAATTTATAATATTATGAAAACAAAAGGGTTCTTCTCATTATTACCTATGCATTTTTGTGAAATTACTGAACATATATATAGTAAGAAAGCTATTGGCTTCATATAATCTATAGTCTGAAACTTTAGGAACTTTCTGGCAGTGCCAGCCTTGGTTTTCAAAAAAAGTTATTTCAGAATAACCTAATTAGATGCTGTAAATACCAAGGAGTGAAGTCCTTGGAACTGTAATATAAAAAGCTGCATCACCAATCACAAAAAACATTTAACTGTTGGGGAGAGATGGCGAAGTGGTCAATGGGCAGTGGAAAGGGGTGTCACAGGAACAAAGCTTGACCACAAGGCACCCAGAGTTCTAGGTCCAGCTCTGCAAGTCACTGGCTCTGGGTCCCTTGGCAAGTGATTGGTTTTTTCCGTGGATCTCAGCTTTTTTCCATCTATGATAAAGAAAAGCAGACCTCTAATAGTCACTCCAGCTCTCCTGCTATATGGCTCTGAGTTGGAAAGTGCTACAAAATGATAAAGAGTTGAGTGACTGATTATAACTAGCCTTCACAACATTCACTCATTCAGTCAACAGTTACTGAAGATTTACTCTGCACCAGTACTATTTCAGGAACTACGGATAGAATGATAACTAAGATACCTATCCCTACCCTCAAAGAGCTTACAGGAAGAGGAACATATATTAAATTGTCAAAAATTGTTATATTAGAAGTTGACAGGAGGTTCAAAGGGGACACAGAGAATTGTGTTTGATTCTAATATTCCTGGATGGGGTGGGACCAACCACACTTGATAAATTCAGTATAATTTTTTTTTTTGTTTTTTTTACCACTAGAGATGGTAAAACAAAGTTAGGCAATGGTTAAAAACAACAACAAAAATAAAACCAGCCCTGGCTGGAGTGGCTCAGTTGGTTGGGTGTTGTCCTGTGCAACATAGGATTGCCGGTTGGTTCAATTCCCGGTCCGGGCTCATCCCAGGTAGGAGGTGCTCGGGAGGTAGCCAATCAATGTTTCACTCTCACATTGACATATTTCCTTCTCTCTCTCTCTCTCTCATTTCCTCTCTCTAAAAATCAATAAAATATTCTTTAAATAAATAAATAAATAAAACCAAAACCCCACTGCCAAAATGGTTAGTTGTGACATCTTGTCAATCTTTATCGACTGCCATGGCTGAGCAAATTATCGAAGTCTCAACTGTATACACTACTATCAATGTACACACCATATGAATGGACAAAATCAATCTAAGAACTTCTCTAGAAATTTCTCACAGTAACTAAAAGTTGCATTTAGCAAATGAGTTACAAAAGGAATATGAAAGTAAAATCTGTGTAGTTCTTAAAAGGTAAACTAAGCCTCCTTTTTTTGAGTTAAAAATGAATATAAGCTAAGAAATTAGTTGATATAAAGGTTAGTCAATAATTTATCTAAATTAAAACTTTTAAAGTGGAGGCATATTATGTTGCCTTTTTATTGAAAAAGTAGTCTATAACTCATTATTTCCTAAAGTTAATTAATGCTTTGTCTTTTTAAAAATATATTCATTCTTTTCATCGTAAACAAAATGAAAGATATCCTTCACATTAGACTTTAAAACAGGGAGTTACTGAGCTAGAAGAATGTGCCAGCTGACAACAGAGCCCCTTTGGTAAGACAGTGTGTGCTGAACATCCTTTCTATATCCTTCATCTGTGCAAATATCACCTTTCTTCATCCTCCCCGGGCCCCATTTCAAGCCCCAGCACAAATCCGTCCTCTTCTGTGAACCCTGGCCTGAGCGTCCCTAGGAACTCGACATTCAATAGCACTAACCATCTGTGCCACTCATTTGGGCTCTCATCATCTAAAGATCTTTTTTGTGTTGGTTTAAGTATTCATTGGTATGCCCTCAACTACACTGAAAATTCCACAGAAGCCTATACCAGATTCCAAAGTCCTTGCATCACAAATACTTTTTTCCTTTTCTAAACTACTTCCAATTTATGTTCTTTTACTCCTCATAGACCAGCAGTTCTCAACCTGTGGGTCACAACCTCTTTGGGGGTCGAATGACCCTTTCACAGGGGTCGCCTAAGACCATCGGAAAACACATATATAATTACATATTGTGTTTGTGATTAATCACTATGCTTTAATTATGTTCAATTTGTAACAATGAAATTGGAGGTCACCACAACATGAGGAACTGTATTAAAGGGTCGCGGCATTAGGAAGGTTGAGAACCACTGTCATAGACCATTTAAAATCCTCTTTCGATCAAGGCTGAGTGTAAATAAAATAATAAAGGATCCCCAATAAGGATCAGAACTGTGCCCTACATATGGTGGCTGTTCATAAAATATTATTAATTGAATGACTGGTTTAAAAAGTTGCAGTCAAATCCTATTTAAGATTACCTACTCATCTGAAACAAACCCCAAAGTATGCAAGTAAAGAAAAGTCAAGCAGAAGAAGAGCATCCTTGGGCTCAGACCCATGGTGCAATCCATCTTCAGGTGGCCCTCTGAGGGCAGTCTTCTTTCATGAATGAGAGGAAGGCTGACAATAACTGGGTATGGAAGCATCACATGCAGCTGAACACATTCAGGAAAATATTCCTGATTCAAGACTGAAGTCCTTACTATAAATCAAAGTTGCATGACATTGAGAACTGGCACATCTGATCTGGATTATTCTAAGCAATATTACGGAAGATGACCAGATATAGGTCTAAAAGACATGCAGGAATTAAAAAAGCCTTTCATTAAACACCTTGAGAAGAACTCAAGTAGGCTATGAGCACAAATGACTTATCAACCTGGACCATAATTTAGCTTTGAGATGTAAATCTATGTAAACTCTATCAGCCCCAAGCATAAATATCAGACTTCCACAGACCCAATTTTGCTTACGGGTAGTCGAAAGTTAGGAGTTACCATACCCTTACCTCTTCTCTTGTCACAGATGCAATAAGAAGTTTCAGCATATATTATGACATACTTTGTTTTTGTAAGTATATATCATAGTATATAAATATGAGATAGCTATATATTTTACTTAGTAATAGAAACAGTAGCAAATTATATTACTAAGCCAATTCTGTCTCAGAACAGCTCTATAGTAATACTTTTCAAAATAACCCACTCCGTCCAAACCAAACGAAGTTCAATGTTTTGGTGTTCAAGGTACATGGCCACCTACTTTTTTCCGTCTGCAATAACGCTTTTCAAAGAAAAAGCCAACCCTCACTGACATAGACCAAACTTTATGAATTATGAGTCAGAGGATACTTAATGATTTTGTGGCATAGTCTGATTAAGAGACTTACCTTTAATAAGGAAACAGTTTATTAAGTTTCTTCTTAAGTGATGAAATTTCCTGAAATTTAACTCTTCAAGAAATGTAAATGCTAAATATATAAACATTATTTTCAACTGTCTCACTACTGTCTTTGTCAAATTTACTGACATAAAATTTCTTTCTAAATAAACTAATCATGTAAGTAATTATTCTATCAGCATTTTGATAGAAAAAAAAACCCCAAAGAACTGACATTCGAAAGAGGACATTTAACTGAATAATTTGTAGAACAAGCCTAATTAAATGAAGTCAGAAAATTATTATTTTCTATTCTTCAATGTTAAGCCATTTTGTTTCACAATGGGAATAACAAGCGCCAAACCTAAGTGCTTCAGGAGAAAACATGGAAGAAAAAAATGATAAAATTCACAGTTCATGGTTGCCTGTGTTTATCACAGCAGTTCAGGAACATATGAAATATTTGTAAGAGAAGACTGGATAAATGGGAACATAATCACTTGGGTCAAGAAGGCTAAGTAAGTACAATCAACTTATGGAGAATTTTGAATTATCCTCTCAGAATTGGTAAACAACCATACTTACCACATATAAAGAATAGGAAAGAAATGAAAATCTTCTTAAATACTACTTTAATGACATCACTGCCCTGCTGAAAAATTCCTAATTACTCTCAAATGCTTCCAGGATAAAATCCAAATTTTACTGTGCGGCCTATAAAATGCTCCTTATTTGGCCACTTCCTACCTAGATTATTTTAGAACCACTACTCCTCAGCAGGGCCATGAGCCACTCTATGCTGAATGAACCTAACCACCTTGTCTCTACTCAAACCCATCCCCTTCCTGGAATGCCCTCCTCACTTCCCATCACTCAAGGCCTAACCCTTTACCACTAGCCTTATCTGACCACTAAAGCCACAGAGAATGCTAAAAATACTTATAACTTCTAATTACATAGCTAACTAGATAATTTAAATATCTATATGTATATAGAGATTCTTTCCTATGTCGTGTCAGCAGAGACTTTGTCTTTGAGATCTTTGAATCACCTGCAATCAGAAACATAGGTAGGATGGAAGGACTTGGGGTGGTGAATCCACAATGCCATATATCAATGATGTATTATAGACTTTACCCCTGAAACCTATATAATTTTATTAACCAATGTCACCCCAATAAATTCAATAAAAAAAGAAACACAGCTGGAACAGAATCAGTAACTACTTCCCTTCATCTCTTGGTTATTTTAAATAACTCTTGAAGGCAATATGCTCTCAATAACAGTTTTTTGAGACTAGGATAAAATATGATCTTCTGGCTATGAGAGCTTAATCTGCTAATGGAGAATTTTTGAACAGTTTCCTTGGGGGATACTTTAGTTATGTGATATTGATAAACACATTTGTTACATGTCAATGAGGTCAGAAGAAGCAGTTTGAAACATCAACGAAAGTCTGATGCCTTTTTTAGCTGCTAGCTTTTTGCCCACCAATGGCACAAATTTTCCCCCAATCATAAAACTTTAAGCTGTCTACTTGAAATGGGTACATTTACTGATTGTAAATTACATCTCAAAGTTAATCTTTTTTTTTAATGTAACACTTAGTTATGACTCCACCTACAACACTATACCATATTACAGGATATACATGGTAGGTAAGAAATTAAAAATTAGTTGGCAAAAGACAATTCAGTTTCTTTCTTCTCGTGACATCATTCTATTTCTCTGAAGACACTCCCTGGGTTCCCCAGAAGTAAATCACATCCCTTTACCCAGCACTGTACTTTTCTTTCCAAATTGCAGTCACTACCCCACTACCAGTATTACATTTCAGAACCTGGGGTGAGAGCAGCCAGCCCAGTGATCTGCTCAGATGAAATGGGTTAAATGTAGAGCTAAGAAAAGTTATTTTCAAAACGCCCAGACTGGCTTAAATTTCTCCTTGCTCCTCTAGAGCACAATCAGAATTTTTGGTTTTTTATTTGGGGGGGGCGGGGGTTCGGAGGGGCGATAGATCGGTTATGAAATCCCAGGGGTACCTTCAACAACCCTGGGTTATTCTGATCCCTTGTAATGTCTTCTTCAAAGGCAAGGTATTCAAATACGGTTTCTCCCTGGCTTCCTCTCTCCTTCACCTTGCTTTGTTCCCAAGGTCTGACTGCATGATGAGCTCCCAGATGGAGTGATAAAGATGTGCCAGTTGTCCAAAGTATGCTATGTCACTCTTTTCTGGTCTCTAATACAACTGCAGAATGTTACTACCTGAGTGGACAACTGGAAACCTATGGTTCTTGAACATCATAGACGAGTTGCAGTTAAAAAAAAAAAAATACGCCTATAGGACAACTTGAGATTTTCTAATTATCTGAGCTCCACTAAATTTTCCTGAGAGAGAGAGAGAGAGAGAGTGAGAGAGAGTGAGAGAGAGAGAGAGAGAGAGAGAGAGAGAGAAATGTGTGTTTACCTAAACGGCCATGTGTAAGGAGCAAGAGTAGAGATTGAAAGTTTGAACAAAACAATGCTATGCCCTAAATTAGTATCTCATGTACGCTAACTGTAAAGTTATACTTTATTACAAGGTCAATATGGACTACATTTTAGCAGTTTCTCCAAATCAAATAAAAGGCAGCTCAAGGGTCCAAAATTTTTGAAGACTAAATGCTATTACTTGTCAGTCTTATATCTTCCTTCTATATTATATTCTACTACATTATGTTATAGTGTCTACCACTCCATACTTCTTGAGCACCCATGCAGCACTGAACTAAGTAATTGGAACCATGTGAAATGGAATGCCAACTCACTGTGGTTTAGCTGTAAAGTGTGCACTTGAAGTAAAAATTACATATGGTCAAAATTAACTGTGAAAATTCCTAAAATCACTGTCAAATTACTCTTAAACTACTAGGATCTGAGTTCTTGGTAGCTAAAAGCCAAAAAAACAAAACAACAAAAACACACACATTCTTTTGTTTCCATTAGCATTTCAGCTGTGGCTTTCCCTTACCGGGGGCAATGGAAGCCAAGGAGTAGCCTCGGAAGGGGTACAACGCGTGAGCTGAACTGCCATATGCTAAATGTGTATATGACACAGCTCTACTGTGCACGGAACTGTTTCTGATTTTGGGAAATTTACACTACAAATGTAATTTCACATGAGGTACAGATTACAAAGTACATTTTAACCCACTTCAGCACCCTCGGTTCTGACCACAGATTGTGTGACTGGTGTGGAAGAAATTAGCCTCCACTTCACAGACGGGAAGCCTGAAGTCCAGAGAAATGGAGACAAAGTCCAAGATCACACACATGAAGACTCTCAGGGTTTCTGACTCGTGACCCCATGCATTTTGCAGTATACAGCCTCTCTACATGTGCCAGGCACAGCCTCTACATGTGCCATGCACAGCCTCTCTACATGTACCAGGCACTGTGAAGGGGGCTTATGTAGGCCCAGGAAGCAACACAATATACCTAAAGGCTGTGCACATTGACTGGACACTCTCCCAAGCGTAAAGACAAATGCAAAAAGAACAGAAACTCCAAAGTGAAATCTGGCAGAAGAGGGATCTGGCTTAGAGGAAAGAAAGAGTATATTCCAGGTCACAAGAATGTTCCCACAAAGGCACTGGAGGGAGGGAACAGCAAGCAAATTTGCTTAGCTGGAAGGCAGAATGTATTGGGAAGTACAAGAGAGTAAGGCTTTGTATTCCTCACTTGGGGTCTAATCCTGAAGATGTTACAACACTCCAACACCCCTCTTAGCTGGAGCTCATTGAAGAAGAGAATCAAAATTGCAGTGATGGTGGTGAGCAGATGTTTGCCAGCACAATGAAATAGCTGTATTCATTTTCACATACAAGGTATAACAGCTCATACTGACTTGCGGCTGGGCACAAAAAGGAAATGAGCCTTATTATATCTATTATCCTTTGCAGGCTTGACTTTACCCCCAAGGGAAATAAATGCTTATGTATTCACTAACAGGGCTAATGGCAGACATGCCTATTTATTTTATATTTATTTGCAGTGCTCCCAGGAGTTGAAAATTTCCCCGGAAATGAAAGCATATGTAGGAATCAAATCACGAAGCTGCTCTTCTCTTACTGCAAATAATGCATTCAAGGACTTCACTGGCAGGTGTGTTTATTTCAGTGGCATTCCTGAGATATAAGGATAAGGAAGAGGTGGGAAGGGCTGGGAAAGAAGAAATGTCTGGAGGAAGACAATGAAAGGCAGCCACAAACACTGCTTCTGGGTCCAGGGGGCAAGAGGATGCCAGATATTCAAAAGCATCTGTGTGCCTAGGCAATGAACAAATTAAGGACATAAAACACCTACTGCACTGGTGTTCAGACTCATGATCATGGA
Organism: Myotis lucifugus; assembly: GCF_000147115.1. Lineage (NCBI taxonomy): Eukaryota > Metazoa > Chordata > Mammalia > Chiroptera > Vespertilionidae > Myotis > Myotis lucifugus. The sequence goes on from NW_005871079.1 coordinate 6,023,368, forward strand.
TGATTCACACTGATGCATCTACAGCAGGGGTGGGCAAACTTTTTGACTTGAGGGCCACAATGGGTTCTTAAACTGGACCGGAGGGCCGGAACAAAAGCATGGATGGAGTGTTTGTGTGAACTAATATAAATTCAAAGTAAACATCATTACATAAAAGGGTACGATCTTTTTTTTTTTTTAGTTTTATTCATTTCAAACGGGCCGGATTCGGCCCGCGGGCCGTAGTTTGCCCACGGCTGATCTACAGCCTTCCATCATTCCTTTTGCTTAAGTACAGAACACATCCAGGCTTCCATAGGCACCTCACACAGTATACAAGGCTCAGATTTGCCACAGGTAAATGAGTTTTTCATTCACAGTTCCACTTCCCTTTCCTGGAACCTTGTACCTATTTCTGGCCTAGGCATGAGCTCTTGGGGCAGTAACCCTGGTTCCAAAGTGCTCTTCTTATCACCTCACCATACCACCCTTCCCACCTCAATCGATTCTATCTTAACACACTAGCTCAGGAATTTGCAGATAAAACTAGATACGCTAGAAGCTTCAAAAGAAAGAAACCGGTTATTTCAAGGAGTCGAGAGAGCCTTTGGGGCAAGGGACTTTCCCCATGTCCCCGAAAGCCCCTAGAACTTTGGTACCCACCATTTCTACTTACATTCGGGGTGGCTGGCTGAAGAACCCATTTGAGGTTTAAAGTTGAGTGTGATGCATTTGATCTACCGAGATTACCGAAAACCAAACTGCCTGGTTAGGCTTGAGTAAACAGCAAAGGAAAGAATAAGAGATGACTTCATCACTGCTTCAGAAAACTAGTGTCCCTCACACCCCTCCGATCTAAAAACAGTCTTCTGTTTGTTAGAAATTAAATCCTCTACACCACGTAAGTGAATCTCTTCAGTCAAAGGGCAAGGGGTTACATTAACCCACATCTTTGCTGTTAGAATAAACATAAATATACATAAATATAATTTAACTTTTCACCCGGCTCAGCAACAAGCAGTTGTGCTAACTGTCCCCAAAGAAGGCAGGAGCACCAGCCACGCCCACCAGCTATCAGGTTGAGAGTGAGTAGTCACTACAGGCAGGTCCCATCTACTCTTCGGCTAATCACTTTATGGATTTGCTTCCCGCAAATATGATCTCCATGGAGCTCTCGGGAATGGGGAATCGCCTGGAAAACATCCACTTGCATAGATCAGAGCCAATTTTAATGCCCACAAAAAGCCTCAGAAGCTGAGCTCATCAACTGGTCACCCTTTTCCTGGTAATTAGGAGAATCACAGAAGCCACAATGCTGAAGGCATCACTTTATACTTCAATCTCTCAGACAATGGGAACTTCTCAAAGTGAGTGATGAAGCACCAAGGCCATGCTAGAAAGATTGTAGAATTTATGGAAGAAATACAATAAAATAATCTTAATCCCAATCCATGCACCCAGTGTCCACCCACAACCAGACTAACCAGTTTAACTCACCATTGTTATTTTTCAGTGGGGATAGGGGGAAGTTGACTAAAAAGAGGAAGAAAAAGAGAAAACCTACATATAGAAAGGTGCATGATATACAGGCAGTTTCTCAAAATCCAGTCACCCACACACATAACACCCGCACAGTTTTCTGCCATATCTGCATACCACCAGGATTATTATTTACTTCATATTTTTAAAAGACACCGTATGTCATATTCCATATATGCCTTCCAATGAGCATAAAATATAACTATTGATTTTTAAAAAACAGTCAATTCATGAAGTGGAAAGAGAATGGGGATGGGACCCAAAAAAACAGGGCCATAGTGAGCAGAGGCACAGATGGCAGAGTCGGGTCACCGCCCTGGAACAGTGGGACAGGACGCAGAACTGCTCCTACGGGCAGCAGTTAAGAACTACCCATTGAGCAAGGGGGCTTTTAAGACAGGACTGGGTTACATTTCACGCGCCAACCACAGTACTATCTGGATGAGCCCAGGCAAGTTACTTAATCACCCTGTTCAACAGACCAGCCACAAACCTCCTTTTCCCAGTGGTTATAGAGAGAAATGAAATAATGTACTAGCACTTAGCACTTCTCCTACTCAATCCAAGGTGTCTATTATAGTTGTTGTTGCTGCTGTTGTTTTAACTCTAAATGAGGACAGGCAAACAGCTCCTCTACAGGATTGTCCTAAACTCATTGTTTTCAGCTAATGTTTATTAAAGTATGTGCTTACCAGGTGCCAGGCATTTATGCTAAGCACTGGATGTTAATTCTCATTTGATGCCATCTCTTTTGAGCCTTCCAATAATCCAATAAGGTCAGTATTATTAGTATCCCTATTTTACAGAAAAAAAAGTGGGACTTGCCCCAGGTCATTCAGTAATAAATCAGTGAGCTGGCTTCCAGTCTCATCTCTGGGGAAGCAATTAAACATTGTTTGGAGAGCTGTAGGAGCGCGAACTATCTTCAACTCAAATACCCTCAACTTGACTTTCATTACCTCTTAACCACACAATATAACCTTAAAAGGCCAAAATTCTCCACAAAGAGTAACTGAGAAAAAAAAATCAATTGAAACAGATCTTCATGTCTATTATAGTATGAAATGAAATGTAATAAATCCTTTCAACTGAAGTTATTTTCAACATACTAACCAAAAAAACTCATACTTGGAAGCATTTGAAATTAACCATTTTCAATACTGACATTCCCAAGGATGAGAACGTCAATGAATGGATAGCTGCAATTACCCTGTAACATTTTTCTCTATCTAATAATACCTGTAATGTTCATCTTACATCCCTCCATAGAAAATTCTGTAGTAGCTATTCAAGTATTCTGTACTCCCACATAATTTATTTATATTCCCTATTCCATTTTATAGAGGCTATCATTATGAAGGTTATTAATATTATTATCATCAGTTTTTCATGAAATTTGTTTTGGTATCCTGAATACCAAGTACAATGGTCTCAATAACAGAAATAGCTCCTCCAACATCCTGTGGGACAAGGAAAGTGGGTAAAAACTCATCAGTTGTTTTCAAGGGACACTTGAGATTTGGAGAACTGCAATTCTGTATATTTGTTAATAAAGTGCTGTATTATTTTTCAAATTAGGAAACTCTGCCAAGTGGGGGGAAAAATAGGTGAGTAATGAATGCTTATCCTTTCCAAATAAAGCTTGTTATTTGAGAAGTGTGATACAATTAAAGTAACCTGCTTTAATTTAAAATTTTCATATAAAACTATTATGATCCCATTTCATTTAATCAAACAGGAGTAACATATTTTTATTGAGATGGGGGCAGGAGAAAATGGGCTTAAACTGCCCTGCAAGCAACACACCCCCACTGCAACACCTACTCCTCCTCTGCTGTCATAATTATTTACTGCCCAGCAGTTCAAGTTCTATTGGCTCTACTACATGTGTCCAAACTATAGTTGACCCTTGAACAATATGGGTTTGAATTGTGTGTGTTCACTTATCCATGGAATTTATTTTCAATAAATACCTGAGCTGTTTTCAACCCACCGTTGGGAGTCTATACATGTGGAGGGCCAACTGTATGAATTGATCTTCCCCACTTTATACAGGGGACTTCAGCATCCTTGGATTTCAGTATCTGTGTGTGTGTGGTGGGGGGCGGGCGGGGAGGCCGGGTCCTAGAACCAACCCTCAGATACCAAGAGAAACTAAGTTTTGGGGAGTCAAAAGTTATGTAGATTCTGACTGCACAGGGTTGATGCACTTAACTCCAGCGTTGTTCAAGGGTCAACTGTATTCCCCTCCCTGAATGTCCAATGCATTTTCAGACCACGCCACTGACCAGAGCTTACTTTGTAACTCTCTCCCACAAACCAGCCGCTTCCCCATTCGGCCCAGTCACCACACTTTTAATGACCATGTCCCTCTCTCCCATGAGGACAGAAGCAGAAGTCTCATTCTCCCCTCTAACCCCAGCACTGAGCACAGTTTTCAGAACAGGGCATATGATCAATAAATATTTGCTGAGTGAAGAATGGCTGCTTTTGTTTAGTCTCTACCTTAACTGCCAGTTCCCAGGAGCATTAGACAGATAAAGTTCTGGCTCTCTGGTAGGAATTATGCAAAGCAATGGGGGACTTGTTGTTGTTTTTTGTTGTTTGTTTGTTTTTAAGAATCCCTTCCAAGCACATAAAAAACGGCAATTCAACTGAATTTTTAAATTCCATCTAGGGATAACAGCCCAGGGTAATGGCAGAAAGGGAAGGACAAAGTGAAGCTGTGCTTTTAATTCAGAAGATTCAGTCTGGATGCCACCTCTGTGGCTTATGGGCTGTGTGCCTTGGGCAATTTAATCCTCATGGGCTGGGTTTTTCATCTCTAAAATGGGAATCTTAACATACTTATTGTTTGGGGGATTTCAATACATTGCATATAAAATGCTAGCACACTTTCTGGGCCATAAAATGCACTAAATAGGTTGGCTTCCTTGCCTCTCCCAGGGTCCCTTTCCAACCTCTAGTTACTTAAATCAAAGAAATGATGATAATCAAGCTCCTGAAAAAAAAAAAGAAAGAAAAAAAGTGGGGTGTAAAAATTAAGGCCTATTACAGTGCTACTGAGCTAAACATTTGAGATAGAAATTTTAAAGTTTATGAGATTTTTTAGTATATTTTAATTTAAAATGATCAAAATAATGAGTCTGAAAAGTAATGACAAGTGAAGAGCATCTGGAAAAGATGTAGAAACAGACTGCAGCTTTAACTGTGATACTAAACGCCTATTTTTCTTTTTCCTGTGGAACGCCATTCTTTAATGGTTCTTACTGGATGCTGGATTGTTCTTATTGGACGTACACCTTTGAGTAATATCTGTTCAGACTCATTAGAAGACCAAACTGCAGCCTTGGTGATCATTTCCTTGACAAATATCCACTCAATATCTAGTAGATATTTGTGGACAAGGCCTAAAATATTTAAAGAATTATACATAATGCCTTTATTGATTAAAAAAAATGTATTCTTGTAAACTAGCCTCCAAAGGAGCAGATATAAAAGAGTGAGATTTAACAGGAAGATTTAGGTTGTGTCTGTAAACAAGTCAGACCAGATATGAAAAATCTCATTTAACCAGATCCCTGAGTTTAGACTTAAATTCTAACCTCCAGGTTCTGCTTTGCTGCTGAGCTTAATAACTCCCGGCCTTGTCTGTTTTTCAGGATGGGTACATCACAGTTTCCTTCAAGGAAAATACCCAGATCAGTAATCCGTTTAGTGTCCAAGCATGCCACACAGCACATTAACAAGTAGAAAATCGATTAGCCCTGAAGGAAAGGGGAGAGGAAATTACCTCATAATTGATGGTATTGAGAAATGTATTTATCAGTGGGTCCTTCTAATGAACAAGGAAGCCTGAGGGAAGCACGATGGCCCTGAGAGAGACCAGCCGTAGGACAGAGAGTGTGGCTTTGTGAAGCAGGCCCACAGCAACACTGTGGCTCAATGCTGGCTTGAGAACAAGTCTCGGAACCGCCTTGCCTCCTCTCTCTCTGTGGCAAAACGGGAGAGAGTTGAGAAAGATGTCCTGGCTGATCCTTTAGCATTCAGGGATTCAGAAGAATTGTAACAGCTCCACTGAAATCCAACTGGAATTACTTACACCTTTTTGCACATAGCTTCTATTACCACCAATAAGCCTGGATATTTTACTAAGCCATATTTTCATTTTCAAAAGCCTAGCTCATTAATTTCATGGTATCCTAAATTCCATTTAGCTGAGAGTGATAGAAAATGGGCATTCATCAGGGAGAGCTGTTTCTTCTGGGACTGACTGTTTACCCTTAGTTTACACCTGGTGCCACAGGTAGACATCGAGTGTGTTTTGCATTTTTTATTTTATGGGAAGGACACGCTTCCCAGGGTCTGCCAAGCCTGTGGCTGAAGACAGTGCTCTAAAGAACACAGGAATGGGGGCTGAACACGTTCTGAGTTTTGCATATGCATGTGCAACCACAGCTTGTAGGCAAGGAAAGATCTGAAGGCCTGGGCCAGGCATGTCCCTGCCTTGGGGTCTTGCTTCTGGCTGTCTTTGCCAGGCTCCCTGTAGGAGTCAGCATGCTCACTCCCTTCCTCCTGCAGGTCCTGACCCAACTGTCGGCATCTCGAGTGAAGCCAACATCTTCCTTCGTTCTGTCCAACATGCCCCATCCCCCTTACACAACTATCAATTTTGTTCATAACATTGATCATCTCCTAACATACTATGTAAAAGGTTGTGTTATTTTCTGTACACACACACCCCTATACACACACAGCTACAGAGATACACACCACAATGTCAGCTGCACAAGGCAGGGGCTGCCATCTGAAGTACCTCGAGCACCTAAACAGCACATGGCATGTAGGAGGGGCTCAGAATCTCTTGGGTGAAAAAATGGATGGTGTTCCTTCAGCTGATTTTTTGTAACATATGCAATAGATGGCTGGCCCTTTCACTCAAAGCCAATGTTCTGCACAAGTATTGTCTTTCACTGAGTTTTTATGGACACCACCAAGGGTGTACAGAGTATTCAAATTCTGAGAACTGTTGCTGACCGAATTAGCTATCAAGAATTATTTTAAATGGCATTATGAATGTACTGCCATGTCTTTATACATGGTTTTGTGAAAAACAGAGCCTGCTAAGACATGAATTGATTTGAAGTTCTGTTCCCTTTCCCCAAATGATGCACAAATCGGAGAGCAGAAATGCTGGCCCACATTCTGTACTTGAGTGACCTAAACTGAACCCAGAGTTGTGGAAAAGTAAGCCATCCCGGAGGGCAATGTGGCAAAAGCTTCTGATTCGGCGAATAACACTTCTAGGAATTTACTTAAAGGTTGCAATCAAGTAAATATAAAAGGTTTTCAGAGTTTCATTGCAGCATTGCTTGTGTTAGCGAATGACTACAACAATGTATATATCTAACAATTTGGGCTGACAGCCACAGACAAGGGGCCGGAGGAAATGGTCCACGTGGAAAGGCATTCACAATGAGGTTCACGAAAGGGGCACGCTGAGATCCAATTTCTGGTAAGAGAAATGGGAAAAGCAAGTGTTCATGATTCATGGGCCTGGGAAGTGACACTTGATAGAAAAGTTTCCTCTTTTTCAGTTGTCTGCATTTTATAATTATTTTTGTAATAAAGAAAACTATTTTTAAAGCACCTGTATGCAGATGAGATACATAAGAACATGAGGCCAAGTCAACAGTGAAACAAACTGCGCATTTCACTTAATGATTTTCAACCCAGTAAGTCTGTTGTTCTTATCCACAGTTATCAAAGGCATGCTTAACAGAGTTATCGCCCTTCTGAGAAAAAAGCAAATTCTCTTGGAATCAAAATGCAAACATTTCAGTTCACAGCTTATTAACCTAAGAAACTATCGTACAAGAGAACAGAAGTGATTACTAAAATCAATTAAGATGTTTAGGTAGGTGACTGGGGAAAAAACATAGGAGCTGGAAAGAGAAGAAGACATGTTTTTCCATCTGAATTCCATCAGTTAACAAAAATGCAATTAATATCCCCAAATATCCACCTCTCAGTACAAACACAGCCTTTGTCCTGTCTCCACCAAGTGCCCCCAGGCTCCACCTCATGTTCTGGCCTCGCCTTTGCAGTGGCCAGGGAAGTGATATGGTGCTATGCTACATTTGGGAGTCTCAGGACCTTCAGCAGCATCTAAACATCTGGACAATTCACTACCTGAATTCTCATTGCCTAGTTCACAGAGAAGAAACAAAGACTGGGGTAGAGTGCTTGTCTAAGAAGGCTGAGGAAAGCTGGTTCCTTGCCACAGAGAGAAAGAAAGGGCTGGTTCTTTTTGATGCCTGGGTTATACACTTGCTTCTACATCGAGTCTCTAGATCACTTATGAACCCAGGTATGAATAGTGTTCAGTGTCTGAGGAACATTTATTTTCCTTCCATGCTGTCCTACCCCCATCTTTGCTTCCTCAACTCACTCCAATCCCAAACTGCCCAATTCCTGTTCCCTGCCTACCTCCACCAAAATAATACGACAACTTGTGAAACAGACACTACCAAGTTTATTTAACACTGTCACAGGCTCTCAAATTCTTCTCGAGATTTTGATGTTGCAGAATATTGAGTTTAGCTGAAGACAAAAAGATGTCTTTGACTTATCAATATGCTCTCCAAACAGACATGGAGGCAGACTTCCTGAAGACAGATAAGTCTCTAAATCAGTGGTTCTCAACTTTCCTAATGCCGAGACCCTTTAATACAGTTCCTCATGTTGTGGTGACCTCCAATGTCATTGTTACAAATTGAACATAATTAAAGCATAGTGATTAATCATAAAAACAATATGTAATTATATATGTGTTTTCCGATGGTCTTAGGCGACCCCTGTGAAAGGGTTGTTCGACCCCCCAAAGGGGTCGCGACCCACAGGTTGAGAACCGATGCTCTCAACAAATCATACAACTGCCACAGAGACAGAAAGTCCAAGAACATGCTCAAAGCTACTAACATTTCTGTAGATTCAGAAATACTCTCAGGGCTAGAACGGGGGGGAAGAAAAAATGTGTATATATATCTCTCTCTATATCTAGATATATATACACACACACACTGTATATATGAATTCCCTCCATTAGGTTGGTTAGGTAATTCCTTGCGCACTTGCTTCTGGCAAGTTCCTGGGGAGGTGTAAAGCCTTTTTCTCTTCCTGGAGAACCAGTGCCTTCAGGACACTACATGCCAGCTGCCTCTCATCAGTGTGCTGGCCATTTGGCCCAAAAGCTCCATTCTGCTCCACTTCAGAGGAAGAGAAAAGGCAAATGATTATGAAATCCAAAGGGGGTTTATTTGAAATAGGGAAAAATTTAAAGCATGAAAGAAAACAATGAATGAAGCAAGCTGCAACAAAAGTGAAACTTTCCATAATGGTGAATAAGGAGTTAGGAATCTCTGTTCTTCCTGGCTGCAAAGACTAGAGAAGCCTGGAGAATATTTTCCTCACCCCACTCCACTGACACCCTCCAAATTGAAGTGAAAACTCTAGCGGACACCTCCTGCCATCAATTGGTGCTCTTAGGAAAGGTCACCCTTTCCCAACGGCGATGGCAGGCTGTGGCTGCTCGGTCTTGAGGGATGTTTGGCACATTGGTCTCCAGCTAATACACCCTAAATTTCTGTTAGCCTTCCCCGAACTGTAAATGTCTCCTTCTCCTAAGGAGACTGTGAGTTAAGGAACGTATCAGAATTCAGCAATCTGTAGCAGGGGTCAGGGTCCAAAGAGGCTTGAGGAAGTACTGTTCTCTCACTTGGGACTTTGTACCACAGTTTAGTTCTTTAATGAACAATGACTGTGAAGATTCCTCAAAAAAGAAAGCCACAAACGCCCACTGTCTGTGAGGATTGTGCTCTATCCTTGGCTGTGTTTTCTTTAAGGGCAAAGGGCTGCCGTTCATTTCTGATTTCCGGGCTCTTCAGAGAGCAACGGTGATGGCAGCTGCTTCCAGGAAGGGAGGACATTTTTGAAATGGGAGGAATCCAATAAACCCATTTGTCAAGATGTCTTACTTTTGAATCAGGCCTCTGAAGGCTGTGCACTTTAATACCACACGAAAGCAGGCCTTGTTTTGGAGGAATGGCAGGTGTTTTTCAATTAGGGAGTTCATTTACAACAAGGAGATGCTCTGTGTTCAACCGTGAAAGATAAAAGCAACATTTCAAACCCCAATTCTGAAGAGCCGGCCCTTTACCCATGCTGCCTTGCAGCCAGCCAGCCACACTGTCAGGGAAGCGAGTGCCCATTCCCTGGGGCGGTGGCTCCCCACCCCTCACCCTGCATCAGACTGACTTCAACATGGACAAGCTTATTACTTCTGAACCTCAACTCCCACATCTACAAAACTGATATAATATTTACATCACAGAACTACACACAAAGTGTCCGGCACTCCGCCTGAGATAGAGCAAGTCCTCATAGCAGCCACTGGCTTCTTTTTTAGGAAGCAGCAGGGATAGTGGAGAAAAGCGCTGATATCACACAGCCGTGGCCTGAAACTCCAGCTCTACTCATTAGCTCTGTGATCTTGGGAAACCCACTTCTCCAAGCCTCGTCTGTAAAGTGGAGAAAGCAGTGGTCCCATCTGCTGGTTTTCTAAAGACTAAATAAGACTACATAGATTCCCGGCCATAGCAAGCTGACTAAAGCAAGAGGAATAACAGCAGAGTTGGGATGGCATTTAGAGACAGTCTAGTCCCACATCTTCATTTTATAACTAAGAAAACTGGAGCTTGGGGAGATGAAGAGATGTGCCCGAGGTCTCGGCCTTTCCCTGGACCTCCAGGTGCTCAACGATGATCACACTAGCTGAGTATAAGTTTGGCTCTTTCTCAGGAGTCTTCAGGCTCGCGGAGCCGAGAACACCAAGCAACCCAAGTGCATGCAAAATAAAGATGCCGATGAAAACAAAGTCCCAAGAACAAGCTGAATTCTGAGAGCTCTGCTGAGGGCTCAGTAGGCTTTAATGAACTATTTTCTTTCTACTTGTTAGGGGTTAAGGAAAAGAAAACAAACACCAATGGAGTACCCCTCTACAGCATAACTGGCCTGGAGGTTAACTGTGTTTTAGTAACTGAGCTTGAAAAAAAAAGAAAAAGCATACAATGTATAAGTTAGATTTTTTTAGCTTTTCCAGGAGCTATGGTATTCTACATTTACAGCCCACAAAGACTATCCTTTGCTTTCATGGTTTTGAAAAACACTAAGTCCCCAAATCTAAAGCCCCTTTTCAAATTCCCTAAAATCCTTCATGATTTTGGACAACTTACATTTCTCTAAAATTAATTTTTTAAAATGAGAGTGAAAGAGAGAACTTCTAGGAAGAGAGTTAAAAAGACAAGGATGAGGACTGTGATATTATGATTTATAATAAGAAATATATAATTTGGTTTTCATCCTATTCCTGGCACAGAGTTCCAACACCTTGGCATTTCCGAAGTGATAAGAGCCATAAAGGTGAAAGAAGAATCTTTTGTTACCCATAATAAGCCCCTCTGAACCACACCAGAATTTATGTTAATGAGTGACTTTTGGAAAACAGCTAGATAATTATAAAATGGGGCTGGTTGCTGGAGGGAACCAATGACATGATTAGGGGGCTGGGACTTTCCCCTCAACTGAATCAATCACCAATGGCCAATGATCTGATCAACAGTGCCTACAGGGTGAAGCCTCCATAAAAATCCCTGAAGTACAGGGTGTGAAGAGTTTCCAGGTTGGTGAAGACACGGAGGTGCTGGGAGGTGGCACACTGGAGCTCAGGGCACAGAAAGCGCTGTGACCTGCCACATACCAGGCCCTATGCATCTCTTCTGTCTGCTTGTTCTTGAGTTACATCCTTTTATAATAAACAGATCATGTAGTAAGTAATTTTTTTTTCTGAGTTCTGTGAGCTGTGCTGTCAAACTTGAGGAGGGGAGTCGTGAAAACCTGATTCATAGCCAACTGGTCAGAAGCCCAAGTAACACCCTGGATTTGTGGTTGGCATCTGAAGTAGGGGTAAAGGGCAGTCTTGTCGGACTGACCCCTTAACCTGTGGGTCTGATACTAACTACAGGTAGATAGTTAGTCAGAATTGAATTGAACTGTAGGACATCCAGTTTGTGTCACAAAATTGTTTGATGGGGACAAAACCCCACATTTGTTGGCCAGAAGTATTGAGTGTAAAGCAGAGAAGAGGAATAAGAGTTTTTCCTTTAAGGACAAAAAAAAAGGTATTATCATCTTGACAATATATCTTTTGTTGAAACTAGATTCAAATTCAATATACATGGATATTAAAAGGACATAAAAATCTTCCCCTTAAGGTTTAAGCTTTTAATATGATTTAGTGACCTACTAAAATGCTCTAATATACTGTCTTCAGCATTTAAAAAGAAAGGTAGTGCCATTTTTATTTGTTAAATTCAATAAATCTGGAGAAACTTGTCAGAAAATATATTTACACAATTTAATTAAATTGATTTTTTTAGCAGTGACAAAAGAAGCATCTTAGAAACTAATTTTTAATATTCCAACCATTTCTCCCAGAAAGTAGGAGCCTTATGACTTGCCACAGAACAGAAATAATGCCTCATAGATTCCTGGAATAAATTTTGAGTTCTTTTTTAAAAAACAGATTCCATTGGCTTAAAACAAAGGGGGCTGATTAGCAGGAAAGATTTTTGTTGATGGGCCATTCAAATATATATACCATCAAATAATGTGTTTACAAGACAAATGGAAGAGTAAATGATGTTAAAAACTTTACTGAGAACTGAATATGGTCTGTGGCCATATAGTCAATCACAACAAAGAAAGTGGGCTCCTGAACGTTATTTTATGTCACTACTGGGATCATTTCATCCACACCCTTTCAATAAGCTTTTACTTAAGACTTATTATAAGCCAAGTACTGGCTCTTTGGCTCAAGTAATGATTCTATGTCTTAGCAACTACTCTAGATCAGCATTCTCAAAGTGTGATCTGGGTGCCCCTGGGGACTGCTGAGACCACTGAAGAAGGTCCGGGAAGCCTAATAACTCAGGAGAACACTAAAGCAGGGCACGCCTTTACTGCTCCCATTCTCTCCTGACTGGGCAGTGGAGTTTTCCAGAGGCTACAAGACACCATCGCTCTAATGGCTAGTGGAATGTGCTCTTATGTTTTGACAGTGTTTCAATTTTAATTTATAAATATCAATACACCTAGGAGTCCATCTAGGAGTCCAGAGTCATTTTTAAGCATGTGAAGAAGTGCTGAGACTAATATGTTTGAGACTCTCCATTCTAGAGCTAGCAATAACGCTTCCTAGCACTATAAAGACTTCCGAATACTAAGTCTTAGGTGGTTTTTGGAATTCTTATTCTTAAAAATTAGTGTTCCCAGAAAAAAAAACAACTAATTAAGTATAGCAATAATAGCCCTGCTGAGTAATATTACTGGGGTTAGGGGTAGGGGGCAAAGGCAAGAAAGGGGCAAGTGGTTAGCTATAAGAGTGAAAACAGTTTACATGTCTAGCAAATGTCACCAATCCCCTCATACCTCAGTATAAAATGGCTATAATTTAAACCTAAAAAATACTTACTTGGGGTTATCTTGTGGCTGGAGGTCTACCTACCTTTAAAAAAAAGAAATACCTGAATCTGAAAAAAAATCAACACTGAGTCTGCTTATTCTATACCAGGGACACTGATTAAGAAGCATATCAGCTTTTGGAAAGAAGTTTTTGGCCTGGATTTACGAGAAAGATGAGAAAAATAACCGTTCCTGTAAGTCAGAACAGCAGAGGGGGAGCCTCCAGATTATTCACTAACAATTAGCCCAGCAAAGGTCCCTTAAGTGTCTGATGCATCAAAACACCAAAGCCATTTGCTCCCTCGGAGAGGGTAGCACAGGGGAGAGTGCCTAAGATTCCATTTCAACATGGAGCCGATAATCAAACTAGAAAACCAGAAACATTTTATATTCTGCTCATGAGCCTGAATTCCCCTTTGTCCCTCTACACCCTTGATGCCCAGGGTTTCCTTTGAAATACCATGCATCATATCTTAAACTAAACACCTCAAAACAATTTTTGATTCCTTCCACTTTAGTCAAAATATACCGACTGAATTAAACATTTCAAAAATTTACTTAATCCTATCTAATCTTTTATAAGGCAGTTTATTCATTTCTGATCTGTGACTAGCATCTTGCCTTTGTAAATATGGCATTCCAGGCGTTTTCAGAATATTTCCAAAGAGGGATCATTCCCCCAATGCTTACGGACACCATGCTGATTCTTCCAGACCCCATGTCACGCTGCAAGCTCATTTCCAATTTGCTGTCTATGCTGGGCCCTTGACACTAGGCAGAAATGTTTCTTGCTCTTTTTCCTCTTCCCATTATTACCACAGTCTCTAATGAGTTCTGCTTGCTGTATTAAATTAGTTTGCTTCTCTTTGTCAAAATAAATCATTGTTTACTTCTTAACCAATTAACATAGTCCTATCTCTATATCTATTCTTTTGTTATTTCCCCCCAGAATCTTAAGCTACAGTAGGCTAGAAAGTTTAATAAATGGCCATGTCATCCCATTTTGGAGGTTTTGTCTTGATCTTTAGAATAATTTTCCAATTATGAGATAATGTTTCTGTCAAAGTCCATTTGTATTCGTTTTACAAACAGCAATTCTATTAACACAGCAAATCCTACCTACCTACTGAACTGAAACAAACAAAACTACAAGTTAGTTGTTCCTTTTATCTACTCATAAAACACATATAAATGAATCCTCCAAATGGATCCTGGTTTATTTGCCTGACACACTTTCCACTTTATTCTTTAGTTTTTAACTAAAATTTTTATTCAAAATGTTTTTTTTCTTTCCAGCACATACAATATTCTCATAGAAATAAAGATACAATTGCTTATTTGCACATATCTTTGTCATGGTTATTAGGATAGGTAGGCAGAATACTGATACTCCTAGAATCCTCCCCAGCTCCCCTGTCATGTGATTTGACGAATAAAGACTTTATAAATTTATCCAAGCCATCCTGAATTAGCTAAGCTGTGCCTGGGAAAGGTTTAGTAGCAGTCATTTCCTAAATGCTCTTAACTTATTCTGAAAATACATGGATTAGAATAATATGAGAATAAAAATAAGTCATAAAACAGCATTTTAGTAGTAACATAAATTCTAACAAAAATACATTGAGGAGAGGTGATCAGGATACTCACACTCAGTTTTCAAAAGACCTAACATCATTGTCTGGGAATCATTTGCCCAGAGACTGGTCAAATAAGAATATCTCATTCAAAAGTCATAATAAAAGAAGAGAATGCTTTAATTTACATAATCTGTTTTATTTATCCTTGATTCAGAATTTAACTTTCTAATTGATTAACAACATTCAGAAGCCAAAGTTCTGTACCCAGAAAGCCCCTCAGCCCTTGTATGTGCTTTGAGCACCAAATTTGTTATTTAAAAACTTACTGGATTCTAGTTTCACTTGTCCTTCTTTGGTATCTAGAGAATCTTAAACCCAGCCTTATAAATAGAATTCAAGTCCACTGAGTCCTCTAGAATGTTACTGGACACACGCAAGGCCTCTGTCCTCATCTCATCTTTACAGTTGGGCCCTTCCGACCTATGGTCAGTCTCAACCCCCCTCTCTAACTCAGCACTCCACCCATCACTGGCACCTGCTGCCACACTGGATGCCGTGTATATACATGAAGTAGGCGCAAGCTACACCACCACTACAACTGATCATCAACTGCACAATGAATTAAGAGAAGGATGTCCTCTTGGTCATGCTGGCTGCATGACGTCCACACTGGCTCCTTCCAGGTCAGTGCCCATTGTCATGGGCAATGTTTGGAGTGATACAATGTTCTCTCATACAAGAGTGAATTTTGTAAGCACAGCCCATTCAGTGATATGAAATCCCTCCATGTTGAAAGAGCGATTTTTAACAACAGTCATGAGCCATGTTTTGTTAAAAACTGAAGCTGAAGAGTGTTATTGAAAGTCAACATGACCTGGGTTTTATTCTATGGCATTACTGGTGTGGAAACCAACACAGGCTGGCCATTCTTCCTGGATAATGTTTCATCTGTGGGGCTCAGATGTGAGTGGATTAAAAACAACAAACGATCCCTTTTGGAAATAATACAGTTGTTTAGTTAATAATATAGATTTTGAAAAGAAAACCTCGTCATATTTTGTAAAGTTATTTTCTTACCTTCTGAAATAGGAGAAAACGTAAGAAGGTGTGGATAGAATACATGCATATTTGAACATAGTACATAAGAGAATTCCACTGGAATGTCAAACGGTTTTCTTGTTCTAGCCAATTCCTAATTATTTGAGGGTAAACTGCCCACTTTATGGGTAATCCAAGGCTTGGAAACCAGCTGGGTGATGAGGAAAAGAGGTGAACTAGGAGGTCACACAAGTACTTAAGAGTAAAAGCTTTACGTGAATGTATAGGTTCTTGTTTACTTGGTACCTTGAGAAGAATTCAAGGAAATCTGGTCCTTGCATTTGAGCCATGAGGTTTCGTAGCCTCAGCGTTCAGCAGAGGTGAAGTGTGGTCTCCTGGAGGGCGCCCATCCTGTCTGTCACCTCCTCCTCCCCACTCTCCCCACAGCATACTGTGCTAAACTGTCTTAACCTCGGACACATCCACGGAGCGCCTCCTACATGCTGGGAACTGTGTGAGAGCTTCGCAGCTCTCCTAATCCTCAGGACGGCCTTCACATTAGGCCTCATGTTCCCCATTTCAGAGGAGAGGAAAATGTGGCCTGGAGAAATTACCCAAAATGGCAAACAGGCAAAGCTGGCATCCCGGGCCAGGTTCGCTAGTTCTAAGCTCATGTTCCTTCTAGAATGCCACACCCCACACGCTAGTTCTCTACCTTAACTGCATCACGTAGGTAAGGGTGTCACTAAATCCTTAAAATGGACATTTCACTCATCTATCAATTTGAAGGCTTTATTAACACAAAATATCAATTTTTACAAACAGTAAAAGTAATATTGCTTCTAATACTCTGAACAGAATTATTTTATTTACTTATTTTTTTTGTGATAAGATAGGGAGACGAAATAAGTTACTTTTTTCACTGGTCATATAAGCATTACCTTCCAGAAATATTTAGTAATAAACTTAAGAAAAATGGTAACAAACATTTATGAGTGCTTTGTGGAAAGTACTCTGGCAATTGCTTTACTTGTTTGCTTCATTTCATCTTCACCCTGTGAGTTAGCTATTTATTATCATTGCCCTTTAACCGAGAAGGAAACTAAAGCACAGAGAATGTTACTGATTTGCCCAAGATCACAGCTAGTATGTGTCTGCACTGATGTCCAAATGGTGATGGGGAGTCTGACCCCTGGGCTATCCTGACATTCAGGAACTAACTCTGGTTGCATGGACAGGGAAAGGAGGTGTCAGAGCTGAGAGCGGAGGTGGCGACACCCCAGAAAGACCAGATCCTTGGGTCTCAGGCCCTCAGAGGAGTACGGCCAGCAGAGACTTCTGGTGGGAGTAGAGCTCTTGATACCTTATTCCTCCTTGTGGGAGATGACAAGGAACACAGAGGACTGGGCAGAGAGCAAATACAGAAAATCCTTATGTCAGCCAACATCTGAAATGGTGCAATTTGGTATAGAACGGTAGGAGGTACCATGAGACAGTGAGGCGTCCTGAGCGGAAGCCTGCTCACAGCCTTTGGGGGTGAGAGGGTTATTAGCACTTCTTTAGTTAATAAATCCATTATCTCCACTTAGAAATACAGGAATTTACAACCAAAGAAGCTGAATCGGAACATTTGTAAGTTACTTAAAAATACTCAGTAACTACTTCCTTCTAAAGAACTTAGAATTCAGTCCCTTTAAAATAACCATTATGAACAATTTCTAAAATACATAAAAGTTTGGAGAAGGGTAAAATGAATCTCCATAAACCCCTCAACGGTCATCAAGCTTTTGCCATACTGTCCTAGTAGCTTCACTTATTCCACCCTTTAAAATTGTCATAGATGCCTACATGCTTTAATACGCATCTCTAAAAATGCATATAAATGTATATAAAAATAAGTTTTTATAAGCCACAATGTGCTTTTTCAAGCCTGACAAAACTAAGAATAATTTCTTGCTATCAGGCTTGGTCCATATTCAAATGTCACTGATTATCTGAAAATTATCTTTCTTTTTTTTTTTTAACTTGTTTTGTTCAAATCAGGACCCAAACAAGAAGGCACACATTGCATTTTGTCTCTTTAGTTCATTTTAATCTAGAACAGCCCCTCCTGAACTTCCTCTTTCTATCATGCCAGCAACTTCTACATAAGAAACTAGTTTCATTAAAACCATTTTATTCACTTCATGCCCCCAATTATTTACTATGCACCTCAGAACAGAGTGGACCTGGCTGATACCTTCCATCCCAGAGTCCGTTTTTCAGTTCCCTTACATTTTTGTCTTCAAAGAAGAAAACAACTACATATGACACATCGGAGGGGCAGCCGTGTTTTGTCTTCCAGAAGTTATCTACATTACTAACGACTAAACATGTCTGTTACTACAATGACACTTAATTACAATGGGAAGCACACTGAAGTCCTATTGGAGAGACTGGCAGGAATCCAGCCAACCCACCCCTTTGCCCCATTACAAAGGAGGCACCAGTGCCAAACCTGGGTAATTCCTTCAAGAACAGAGCTGCCCATTGTTAATTATGGAGTTGGGGAACTAGCCGGCTAACAGAGACTATGATGCAGCGGGGGAGGGGGAGGGAATCAGTTTGCTCTATCACAGAATGTGCTCAGCTCATTTTCTCTGTCAGGGGTTTTTAATTATTTATGATGAAGTTGCATCGCATGTTTTGTAATAATAATGAAGTCTCAGTAACAGGAAACCTCACTGCAGCAGGGCACAGCTATTAAATCTTTGCTGAGAGCCGGGCGAGGGAGCCAGGGCTTCTTACCAGCTCTTTTTGACTGGTAATGACTATCAGGTCCGTAGGCACACACACAAAAGAAGGGAGAACTGGCCGGCTCTGAATGGCAAATCCAGTTCTGTGGGTGAAGCCACCAGTGGCCTTTTTGCATTTGTCAGCTGCAGCTCTTTCCTGCTCTGCCCTCACTGTCTGCCTTCAGCTCTGGGCTTGAGCCAAAGGCTGATGAGCCCGACAGTGGCCCTGAGCAAAGCTTCCTGTGGCTATGTCCCCTGAGAGTCTCATAAAGAGCCTCTCCATTTTACACTCCTGATTTACATCCTATGAACCTGAAACACCAAAGAAAAGGCGTACGTGAATGAAGTGAGGCCACTCAGGATCTGGAGGGCTGCTGCAAGCATCCAAGTTGGCCACGTCCTGGTGTGGCTGAAAGGCACTGGGCCTTCTCCTTCCTGCTCCCCTGCACTCCACTGTACTGGCTCAAACCCCTGTCTCATTTCAGAAATTACGGTGATTAAAAAAAAAATCAATGATCATTTAAGAGGCTTTCTCTCAAGAAAAAGCAAGCCAAGACATTCTTCATTTAGAATAAAGCAAGTGAATGGTAGGCAGGGCCAAGAAGGTGGGGTGGGGAATATTATCCAGAATTATCAGGTGCCCTAAATCTATGGGAGGGCAACATCTTTAGAAGGAATAAAATACAGCCACTCTTAATTACCTAGAGGCCAATTGCTCTGTCACGGGATAATAGGCTATTCTCCCTCTTCCTCTCCAATCTGAGGTTACATCTCACATGCTGTGCATTTGTGTTACTTCATGCTAATAAAATGCACAATACATCACACACTTGCTATCACCCCTCTTCAACTGCTTATGGGTTCCTGGGGATCAGGGAATGTGCTTAAATCAGACCAGAGGTTTGCACACAGTAGGCACTCAATAAATAACAGCTTTAATAAAAAAGTCCTAGGGCAGTGGTTCTCAACCTTCTGGCCCTTTAAATACAGTTCCTCATGTTGTGACCCAACCATAAAATTATTTTCATTGCTATTTCATAACTGTAATGTTGCTACTGTTATGAAGCGTAATGTAAATCTCTGATATGCAGGATGGTCTTAGGCGATCCCTGTGAAAGGGTCGTTCGACCGCCAAAGGGGTCGAGACCCACAGGTTGAGAACCGCTGTCCTAGGGAGCCTCCTGTCCCCTCACCCATTCAGGCTATACAGCCGGTCCAGGTATGATATAGTGCAAGCATGGCCGGTGGGCCACGAGTTTGACGTGCTTGATGTAGTGTTTCCTTTGATAATACTTATTACATTACATTGTAAACTGGCCATGTCCTTCCTTGCTTGTGCCCCCAGCTAGCAGTTTAACAACTTGAGAGCAGCTTAGTTGTTAATTATATATAACTAGAGGCCCGGTGCACAAAAATTTGTGCACTGGGGGGGGAGACGGGTCCCTCAGCCCATCCTGTGCCCTCTCACAGTCTGGGACCCCTCAGGAGATAATGACCTGCTGGCTTAGGCCTGCTCCCGGGTGGCAGAGGGCAGGCCCAATCCCTAGGTGCAGCCCCTGGTCGAGCTCAGAGCAGGGCCGATTGGGGAGTTGGGGCGCCGCCCCCTGTCATGCACAGAGCAGGGTGGATCGGGAGGTTGCGATGCCACCCCTAGTCATGCTCAGGGTACAGCCAATTGGGGGGTTGGGGCACTGCCCCCTGTCACACTCAAGGCAGGGTCGATAGGGAAGTTGCAGCGCCACCCCCTGTCACGCACAGAGCAGGGCCGATCAGGGGGTTGAGGAGCTCCCCCCTGTCACACACAGAGTAGGGCCAATAGAGGAGTTGGGGCACCGCCCCCTGTCACACACAGAGCAGGGCGGATCAGGGGGTTGGGGCGCTGCCCCCTGTCATGCACAGAGCAGGGCCCATCAGGGGGTTGAGGAGCTCCCCCCTGTCACTCAGAGTAGGGCTGATAGGGGAGTTGGGGCACCGCCTCCTGTCACACACAGAGCAGGGCCGATCAGGGGGTTGGGGCGCCGCCACTGTCACACTCAGGGCAGGGCCGATGGGGAGGTTATGGCTCTACCCCATCACACACAGAGCAGGGCCCGTGGGGGGGTGGGGGTTGGGGCGCCACACCCTGTCACACACAGAGCTGCAGGGCGATCAGGGGGTTGGGGAGCTCCCCCCTATCAGGCACAGAGCAGGGCTGCTCAGGGGGTTGGGGCGCCTTCCCCTGTCAGGAACAGAGCAGGGCGGATAGGGAGGTTGTGGCCCCGACCCCTGTCACACACAGAGCCGCAGGGCGATCAGCGGGTTTGGGCGCTGCCCCCTGCCACGCTGATCCCGGTGCCAGGAGGCCTCGCGGCTCCGCTGATCCCGGTGCAGGGAGGCATATTACTCTTTTACTATATAGAATAGAGGCCTGGTGCACGGGTGGGGGCTGGCTGGTTTGCCCTGAACGGTGTCCTGGATCAGGGTGGGGGTCCCCACTGGAGTGCCTGGCCAGCCTGGCTGAGGGGCTGAGAGCCGTTTTCAGGCTGGCGGGTGACTGAAGCTCCCAACCGCTCCTTTTTTTCTTTTTTCTTTTTTATTCTGGGCCAGCTTTAGCTCTGAGGCTGCTGAAAGCAGGTTTCTGGCCTTTGTTTACCTTCTGTATTTGATACAATGTTGCGGTCCGGCTGGCTGAAGCCCGGCTGACTAACGCAGGTTTCTGGGGTTTTGTTTAGCTTCTATATTTGCAACATAGTTGCTTAGAGTTGCAGCTGAGAGGCCGGCAAGTCAGGCAGGGAACATTGGAGTTCGCCATCACTGGAGCAAGCAAGCCTCCCTGTTCGCTTCAGTGCATGGCTGCCGGCCGCCATCTTGGCTGGCAGTTAATTTGCATATCGCCCTGATTAGCCAATGGGAAGGGTAGCGGATGTAAGGCTAATTACCATGTTTCTCTTTTATTAGATAGGATACTTAGCACCAGTGCCTGCCACATGGGTGTTTATTAAATATCTTGAATGAATGACTAGGGCAGTGAAAGAAGTCTACAGACAACAAAGCTACATATTTTCAAATAAATTACATACAAAAGAAATAAAAATTGAGCTTTGATTCCACACTCAAAAATCAACCTCTTTGTTGATCTATATTTCCTCTTTGAAGACAAAAAGTAAGGAAACTGAAAAACTTAGTCTGATACTGGAAGATATTATGAGTTTATTATGTAACCATTTAGACTTTTTTGCTATTCACTTATACTAGTAATATATACATTTTGGGATGTTTATTTCCTTCTTTTATATTTTTATTTAAAAAGGGTTACATTAAGCATAACAGTTTGCAAATTTTGTTTTTTTTAAAAAAACATAATAATGTCATCATTCATGACTTCCCAGATTATTACATACAGTTCTACTTCATTCTTAATTTCACCTGCATAGAATTCCGAAGAGTGGCTATACCACAATTTATTTCTTCAGTGATAGATATTTAGGTCATTTACAAGTTTTCACTCTTAAAAACAATGCAGTACAGACCCTAACTCACAATTAATGTGTGTGTGTGTGTGTGTGTGTGTGCGCGCATGCACACGTGCAAGTGTGCAGATTGCTTTGTAGCAGGCACTGTACCAGCGGGACCCTTCAGATATAATGGTGAAAGGATACTAACCTGCTCTCAGGGAGATCAGAGCTTGATGAGAAAGATTAACATTCTTCAAATAATCACATTAACAAATATATAATTACAAGTGGGATAAATGCTCAGAAATAAAGGAATGTGATTATACGCGAGCCATCTCATAAAAGAATCTGGAAGAATGGGGAGGTGGCTGCATGTGCAGGAGGAAACATGGCAGAAAACACCAAAGTGAAAGACTATCTAGCTGGACCTCAGAGAATACTGGTGGAGAACAGTGCCTTTGCACACTTCAAAAATTTGTAAAAATATGTTTTTATTGATTTCAGAGGGAGAGGGAGGGAGAGAGGGAGGGAAGGAGAGAGAAACAGAGAGAGAGAGAGAGAGAGAGAGAGAGAGAGAGAAACATCAATGATGGGAGAGAATCATTGATCGGCTGCCTCCTGCACACCCCACACTGGGTATTGAGCCTGCAACCCAGCCATGTGCTCTGACTGGGAATCCAACTGTGACCTCCTGATTCATAGGTTGATGCTCAACCATTGAGCCACACGGGCCGGGAGCCTTTGCACACTTTTATGAGTGTTTCTGTCACATATTTATTTAACAAATATGTACTGAGCACATAGTACATGCAAGAACTGTGCTAGGTGCTGTTGATTTAGCAGGAACAAAAGCTTTCATTCAAAAGCAAATTCTGCAGAGAGGAACTGCTAGCTAAAAGAGAACATATAATTTAAATTGTGTCACATGCTCTCAAGCTGCCCACTTTGGGGTTTGTTCAGCCCTTCCAAGGCCCACTTGTTCAGGAGATTCCTCAAAGTGGATTTCTTGACTGAATTGCGTTCCTTAGCTCAACATAGTTCCTTACTAGGCCAATCCGTGATCCTGGGGTGGCCGAGCTGTCGGGGGCCACACGGACTATGCATTCTGACAGAACCATATGCACAAATACCACAGTCAAAAGATGCTTCTGACACTCATCAGGGGACATTAAAATGTTTTACTGCGGAAGAAGTTTATTGCTAAATGAGATTTGGGGCTTGGCAGGATATTTAAATTATTCATGTTCTCCCTGTTCTCCCTTATCATGGAAAATTGAGTGATGACTGTTTGGAATCCGCTACCCAGAAGGGCAGCTGATAACATCTCCCTGTGGTTAGAAGTGGGGTGCTCAGCCATTCTCAGCAATTCCTCTCAGGTTCACTCTTTCACTAATTCCCAATTTCCTGCACCTTAAGCAATTTTCCCCTTCATGTTTCTCACCATCCTAACATCCCTGCTTTACTCACTCCCCTCCTGCTCAGCAGATGATCCTGCCTACCATTTCGGAAGGAACTGATGGGAACTTGAACTTCGACGATTCTCTTTTCACTTCCAACAGTTTCGAGCAATGGATAGCCCGCTTCTCCAAAACTTTTTTTTGTTATGTTCTCCCTATCGTCAACAGTTTCCCTCTTAAACAATGAATTCCACTGACCTACCCACACACCCAGGTCTAGTCTTATATTAAACAAACAAACAAACAAACAAAAAACTAAACAAAAAGAACTCGTCTGAATTTTGCTTCTGGATTTCCCCTCAGACTACCATTTCTCTCCCATCTCCCTTCCCCAGCCCTGTTTAGAGAAGCATCCATCAGATGCTCAAAACTCAGAGGGAAGGCAGGGGAGGGTGGGGGGAAGGGGGAAAGATCAACCAAAGGACTTGTATGCATGCATATACGCATAAGTGATGGATGTGGACAACAGGCGTGAGGGTGAGGGCAGGATTGGGGGGATGAGGGGACATTGGGGGGATAAGGACACATTTGTAGTATCTTAATCAATAAAGGGGGGGGAAGAAACCATTCCCCAGGTGTTCCTCCTGCTTCTAGACCAGCGGTTCTCAACCTGTGGGTCGTGACTCCTTTGGCGGTCGAACAACCCTTTCACAGGGGTTGCCTAAGACCATCCTGCATATCAGATATTTACATTACGATTCATAACAGTAGCAACATTACAGTCATGAAGTAGCAACGACATAATTTTATGGTTGGGTCACAACATGAGGAACTGTATTTAAAGGGCCAGAAGGTTGAGAACCACTGCTCTAGACAGTGTCACCTGTCACACTGGCCTCACCTCTATTCTGAAAGCACAGTCTCCCATCCCTCCTTCTCCTGCCCTGGGCTCTGGACAGCCCTCAAGGCAGATGGAATCAATCTCAGGAGTGTGAAATTTGAGGGTCCTCACAATCTGGTTCCCTGGTACCTTTCCAGCTGTCAACCCACCACAAAACTTGCCTCACCTTGCTTTCCCTGGAACAGTTCTGTGCTTTCTTATTCTGTGCCTTTGCTCCACCTTCCCCGACTCCCATTCATCTGTCAGAACCCTCCCCAGCTTTCAGGGTCCAGTGCCAATCTCACCGCTGGTCTCCAGGCAGGGCTGCTCTCCCTTCCGCTTTACTCCCTGAGTAGCTGGCACATGGCTGTGTCCCTCCCAGGACGCCACACTCCCTCTAATACCTTACTCACCTCTGTATTCCTCACACAGCTGTCCCAAAAATTCTAATTTGAATCCATCTTCCCTGTACTTTTTACAATTTCAGCCCAATTACCTAGCTTTTCTGAATTCAGTTTCTTTATTAGTAAATTAACAATGCTCACCTTTTAGGATTAAATTTAAATTTATTATAGTCCACTGGGTAAAGCAAAATGCAACTTTCAGAATTTTCTTATACCTAAAGCACACTCCAAATACATGAAAATATATCTTATTTGTTTTCTACTTGCTGTCATCACAATTAATTTCCAAATAATGTAATTTATAATTTGCCTTATGAAAAAAATATTTTCTTCTTACACTTGTGGTATATCTCCAAGTTTCACCAAGCATGCTTTTCAATAATATTATTTTGGCTATTAGCATTAGCATCCCACTTCATTAAAAATCTCAGCCTCATTGCTGAATTCCACAATGAAACTTTGCTGTGCAAAGTTGCAAGGAATACCTGAACAGGTTATGACAGTACCAGATGGTATACTTGGTCTGACATCTGCTAAAACGTTTACTTTGAAATTGTAAGAAAAGAAGAAAGAAAGAAAGAAAGAAAGAAAGAAAGAAAGAAAGAAAGAAAGAAAGAAAGAAAGAAAGAAAGAAAGAAAGAAAGAAGTGAGAATGTTAAAAATAATAAAGGACAGGAGATCTAAATTGATTTTAAAAATCAATAATCCACAAAATGTTAGCAATAATGCATTCTGATTTCAGGCTTAAGAACAGGGTTTATGAAATCTAAACTGGGGTAGGAAAATGAATTCCAATTTGTTTCTGGACAAAACAGGATATGTTTGAAAGGAGACTGTGAAATTTCCCCCAGCTTTGTCCTTGGTGGCACGAGAGGGTACAAGCACTGCTCACCAGCCAGCTGGCGTCCTAAACTGTGAGCCACAGTAACTGAGTTAACTTATTTCAAAGCCCTGCTTTACTTCACGTACCACCTCAACATGCCATCTTGGAGTTTTGGCTTTAATAATTTTGCAATTTGGCCCAGGCCTCAGCATCATGCCCAGTTCATAACCATAGGAGGACGTAAAATTCATAGCTGTCGCTGATCTCCAGGCAGACATCACAGTCTGTTAGCTGAAGAAATGATGTGAGCAAGGCCAGGAAGGAATGAGCATCGGGCTGGTCAGGACAGGGGCTGGAAGGTGTCATGGATAGTGTGGGTCAGAGGTCATAAGGAGAGAGGTTAACTCAGGGTGGCAAGGTCAGGCACTTATGAATGAGGAGACTGGACATAAAAGGTTCAGGTCTGAGGAACCCAGGGTCTGACTCCACCTCAGTGGGCTTGGTCACAGACACAGGACTCGGGCAGCAAGCATGGAGCAGGCTCACGGTGGCCTGACAAAAGCCGGGTGTTAGGTTCATCGAGAGATGTCACATACCCACTTTGCAACCCTGAATACTATTTCACCCCGCAAAGCCTCCATTTCCTTACTTATGGAAGGAAGAGAGTAGCAGCAGAGTGTGAGGAATAAAATGGGACACTGAGATGTCCTAGGACATCTGGTACCTGGTGGGGACAAATAGCTGGCTAAGAGTGGAGCTCTCATTAAATGTTAATTCCCTTCTCTTTCCCCGGGGACTAGGACGACTTCCCCTCAGGCTCGGTCTGGATTATAGGGGGGCAAGTGATCCACCTGGGAGAGGCAGGGATGGGAAGCAAAATAATTTCTGAAACTGGCTTTTCTAGCCCAAACCTATCATTAAAGCACAAGTAACTATACCTTATTTTTAAAGGAGAAAACACAAAATTGTTCAAAAGTGAACTGTCGTTTCTCCAATGGCAGCTCCTGGCCATAATTCTTGTAGGAGGTCACGTAAAAATCAGTGCCTGTTTCCTCACACCTAACAGCCAGGCTACGTGGACCTTCCATGTTTCAGGGAAACACGAAGACAAAACAAAAAGTCCCATCAAATCGTTTTGAAATTGAAGGCAAAATGTAAATGCCCTGACAAGAAGAGTGATTGGGTGGCTTTTGACTTCCTACATCTATTTGGATAACTGGGCAAGCCAGGTCAGACTTGCTGGCGGAAGACAGAGCCACGTCCTCTCCCCTGCTAGGTTGAACATTTGCTGAAGTGAGCCCATAGAAGATTAATGATACATCCAGCTTCTGCTGGGACAGAAAGTCTCTCTTTTACATTTTGGCATACTTTTGCTCTTAGTTTAGTAAATAGCTGACTGCAGTGACCACAAATAATCAATTTCCAGAGCACAAAGGGATCTGGATAATGAAGCTGATGGAAGTTTACAATTGCTTATGCTTTACGAACAAGGTTCATAAAATAATTAGTGCTTAGGTCAAATAATTAGCAAGTCTTTTCAGGTGACCCAAATAGCAGTTGGTGTGGTGTAGGCTAACATTCTTTTACATTTCTTTGACTCAGAATGCTGAAACACACCAACATGTTGGAAAATGATGCAAACCCGTTCTGCTTTCTTGCATCAATTGTTCAGAACAATGTGATAGGGTCTCCAAGGAAGAAGCTAGATTCCATACAGGGTCATTAAAAAAAAAAAAGACACACAAAGAAAGATACACACAATGCAACTGTAAGGAAATGAAATGCAAACTTAATCAAATATACAGTAGTGAGATAATGTCAATAGGAAATTTTCTAGTTTGCCTGTAGTATTCTATTACTCAACTAAAGAAAACAAATCTCCTTCCTAACATGATTTATCATAAAAATGCTGCACATATTTGTTTTCTCTATGTTCAAAAGTTAGGAATGGACCTTATTTCAAGTATGCATTCTCTACTACCAGGAAATAAAATGTGATCAGATATTAAGGATGACGAATGCAAAAGTTCCTCATTCATTTAAAATAGAACTAATAATGAGTTATTGCATATATTTATAACAGTACTATTAAGAATTTTATGATGATCTATATTGCTATTATAACAATACTTACATTGACAAGTAGAAAATCACTTCTATGGTTATTACTATTGTTAAAATAATCCAATTAAAATCAGAGCTAAGCTACCTTCCTCAAGGCAGTCCAAGACCTGCCTGCTCAAGTGTCTGTGGGATAGCTGGGCTTGGGTATCTGCCAGGTAATTAAGCTCCCCAGGTGATTTCAGGCCTTACCAATGTCTGAGAACCACTGCCTCAAGCTCAGGGGAAATCTTTTCAGGCCTAGAGAATGAAAGGAGATGAACCATCAAAAGTCCTTTTTAGAATGGGCAGTGTGACCATACTATTTCCTATCTGTCTGAAAACTGCATGAGGTAACTGCACAGGGTCACTGGGTATAGACTTGCTTAATATTGCCAAAGATTGATGATGTAACTTGGGAGAGATTTCAAACTGAACGCTTCAGATGTGAATGTCATTCAACACCCCTTCTGCATTCAGAAAATTTCTGTCCAAATGATTCTTGAAAGAGTCCTCATATATGAACTATTACTTGTCCATCCTAAACAAGGGGGTGCTATGATGAGCTACATCTGAGAATAAGCACAAAACACCAGCCAGGGATTAAACACATATCTGGCCTCAACCTTACTGTCACCTACAGTGACATTTGTTCATCACAACTCACTTTTCAAATGAAATAACCAATACAAGTGATCCTACCTGACATATAATTAATATTGCCAAAAAATTCTAACAGCCCCATCTAATGACCCAATTTAAAAATGACCCAATTTCTGGAATGAATCTAGAAGAATGTTTATGGCCAAACAATTATGAAAAGAACAACATCATTGCCTGGCCGGGATGGCTCAGTAGTTGAGCATTAAACCATGAACCAAGAGTCACCATTTTGCCCAGGTTGCAGACTTGATCACCAGTAGGGGGCGTGCAGGATGCAAGAGGCAGCTGATCAATGTTTCTCTCTCATTGATGTAGCTCTCTCTCTACTCCTCTCTCTAAAATCAATAAACACATATTTTTCAAAAAGAACAGAAATATTTTCTTTAAAAAAATAAACTAAAGCATTACTTTCACCTATTAAAGTAAAGACTTAAAACATTAATAAAACAAGGATATGATAAAAACAAGCATACCCGGCCCCTACACTGTATGTAATATAGTATGATCTTTCAGGATGGCAATTTAGCAATCTTTATTAAAATCCTTAAAAGTATATATACATTTTAACCCAACAAGTCCATTTCTAGGAATTTATCCTATAAGGATGTTCATTATAGCACAAGTGAGAAAGCAAATTAGAAATAAAGTATTATTATATATCCAATAAAAAGTCAGTATTTATATACAGGTCCACACTCCCTTATCTATAATCTGACATTGCAAAAGTTCTAAGAACTGAAAGATTTTTATTTTGTATTTTATTTAACTTCATTCATTGTCATCCATGACCAGCTGTAAGGCTAATTACAATATTTGTTCCACTAATTGCAAATATTAATATATTTAGCTGCTGAAATGTCAACAGTGAACCTATATGTATATGTACATAGTTAAATCTTAGTGTGTTTAAGTATCATAATGCTCACAGTGGCTTTCTCACATGGTAAAATTACAAGTGATTTTTATTTTCCTCCTTTACTTTTATATGTTGCCTGAATTTTCTTTTTACAATGAACACATTTGTTTTTATATTTATAAAAACCAATATAGTTCCATTTGGGAAAAGAGAAAAAAAACAATCAAATGTTTGTCCTTATGAAAACACCCAATCAAATAAATACTATACCTTCATTTCACATATTATAGCTATGTGTGTATTATAGTACTTAGCCAAGTAATTTTTCTAATGAATAAGTTTTCCCATCACTTTCTTGATTTGTGACTAAGTGTATCATAGAACTGTGTGATTACATCTTTATAGGCATCTAGATCAAGACCCGGTGGCAGACCAAGAGTGCAGAAGCAGCTCGGACACCTCCTCTGGCTCCCAAAAAAGACCATTCCAACAGTGCCAGATGCATCACTACATGCACCACCCAGAATGACAGGAAGGAGGACAAAGAAAGGGAAATTACAAAAAGGAAGAAAGAATAGATATACCTTCATGTCAAAATCTTTGTCTTGACTGCAGATTAAACAAGCAAACAATTTTGTTGAGTAACCTTGCCCCTCCAAAAAAACCGCAAGTCCCTATAAGCAAAGCACGTTTTAAACTTCCTCTGGCCTGAAGAAAAATGAAAAAACACTGAGGGTGTTGTTGGTTTAATTTAATTGGACATTAAACAAATAACCATGTTTTCAATCAAAAATAAAAGGAAGAAATAAAAAAGTATACAGTTAGGAAGCAAAAGTCAAATGAATAATTGTTAAAAATTAAGAGCTTACAAGGCTCACAATAGTAATAGTATCACAAAGCTCCCTTTGGTTATATTTCAATTCATTTGTTCTACAATATTTACTGTACCCAACCAGGGATCAGGCACTGTGCTGGGTACAAGGACAGAGCAGTGAGCAGAGCAGTCTTCCTCTGGCCCTGGCAGAAGTTGGAGTAGCCGCACAGAACTCCACATACTCTTTCTCATAAGGAAATTAAACTGTATGTGTCCTGGTGTCAAAGGTGTTTATGGAGTCAAGTACATGAATTGCCTTTTGGGAGTTATTAAGCCCAACTCTGGTTTTAAAATCCAGCCCCATAAACTTACAAGCTGAGTGAATTGGGAAGCACGTTTTAAACATTTTTCATCTGTGAAACTAGAGCACTACTCCCTACACCTCATACTTTTGAGCATATTAAACACCTGGCAATGCATCAGGCCCAGAAGCACTGGGCAAAGGTTACTTCTCTCCCCTTTCCTACTCCGCCCCTTCCCTTTTCCTCACTGGAGTGGCTGCCCTCTCTAAGCTGCAAACACCCTGGAATCAAGACAACAAGATACACTGACTATCGGAATTCTCGAGGCTCCTTAGTCTCAGGAGAAACAAGGACCCATGAACCCCTTCTACTTACTTCCCCACCATCACTTACATTCCAGACCAGCTATCTTAGGTCCTGTTAGAGGACAGGCCACTGCCTTTGGGAAACCACTGGTGTACCTGATACTGGGAACCCATTTCTCATTCTTGAGTCATAGCCTCTTCAATACCTTTAAACAACCAACAATTTCTCCTTCACACATTCTGCACTTTACCCAAAGGCCCATGCACTTCTCCTGACCCAGCACTTTCTTGGAAGAATTCACAACCATTTAGTAGATGCTTACTATATGGATGTTATCATCCTAAAAGTTGTAGATAGTCTCTCTATATTCTCTCATTAATGCCCATGTCAACTATATGGAGGGGGTACCACATAGCCCTGTGAAGGTCAAAATTCCTAAAACTCTGACAGCACTGTTAACACCAAATTTTCCATTACAACCTGGAATACAGGATCAAGGTCAACTGAAGAATAACAGAATCCAAAGTATTTTCACACCCAACTTTAGTGAGGGTTTGATTGCAATGCACTTATATAACTAAATAGCTACACACTCTTAACCCCCTTTGTCATGGCAGAGCCTACTAATAGTAAAAAATGGCTTATAAAGGTCAAGAGAGGGAAGACTAGCCTAGTTGTCAAGAATGCACAACAGCGATCACCTAACTGAACTCCCACCACAGAACCATTCACTGACTGCTCACCACCTCCTAGATATGCTAATGTCTACTACTGTCACTACATCCTCCTTTTAGCTCAAAACTGTTAGAGTTTTTACCACAGAGGATGTGTGTACATCGAAAGAAGCATATAACCTACCAACCAATCTACTACTGTTGTTCATCTCAGCAGAGATACCAAATTTCTTGATATATGCCAGCAATGCCACTCCTCTAAGTCACTTCTCATTTTAAACAATATGAGACTGTAATAAAATGCATAACCACCTTACAAAATAGTGGTGGTAATGACAGAAAGGCATCATCATAGCAAATTCACTTTAAGAAACATAAAATCAGGAAAATGTGTTCAAAGTATAAATTTACAACGTATCAGCCAAAGTTAGTAATCATAGCTTTTAATGAAATACTTTTTTTAACCCCTGAAAGATAGGTGTCCTTATATAACAGGACACAAAAATGTCATAATTTTTTTAAGGACATTTGCTTGCTGATATTTATATTTGCACACACACACATATTCATAAAGATCGTGATTATATTAATAATATCCTATTTAAAAGCCCAATTATGTAGCAAGTATAATTGGTTTAGGGCAAAACAATATAGTGGAGAATAAGAGTACAGTACATTAGAAAATAAGATTTTAGGCTTTGATACACATGACTTAGATAAGCAAAACTGTTAATTTGCCAAATATAAAGCAAGCCCTACCGTAAATGTCTACAAAAGCAGAAAGTAAGCCCGGGACTGAATTTACTTCCTCAATGGGGTGAGAATGAAAAGGAAAAGTGCTAGCATTTCTCATTCCCTCACTAGATCACTTCAGACTTCATTAGGCATTCACTTTCCTTGGCTCCAACAAATACATTCTGCCTCTTTAATTGAAAGTAGATGTACCGGTTTAAAATTAAGGGGAAAATCATGCATTACTTGGTTTAAAAGAAAAAAGAAAGTATTTATGTGAAGCTTTGCCAGGAGTTAACTAAGAACAGCCAAATGACCAGATTCACAACTTCCTACTAAAATGTGTTAAACTATGCCACATGTATTTTATATGCTGGCTGTCAGTCCTGGACATCCAAGGTCTGAGCAGCTGAAAGGGATTTAGAAGGAAATTGCTTAAGCAGCGTTCTCTCGTGTGTTTAGCCAAATCAGTAATGTTCCTTAGAGCACTTTTTAAAAAACAGCCAAATTGCTTTATGCTGACTAGCACATAAAAGATACTTTCGCTCATTTATTTAACAGAGTGGAACTATGTGCCAAATACTGTGCTAATTTAAATAATTAAAGCCCTATCTCTGTCCTCAAGTGTTAATTGTCTTCCTTTCATCCAACTGTAACCAATGTGAATTAGCTGAAGACACAGACACATGGGATGAATTACTTTCAGATGAGACGGGCTGCAAAGTGGACTAGAGAAGTAAGCTAGGGAAACATTATCTGAAGACAGTCATTATATGTGTACAATGTGGTGAGGATGCTGGTCTTCCATCAGCTTCATCCCCACATATATAAGCAGTGTCCAACAGTCATTTCTAATGCACAAGACAACAATCACACACGAGTATGTGTGCATATATATATGGAAACATACATCTATAGTTCTGCCTGTGCTTAATAACCCTACTGCACCTAAATGAGTTGCTACCCAATATCCTCATTGAAACATAAATGAATAAAAAAAATTACATAATAGGAATAAAATACTGTTAACAAAAGGGCAAAACCAGCTTGCATTGCCTTTTTACCTGACTACAGCCCTCACATTGAGCCTCACTAGATGATCTATTTCCACAGCAGCTGGAGACCACAAAACAAATTTACAAACCCAGGTGAGCCTGTTCAGTTCTTCTAATATCCTATGGATAGTGACGAGATGAAACCAGAAGGGATTCTGGTGCCAAATCAGCCAGATTTGGGTGGTGAAGAGCAATGTTAACCTAAAAAGGAGGTAGGGGAAGAGAACTTGGTAGAAGCCCATTGTACCATAATCCAGCTCCCACTCTTGTTAGAGGAAATGCTGAAGTGAGAAGGAACATGACCCCACTGAATAATGACAAAACCATACAGCAGCTCCATCACCCTTTGTAAATAAAGTAACTGATAATAAAAATGTCATTGTTAATCTAGGAAAACTAGAAGTCCTTGTACAGAGGTAGGCTGAATAAAGAAATAAACAAAGGCCCTAAGGAAGGGAAGATGTTTGCATTATGGAGAACAATTATATTATTTGTTAAAATATATGGACTTAATACTGATGATGTGTGTACTCTCCAGCATATAAAAATTACCCCTCACCAGAAGAGAAAAGAATGCAGCCTTAGCCTATTGCTGAAGTCTTTCTTGGCTTCAGAGTCTCCTCGGATAAAACTGAACTCAAGATGCTCATTCTGCATCAATAATAGCATGCCTCAGGATTATAGATTAATTTTAGCCAAGAAAAAGGGATAAAAAAATCTCATATTCATTGTCTATTTTTACATGGCTGTCATGGATATAAAATGAATAAAGAACTGCAATGGAACCTGGATAGATGGAGGAGGAGAAGCAAATGTGGCTATGAAGTATTTAAAAGATAATAAAAGAGAAAGGAAAGTATTCAACTGGACTTTGACAGTTGATATAGGTACTAGCTTATCAGTGGGGATTCAGCTCCCAATAAAAGTCCTCAGAGAAAGTGGTAAACCAACCTCAGCAAAAAAGGTAGTGGACAGATCAAGTCAGTCATAAAAAGTCTCTAGATTCCTTTAGACTACTTATTAGGGGGGAAAAAAACTCTCAAAATTTACAGAATTGGGAGTAGAAAGTTTCCCTGTGAAAAAGTGCAGGCTGTCTTTGGTGGCCAGTAGTCAACAATGCAATTAAAATATCACTAACAATGCCCACAAAACTTGCATCTGATTTTTTTAATTGACTATATTGAGGTGACATTGTTTAATAAAATTATATAGGTTTCAGGGTTACAAGTCTATAATACATCATCTGTATATTGTACTGTGTGTACACCACTCAAGTCAAGTCTTATTCTATCACCATGTATCCTCCCATTACCCTCTCTTACCTCCCCACCCGCCCTTTTCCTCTGGTATTCACCATCTTGTATCTGATTTTGAACTTTAAACACTCCTTTAAAAAAAAAAGGCTACAGAAATGTAAATATTATAATTACTATGGGATTTAGATACAAAGAAAGAAAAATCTCCATTGGGCTAGAGGCCATTATCAAAATGAATCTTTTTATTGCCTTTTTTTTTTTTAATGTGTAAGTACTCTGGAATGGACAAAGTTAAAAAAAAGGTAAGAGCTTTAAATTATAACAAAATACCTTTAACTGTTAGAGT
This sequence comes from Myotis lucifugus, assembly GCF_000147115.1. Taxonomy (NCBI): domain Eukaryota; kingdom Metazoa; phylum Chordata; class Mammalia; order Chiroptera; family Vespertilionidae; genus Myotis; species Myotis lucifugus. Next base: position 6,057,897 of record NW_005871079.1, read on the forward strand.
TGTGGAATCAAAGAATCAGCATGCAAAAAATAGTGTGGGGAAAGATTCAGAGGTTGTCTAGTCCATCTTTTATTTCAACAAAATTTCCTTAAAGAATTTCACATGTTAAAAATACATTCTATTTTTTAACACAACCAGAAAAGGAGATTTCTCTACCTCCCTTGGTATCCCATTTCAATGACTGTCACTCAGAGGAAAGTTTTCCTTAAAAATCTCCTAAATCTGGTCATGCTATTTAAATTATTTTCTGTTTGTTTTATTTTTAATAAAAATGGAAAGTTAACAGTATTCATTTTCTCCAGAATTGTCTCCATGATGACAATTCATTTTACAATAACTTCCAAACTCCTTATTAATCATTTGTAAAACATGTTCATATACATTATATATTTAACACTTGAAACAACCCTATTATGATTATCACCTGTCCCATTTTACAGATGAGGAAGTCCAGGCTTAGAGAGTTAAGAAATTTAGGCTTAGGGAGGAGATGTGCCAATCCCAAGGTAACTCAGTTATGCAGTGCTTGGGCCCAAACTCAGCTCATTTCATATGTAACTGTTACTAAATCACGAATCCATCAACCTCCTCCAGCTCCCCAAGCCCAGAATAAGCAAGCAGTTGTACTCTGGGACTTAGCAAATGCTGAGCAAAACTGAACAGTTTACTTCTACAGAGAATCCACATGCCAATTTATTTTCTAAACTGACAGTGTGATTTTGCAGTGGATAATTGTGGTTTGTGCCAGCATCATCCCCCTTCTTCTACTAACTGAACCGCATTTTCCTCAGAGGCTGTCAATCAAATTGCCCAGGCTTGCCCAGCCCAATCAGGCAAGTTTTCCTGGGAATTTGTATCTTGAGTGGAGTGAAAGAGGATTAAAAAGGGTCAGAGTTCATCTGTCTCGCAGATGAGTTCCTCAAACCTGCCCTGGTTTCCCAGAGCTAGTCCTTTGGTTTCTCCTCCTAGTCCCACAAGTTCTGCTTCAGTTAGCCAGTGCTGGCTTCTGTTGCGTGCGAGCAGAGAACCTTAATTGATACAACTCTTCAGAGGAATAGATTGAAACATATACTGATTAACTTCTGCTTTTAGTATGTGCTTAGTATGTAAGTGAGAAATATTAAAATCAAATCAGGCTCTTGGCATTCTGTAAACTAAGAAAATTCCCTCATGGTGAAAAGAGTAGTAGAAAATTCCCTCATGGTGAAAAGAGTAGTAGAAAATTCCCTCATGGTGATCCAAGATCTCGGCTACATTTTTCTTTTGAAAAATGGCTTCTGAGATCTTGGATTTCTCGGGAAGTAGAGAATAAGTTGGCAAATTCTCCAAGATCTCGGCTACATTTTTCTTTTGAAAAATGGCTTCTGAGATCTTGGATTTCTCGGGAAGTAGAGAAAATTCAGAAAGCTGTAACTGTGTTTAACAAGGTTCTTCCCCTGTGACAAGTCCTTTCTTTGAAGGGTTCACAGAAGACAGCAGGTACTGTAGCAACCTGTCCTCCTGGCCTTTGGACCAAGAGAAAAAGGACACACGGTGTGGGGCCTGCGCACTGCTGGTCCGGGAGTCGAAGGCAGCGGCAGCCTAGGTGCCACATGAGCCGTGGTCATGAGTCCAAAAGTGGAAACTAGAACAGAAGCGGTGACGTTGTCCACCCAACATGAGCAGGACTCCTTGAAGAAGCACTGCATCAGATGCTTTTCTCTTTCTGGCACTGGCAAAGGGAGCTGCAACCTGTCGATACTTTGAAATTGGCATAAGAATACCTTGATTTCACAGTTCACAGAAAGCATGAGGCGACAATAAAGGGACACCAGGATCTGGAGTAATCCACTCCATGAACAAAAACTTCTACCACATTTGCAGCATGTTGTGGAGGAGAGACAAATTCAAAAAACAGTTAATCTTCGATCTGACTGGGAAAACAAGGCACACACACGTGCAAAGGATCAGGCAATGCAGGAAGCATGCCAACCGCCAGGTACAGACAGTAAGTACATAAAAATCCAGGGGCAGAACCTAATGAGCTGCTCCTTCCCCATGTAGACCTTCCAGACAGTTCTCAGCCAGGTAAGCTCAGAAATTGTTCATCTCTTCCTTTTTATTAAGAGCTGATTTCAGCAGCAAAGCAAAGAATAATAATAAAAAAAAAGTATACCTACATAAGAAAATAAAAATGTAATAGGAATGAAAATTCTCCCTTTTGGAAAGTAAGGAATGATGCAGTAATCTCACAGTCCAATGCCTTCCGCCTAGCAGAGCCTTAAATGTAACTTTTGATTTGACTAAGCAACAAATACTTAATCCCTTTCAACATCAGCTATCAACAGTTGTGTTTAGGGAAACGGCAAAGACCATTGTGGAAGAAACAAACCCTAGTTCACGGTGAAGTCCCTCACACGGGCTGTGTCCAAGCAGCTCACCTATAAACATTATTTGTTTGGCAAAGAAAGTCCAAGGACAGGATAGTGGGGTGGGATTACTTAGTGCTATGGGGGGGGGAGTAGCCACTGGATAGTACCCCCCCATCCCTCCCACTCCCCCCTACCCCCACCAAACCAGAGGGACACTTGATTCAATCTAGTAACACACAGGAGCAAAACAAACTCCAATATTCTGGTGTGCATTCCATAACCAGAACCATTTCCACAGAAAAAAAAAAAGAACCATTTCCACAGAAAAAAAAAAAAAAAAACTCGAGTAGTTTTCCAGTTTAAGAATAGGCCATATCATTTGTAAGTTATGTGAAGCCTTATAAAATATGTGAACTCAGAAGCAAAGCATAAAGTTAGGCTGGACAATCCTGGAAAGTCTTTATTTTTATTTCTGCTACTAACACAGATTATGGCCAATGTGGCAGGTGGTGCAAAGAAGCTTTTTAAAAAATGAAATGGTTATTTATTTTATAGCTTTAATGTCACAAAATAATATAAATCACAATGCACTGCTTCCCAGTAATTGCTAATAAAACGCACATTAAATCCTTTAAACTATTTATAAGATATAAAGCATATCATATTGTAACCAAAAACTTCTGTAGAAAATTCTAATGAAAACATAAAGTGTTATTCTTAAATAAGTATCATGAACACGAGAAACTAAAACTCAGATTTCTTAGTCTGGATTCAAAACCTTTCACAAACATATCCTATACCATACTTTGGTTCTTATTTTCCAGTTCTCCTCTAGAAGAATTCTGCTCAAGGAGTGCACATTCCTTTTCTGCACATTCACTTCAGCCATCCTCTTCTCCTGTGGGCCCCTCCCTCAGCAATTCCCTTGCCTCGTCCTGAATTGTGAATTTCTGCCTATTTCTGTCAGCACATTGCATCTCTTCTCTTATACAGATCAACAATTCTGACAGCTATTTGTTTATCTGAATAATCATCTCAACCACACTGGAAGCAGAAAAGGAGATTTCCAGTTGTGAAAGCTTACAAATGATTTAGCTATTCATAAGACAAGGAATGTTTTGAGCCTCTACTGTGTATAAGACACAATGCCAGGGACAATGAAGAATACCAAGATAAAACTGGCATACACTTATTTTCAAGGAGCTTAGTTGAGTCTAGTAGGGAAATCAGATCAATACCAAATTGTCATAAATAATACAAGCTAGACAATTATAAATACTCCACTAGAGGCGCTGCTAAAGGAGGGTGGGATTACTTAGTGCTGTGGGAGGGGGGAGTAGAGAACTCTAGGAGGAAGCTGCAGTTGGGTGGAACAGGAAGGAGAGAACATAATTCCTGAACAAGTATTAACAAAGTCAAGGAGTGGGCAGAGCTCAGGAAGTTAATGGATGAAGCAAGGGGAGTGTGATGCGTTAGAATACAGATGCTGTAGTGAAGATGGAACAAATGTGAAAATAACTTACATTATGACTTAACAGGGATTAAACATATTAAAGAATGTTTAATTCAGAAGTCAGCACACACTAATGTCACTTTTTTAGAAAGTGTGTTAAGTAACCAAGAGACATGGTAAGATTTCATGGGATAATTATGATATTTGAGAAAATATTAACATAATTTTTAGGATATTGATTTCTAACTGAATGATATTCAACACAGTAAAGGCTACTTAACTAGAATTGACACAAAGAGCTCAAATAACACACACTGTTAAGTATTCTTCAATGTGTTACATGAAGAAGGCATAAATTCCACTCCACTTTCTACTTCTACGTGACTGTACAATAAATGATCTTTATATGAAAATCTAACATCATGGCAAGGTCCTAAAGGATTCTCTGGAGCATCCAAGAAAGAAGGGTTTTTTTGGTATAATTTATGGGACTATGATAAGGTGTAAATTGGTAACATGTATCTGTTGCCACACATCAACCACACCACACATGTGATAACTCAGCCAACATTCATCAGGTCACCAACTATAGTTTGGAAAAGTCACTGGCATTAAGAAAATTTCCTTCAACAGAACTGTCTCACAACTGCAACAAAACTAGCATGTTGCCTGCTTCAGAAATGCATTACATGAGATTTCGTTAGTGGTGGTGGTAAGGAGTGGGGAACCCTGATCCTTTTAAATTGTTATTTAGATATGCAGGCAGTCTCATCTGGTTCAGGTGCCCCAGTCCCAGGCCCACAAAGCTGCTCAGATCCTTTCACTATTGAGAACAGCAGCAGGAAGGATCATTTGTGAGGGTCTCTCTGTTATTTGTGGAGAGACTTTCTTGTTGCCATAAAAAAAAAAGTGTGAGGATATCATTAGACAAGAAACAGTCCGTTAATTTCAAGGAACCACCCAAGAAACAGAAATGTCTGATTTCAAGATGATCCATATAGTTAGAAACTTCAAGATGGTAACAGAAGTGAAGATATACAAAATTGCTTTATTTCACTGATAATTCATTTTTATGAGTTAAATCTAGTTATGAGTCACACTGGGCATGCCAGCTCCTTGCTATTACCTATTGGTCCTGATATATGGAAATATCCTCAAGAGTAGATTATCAAGAATACTGAGAGAATGGAAGTTTTGATTGAAGACACTAAAATAACTGTTGGTGCAAATGTAGTGTTTTGTCAAAAGAGATGAGATTTTACCAGCTTACTGTAAGATAAAAGCCCTAAGGAATAAGACTGTGTACGTCATTGGAAGCACTGATTCACAGAATGGAAGAAAACAGACTGTAAAGCATTCCTACAAATTCCAAATGGACTTCCCTTCCCTTGGGCTGGGGGCCTCTGCACAGATGTCCTCCCTGGTGTAACCGCAGGCAGCTGAGAGCTTTTCGAGGGGCAACGGCAGTGTCACTCACACCGGGAGCCACCAGCAGACGCACCCACCTTGTTTGGAATCATGTATCTATAATATCTGGAGGGTGAGCAATGACAGCATTTGTTTGCACCCAAATATAAACTTGGTTTTCTATTTCAATTAAGAGCTAATGCTAGATATTGGAAAAGTTTGTTTTCTAAAAAGCTGCAAGTTTCTATTTCTTTTTCCTAACCCTTTGTCAAATGATTCTAGAAGTTTCCATGTCTTTACCACTATTGCAGAGGAACATGTTTGAAAGGTTATTGGAAGTGATAGATGGACCTATTTTGAAATAAAATTAAGCCTGTGGTATTACTGAAAGGAAGTCATAAAATTAAACCAGACAAAATGGCCATAAGCTAATTTCATTCTTTTTTCAAGGAAGCACAAAGAGTGGGAGGTTGAAGCAAGACACCTCTTCTCTGAATTCTCTCACTTTGGTCAGTTTGTCTTGAACTTCCAAACTGTCTTCTCAATGGAATGTGTGCCCCTACATTTTAAACCTCCACATATTTATCGTCGAACATCCAAATAAGCCTTTCATTGATATTGCTAAGAACACAACTCTAATTTTTTATAGATGTGACTTTAAAGATTTAGGGAAAAAATATTTTAAAACAACTATTGAACTATTAAAAGACCCAATTAGATGAGACAAAAAAAATGTACATTTCAAAAGCCCATCAGGCATCCCAGATGCGAATGGCCTGGCCAGTGGTTCCCATGGGCAGCACGCCTACCTTATTGTGCTCGTACTTGTAGGGGATCTTGAGCGTGTCCATGGCTCTGATCATAGCCTGCATGGCTGTGAAGATGTTCTGATACACCAGCTTGGTGAAGCCCCTTTTGTCTTCATCAGAGTATCCTGACCCATGGATGATTCTCATCTGCTTGATGAACGTACTCTTGCCACTCTCTCCAGTCCCTGAAAGATAGACAACAGAAGCTCATCAGACCATGATACCTCCCTACAGTCTCCCAGACACTAAACCAGAAATGCCTGCTGGGACTTGACATTCCCCAACCGCCTGCTCAGAGGAACATCACAGGAGAGCAGAGCGGCATCACGGGGTGGACATGCCACCCATGGTGAACACTTAGCCAAATCTGAGAATGAGAGTTCATTTCAGAGGCAGAGGAGCTTAAAAAACAACAACTGTCACCCCATCGGAGGCCACTCAGCATGAATTTTGATAGTGATTTATAACCATGTATCTTCTAAGAAATACAATGAAAACAGCATCTTTTGAACAGAATAAACACTTGATAAAGCTCTTCCCTAGGGGATAGCTGAACAGCTTCCAGGAGGCTGTTGGCTTGGGCCAGGATTTGGGCTTGGAAATGACAATGCTCTTACACAAAAGCTGCTCAGAGGGTGACAAGAGAAAAATGCCTAACCTTTTCTAGACACTTTCTCTTATTTGAAAACGGGGTATATAGAGAGCACAGTAAACAGATAGGAATGAAGATTTTTCTGGGCAGCAAATATACTGATTTTGGGGGGCGGGGGCACTGAGTATAATTCCAACCATGAATATTGGGGGGAAGGGAGTATCTAACAAGTAGCATCTCTAATGGAAATAAAGCTGTGAAATTGTTTCTCATGATCAATCAACATGTTATAGAAAGGAATTGGTACCTTTACTTTCCCAAGCAATACAAAGGATGTAGGGGAGAAAAACTAGATTGCTTCTTTGTGTATTATTCCCATCGCAGAGGCTTGTTCTGAGAGCCCAACTAAAGACATAACCATGACATTAGAATCTCTGCCGTTTTTTCCCACAACAATAATAAGAAATCTTCATGTGTGAGGTTAATGGTATGAGAAGAAAAGGAAAGAGAATCAGGCAACAAGGCCTGATTGACTGGCCATCCCTCCCAGGTAAATTTCACTCATGAACTTAATGTTTACATTTTGATTTAAATATATAATGCAGCAAATTCAAAGTGAAGCCGAAGCTTCACTTAGAAGAAAATCTGTGTTACCCAAATGTTGTAGGCAGAATGATAAAAGTAGTCAACTAAAATAGTTGGATTTAGTCCAAAAGACAGTATATGAACTAAACTATCAACCAAGCAAAAACCTCAGCTTCTTTGTTCTGCAAAGAGTTTTGGCATGGAAACAAATGACTTGTTCCTAGCAAATGTATAACCCAAAGAGTGTGTACTTCTCCTATTTTTATAGACTTATACAATATTCTCAGGGGTCTGAAATGGGCATTTTAACAATCTACTCAGGATTAGTATGAAGAAAATATTTGGTACAATAAAAAGCCCCAGCTATTCCCAAATTATATAAAATTATGTTATTTTCTAAGGCCACATGAAAGTATAATGAGAGACTTCACAATTACTTAACTCCTAATGAAAGAAAGCCAACTTCCCCACCAGTAGACTGCTTCATGAATACAGTGGTGGCTAATCTCTTTTCACAGCACAGGGCACAAATAACTCTTGACCTATCTAAAGAAATAGAAATGTACTATTTCCAAAGACACTTATAAAATAAAATCTAGCAAGGAGCCTGACATAAAATGTGTGTGTGTGTGTGTGGGGATGTGTCTCATTTTTGCTAATTTGACTGAATCTCCCATCAAATTAGTAACTTTAACAAGCATATCAACACAGACAAGGGTATGAGTCCCACAAAACTCCTGCTTCTCTCCTTCAGTGGTCTCTATATATGTGGCTGAAGATTTTTCCCCAGAAAAGTCACTTGTAGCTTTAGGCAAGTACTCTGCCTTTTCGTATCCCAGCTCCTCAAAACACCCAGAAATGAGACTATTTAAGACTCACGCTATTTAAAAAGCCACTTCATCCAGCATGTGTAATTGGCTTTGAGGGATACTTTCTTCCCTTCCTGACCCATTGGATCAAGATAAAGCACAGAGAGCAATCCGCAGTTCACTTCACATGCCCTTCCATCAGAACAAACATCAAATGTGAATTTAATATCCTACTATGGAGTGCATCCCTTTGTAAGCTGTTAGAATACAGCCTACTAGTCATACACACTCTCACACACAATCTGATGCTTCCACTTTAGGCTTTTCAACACAAGAGGGTTTCCACATACAGCCTGGGCCACAAATCCATACTTACTCCATGTATCCCGCTCATACTAAGCATCTCAATTTTACACTGACTATTCTGCCCATCTGCACAATGTAATCTGTAAATAATTCTGTCCAATTAATCGGTAAAGGCAGGTCAGTTTTCCTTATTCCACACCCTATCTGAATGACAGTTTTAAATTCGGTAATACATTAACTTCTTAATGACACTGAATTATCATTTATTGCTGAAAGCTATCGTGGACTCATTGGTCCCTTCTCTCCTACTTCAGTTGGCTTCTTGGACCACAAAAAATCTGTGGAACACAATCCATATAGAATTGCTCAATGCCCCAAACATGTCAGTTACTAGTGTCACTGCTCTGAAGAATGCTGATGTCCCCACTTTCCACACAGGGTCCTGCAAAATAGGTGCTGAACACTACACTGTCAGGACCTTCAAGGGTCCTCATGGTCCATTTCTTTATCCTGAAAGAAAGGCAGAAAGTACATCTCACCACTGCCCCTTCTTCTACGCTCCCAAGAAAAAGAAGAAATTCCAAAATGGAGTTATAAACACTATGGTATTTAAAGTTGTACAATGAATATATTTGTTTTATCCTGCCAGTGCCTCTGATGACTGTATTTGGCGATACTGTCAAACCATCAGAAGTCTACATCTGTAGCCTTTAATTAATGAAGGCTCCAGCCAAATGACCCTGCCCTGCCCTCTGGATTGGCCAGCACCCAGCGACAGAACGGCGAAGAACAAACCCAAGTCTCATAGAGCTCAATTATAACTCAAATACTGTACTTTTAAGGTCCACTAGTTTAGGCCAATAGTTTAAAATATGGAATCTCAGCGCCACCAAAGCTGAACTTGGGCTACTTCCACATAAACTTGGATATAGTAGAACCACATTTTTCAATGAGAACTTTTCAACCCACAAGCAGACCATCAACCCACACCTGAAAAAAATTAACAGTACTGAGATAAAAATGATTTAGTAACACTGAGCCAAAATACAATCCATGTGTTGTCCACGTTCCAGGCTATATACTCTGAAATACATGTATTCTGCCTTCTGTGTATTTTCTTCCACTTAAAATTGGAACCCTGAACCTCAAACTGAGTGGCTCTAATACCAAAGTCACCATAACTTCCTCCCCTTTAAAGTCTGTCCTTGGAGGGCCAGGGTGGGGGATACTTACCCCTTTATCCCCAGCATGCTTCTGGCACAAAGTAGTAGTTTTTTAAAACAGCATAGAAATTAACTGAATTTAGTCTCACCAACTGTGAGCGGAAACTGAATAGATGGGTAGGTTAGTTATAGTAACCAGAACTATTAATAACAACTTACCCAGTTAAGTTGTTTTCAAGGGAAGGAGAGGCAAGATGCATTGAAAATGCACTTTGTTAAAAATACCTGGAAAATTATCTAGTCCTGGATGTCTCCAAGGGGTAAAATCCTCCTGGGAAAGTACCTGATAATGCTTCCAAGGTGACTCAAAGGTGGAAGAGCATTTTCTTAGAAAATTCATTGTATCGTGGAATATCCATGGCAAATATCTGTGTGTTAAAAAGCCAGCATCCACTGGTTCTACAATCTTCTGAATTTACTAAAAGCCATTAAAATGTACACTTTAAAACGGTGAATTTTATGGTATAATAATTATATCTCAATTTTTAAAAATTAAAAACTAACATCAGTATAGCTTAGAGAAGAATAGGAAGTTTACATAAATTTTCATGCTACAACTTTTCCAGGGGATGACTTTGAGCCAACCTGCCCAACCTCCCCCCATCCTTTTCTTCTCCAGTGAATGTTCACTCTCTTCTGCCTCTGGGTGTGTTTCAGAGAAGAAGCCTAAGAAGTCCTGAACTCACTTACTTTACAAGGAGGGGGAAGTGACTTGTTCCAGGATTCTGCTGGTTGACAACTAATTAGGAAGAAGATGGACTAGACTAGACTCTACCAAGGTCTCCTGTCTGTGCAGAACTTCTAATCTTCGGTCCTCACAACTTTCTTTTTATAAAACACTTCTCCAACTCATAAAAGTTAAAATTATTTATTATAGAAAATTCAGAAAAACAGAATTTTCAAAATTGCTAAAATTTAAATATTTTAATATATTTCTTTCCTGTCTCCTTTTCTAGGCAAATGTACTTTTTCTGTTCTTGTTCTAAAACTGAAATAATGCTGTGTTGTTATTTTCCACTCAACATATTGTGATAATTATCCCAAGATACTAATTATTCTTCAGAAATGGTTAATAATGATTGTCTGAAAGGCAATCCTAAAGGTGTCTGAAAAAATTGTGATAAACATCCCTAAAGAAAAATCTTGACCTGAATTTCTACTTTCTTATAAGAACATCATAGAAATGCAATTAGGTGAACAAGTTATAAAACCTCTGACCCGTCATATAGTATGTCCCACTGACACACACATCAAGATTCTTCTTAACCCCTCCCTTTTTTTAAAAAAACCAACACTAGACTTTTTTAATACCTATAATTTGGGAGACAAAAATAAATCTTTGTTTTAATTTACATCTTTATTTATGAAACATGTTTCCTACTTAGTCACTTCTATTTCTTCTATGAACTTGCCTTTTTTTTGAGGACTCAGTGTCTTTCTTATTGATCTCTTAGAACAATTAAGTTTTTTTAAAAAAATTAACCCTTGGTTACAAATACTTCCCCAAGCCATACCTGGTTTGGCTCAGTGGACAGAGGGTCAGCCAATGGACTGAAGGCTCCTGGGTTCAATTCCTATCAAGTGCACATGCCCGGATTGCGGGCTCGATCCCCGGCAGGGGGCATGCAGGAGGCAGCCAGTCAATGATTCTCTCTCATAATTGATGTTTCTATCTCTCTCTCCCTCTCCCTTCCTCTCTCAAATCAATAAAAATATTTTTAAAAATATTTCCCCAACTTGTCATTTTCTTTTCATCTATTGACAAAATTTTGTACATAAATTTAAAATTTGTATTAGTTCATCTGTACTTTCCTTTGTGGTTTCTTTAATTGGTTTATGTTTCTAAAAAAGGCCCACAGATATATTTTTATTTTAGCTTTTATGAATTTATGTTTTACACTGAACTAATCTTCTATATTTTTATGTATGGTGTGCAGTAATATTTTTAATCCCCCAAAACTTTTTCCCCCCAAAATCATTCTACACTTTAAAGCTATGGAGTGTTTGATCCAAACACGTGGTTTTTCATATCCCCTAATGGGCTCCCAAATGGTGATCAATAAAATATATGGAACCAACTCTCCAAAAGCAGCTCACCGATATTCCTTCTGTTGCCTCTTCCTCAACATCCCTACCCAGCTAGCAGATCAAACTTTCCTTTACTCATTGCACATTTAAAGCCCTCTGCAAAACAGTAGAGAAAATAAGCCAAAATATTAAAGACTAGAGGCCCGATGCACGAAATTCGTGCAGGAGTAGGCCTTCCTTCCCCCGGCAGCTGGCACCAGCTTCCCTCTGACATCCGGGACCTGGGCTTCCCTCACAGCCCCAGCTTCGTCCAGAAGGATGTCCGGTCTAATTAGCATATTACGCTTTTATTATTATAGATCCTCTTCTCACTCCCACTTGTAAGTCTATTTCTACACACATGACACATTCTGCATATGCTGCCTATCCTGGTTCCGTCCCTTCACAGCTCTGTGGCCTTGGGTAAGTTACCTGTCCTTGCAAAGCAATACTCCTACCTACTTTGCAGCTCTGCTGTGAGTTTTTAGTGACATAATCAAGTGAAGCACAGTGTCTAGCTATAACTCACAATGCAAAATCAAGTGGGAAAATGAAAGAATACCAGGTTTGGGGGGCAGGGCAAAAATGTAGTCAAGAGAAATAGTATTTTATATATTTATTTTTAATAATGATATTTAAGAGAAACCATATTTCAATAGAATATTTTCACAAAATAAAAAATAATGCCAAAATAATCCATGATGAACAAAATATCACAATTTTAAATAAACACAGGAAGGATCAACACCAGTGCTGTACCATTCTAGCCTCTGACAAGCTGCATTAAATATTGTATCCATGGCAAATACCTTAGTAGTACCTTACCCTAGTCTCAGCCCTGACTCTAACTCACCAAAATAACTGAGATAATTATCTCCAGTAGTTCAATACTTAAAGCCATAGTGTTTGGAGATTTTCAGCTTCAATTGTTTATTCAGTTTTATTTGGTGTATACTCCATGCTGGACAACCTTTTTCATCTCATGGCACACATAAACTAATTACTAAAATTCTGCAGCACACCAAAAAATATGTTTTTGCCAAGCTGACAAAAATAATAGGTATAATTTTGATTCATTCACACCAGACAGCTATTATTGTGTTGGCTCTTGTCATTTTTTTATTTGACCATCTAAGGGAAAAGAGATTAGTGCCCCTGACTACACAGTTGGGCACTGCATGTTTTAAAAATTCTTGTGGCATACCTGTTGAAAAATCGCTGTTGTAGGCATAGAATACAGGACACGATCCCTAGTGTGTGGTTGTGCAAGAGGCAGCCAATCAATGATTCTCTCTCATCATTGATGTTTCTATCTCTCCCTCTCTCTTCCTCTCTGAAATCAATAAAAATGTATTTTTTTTAAAAAAGTGAAAGGATAATGAACTAGAGTGACATAGCTATGTTAACTTGGGAAGCCAGGGCAAGCCTTTCTAAGAAGGTGCATTTATACCAATACCTGAATATTCAAAATCTAGCCACAGGAAAATTAGAAGGAAATAGCATTCCAGGCAGTGAACCAGCTGACACAGAGGTCAAAGTGGGAATAAACTTGGCTGGCATGTTGGAGGTACAAGAGAGCCAAGTGGCCAAGGTGGATCAGTGGTGGGGAAAGAGGTAGGTGATAGTGTGGGAGCCTTAGCTACAGAGGCTAAATCATATGGGGTGTAGTATTTCAGGAACCAGCTTAAGTTTTATTCTAAAAGCACTAAACAGCTTTGGAGAATTTCAACCAGGAAATTAAAATGGCTTGATTTACGCCAAGTAAAGAATGTATTGTAAGGACAAGCTAATCGGGTAGTTCAGCAATCCAAACAAAAGATAATGGTAGTTTGGACCAGAATGACAGGAGACATGATGGAGAAAATGGAATGATTCAGGATCTAGTCTGGAGATGAATGGGAAGTGGGTGGAAGGGGAGGAGATGATATAGGGATAACTCCTAGATTTTTGGCTTGAGTAGCTAGCTAGACTGATGGAGGTCCTAGATTCTTAGAGAAGTTCATTCACTTTGCAATGCTTATTCATTCCAACCAGAAGCACTTTTTGTATATCTACAAGGTCCCCTGCATTGATGTGGAGGATACACATCCACATGAAATAGAAGATACAACTTGTGTCCTACATTCTCTAGGCCTCCAATAAAAGCAAGGACACAGCCATGAATGAAATCCTTATGCTAATAGATGAGTCAGTGCAGTCTGCAAAACTGGGGCTCTAATTTCATTTCCTATGAAATAGAGCTCCTTATATAAAAAAGATATGAAACATTTTAGCCTCTCAGTTACACACACACACACACACACACACACACACACACACCCCCCTAATTATTTATATTTATAAACGGCAACATTTCTACACGCACCCTTAGAGAAAACCGGGACTTGATATATTATTTGGAATGCATAACAATGTCATAATAATAACATTTTAAGAAGATCTCTTCAGAATAAAAATCCACCCCCAGATTTTTTTTTAACATTGATTATTTCACATAATAAAAAGCATGAATGTAAGCATTCCAGATTTTTCAGTTACACATCAACATAAGCCACTATTTTATAAATGCACGGGGTGGGACATGAGGGGATGCACTTTGGAAAGCACTCTGAAGGCCTCAGTAAACCAATAAATACTCCCCCTGGATGGAGGGGCTCATGGGGCCCTCCCTCTGGGAAAGCAACAAATTAAATTTATAGTGGAGGAAAAGGCCCAGGGTAGATCTGAAATGCCATTTCCAACCTCATTTCATGTTCATCAGGAGATGATCTACAGGCAGGTGTGTGGCATGGAAAGGGACAGCAGATATGAGGGGACTCTGAAGCCGGCCACACCAAGGACAGAGATCTGCACATTGTCACTTGGCTGAAGATGAGTGCACTGCTCAAGGGTTTCCTGCAGCTTTTGGATTTTATTAGTATTTTCCTTCTTTGAATGTTGTACAGCATTAAAAACCATTCACTGTATCTCTCACAAAGCGAGGGCTGGCGGAGGGGCGGCTTTTTACCTATTATTTACTCTGTACTCAAACACTACTTCAAATGAGTTGAGTGAAAGCTGTAGTAGTCTTCTTTCAAAGTTAATATGTCAAGATTTTTATTTTATTTTATTTTATTTTTGTTTTTACTCATGTGGCTTCTTTATTTGCGCCTCTAAAAATAATTATCTTTTGAGGTAGAGGAATTAAGGTGCTGGAGGGATGGAGCAAGTGCTGCTCCAATTAAGAGAAGCTGTGATCTGGGCTGTCTCACGAAGTACATGGGCATTTGAACTGCAGAACACAGCGTGCTTTTTGAATCAATATCACCCCAATATTTCAAACAGTGACATGAGGAATACCAAGAAGGACATGTACATGGTTCCATGTCTGCCTAGTAAGCATAAAACTGTGACAGGATCTTGAGGAGGGACAATATCATGGAAAACAAGAGTTAGTGAATCCGCTGGGTAGAACAGATTTTTAGAAGTTCACTGTTCCTGTAGCATCTGAGAGTTCATTAAAATGAAAACTCAACTTAGAGAAACGTTTCCCTTTTCGGAAAGGAAGAGAAAGAGCACAATTGAAAACACAAACACATACAAGCAAGCCAACCCTATGCAGTGTTCACATATTTTAAATCCTCTCTTGGGAGGAAATGCAGATGTTGAACATAAAACATAGTACCTGCTGAGGATCTCATTATTAGCATGAATACCACCCAGCAAGGATCTTAAAACTAATCATTTCCAAAAGGCTAATTTGGGAGCATTCAACAACCACACCATGGAGAGATGCATTAGGAAATCATTTGGGCTCTCACTTCCTCTAGAAGCATAAAAAAATAATTTTTAATTCAGCTTTTTAAAAAAGCTGGAACATTTACCAGTAGAGGGAGAAAGAAGCCCCTTTGTATTCAACGCTCAGGGAACTCTGAGGAGAGGACTATGAAATGCCCTTGCTCTTTTATATTTGACCTAGTTAGTCCAAAGCGACCAATGATGCACCTTGGGCATTCACATGTGCTGTCCAAAGACAGGGGCAACATCGGACACCCACCAATTGATGTCAAGACAATTCCCAGGTCAATTAAAGAGTTGCTCCATGATTTGTTTCATTAATTTAAATTTTGCACCCTAATTTATTTTGCCTGATGGCCATGTTTCTCTAGCATTTGAGCCAGTAACAATAACAGGCATACAACAGAGTGGTAATGAAGCAGACTGTCCCTTCCGCTTTTGCGCACTAGTTTTTTTAGAAATAGTAATGGCCATTTTGAGTCTCAAATAAAAAGGGCCTTTTCCCTTACTCTTAAGTATGTTGTCCATGGAAAATACGCCTTCTTCCTGAAGAAGACAACACACTCTTTGCTCAGAAGGATCACACCTAGAAACGTATAACCAGCAGGCAGGAAAAAAGAAAGGATAGACAACCAGACCTGCTCCTTGAAGAAGTAAAAATAGAGCAAAAGCACAGCTGTGCAGTTTATTAATGTTTAGTAAGGCTTGCACATATGATGACTTTCTACCATTTGCTGATAAAAGGGGAAGTGAAACTAATTACCCTCTTAATTTAAACTGAGTCTCTCCTCTTACTACGCAATCTACGGAATTGTTCCAGGAAACAAAAATTAGTTAAAGGGAAAGAGACTCTTAGAATTGAGTCTTGATTTTAGGTCATATGACCCAACAAATGTCCAAATTACATTAGTATATACTCTGATGCGATCTCTTACAAACTAACCTACTAATACATAAATATAACATATGAGGCTGTGTAATAATGGTAGTTTGAGTAAAGAGAAAACAACCAAAAACAAACCATTACATGTGCAACATTTCTCTGAAATATTTCATCACAGAAAAGATAGACAAATCACTAAGGCATCGAATGAAAGCTTGCATCATCTGGACAGTGCTTGCTTACGTGAACCATAAAGAAGTTGGCAGAAATTAAATCAACTGAATGCAAAAAAAATTTTTATTTTTACAGAAATATTGAATCACTAAGCCTTGCTAAGTGTAGTGATATTTCCAGGCGTTTACAAAACCATACACACACACACACACACACACACACACACACACGCATGCATGCGCACACACACAGTTGAGGCAGGGCTTCAAAAACCAAATGCTTTAGCCTACTGCTGACACTAGAATAATCACTTTCATATCCTGTTGTCTACCTATGGCTCTCTTATATTTACTCACCAAAGACTTTTTTTTTAAGCCTGTTAATTCACTACATATTAAATGGAATGACTTAATTTTCTAGATATTCCACAGACAGCAGTTGAGAATATAGGTGAGGAAACGTCCCCTGATTGTGCAGTCTTCTTAACAGATATCATTGCTAAGGTGATTAAGTCGTTACTTATTACTTGTATTGTACTATAACAAAAATGGGAATTTTATAAAGTATGGTAATACACTTTTTAAATAACAGCTTTCTTGAGACATAACTAATATACCCAACAATTCACCCAATTAAAATGTACAATTCAATGGTCTTCAGTTTATTCATGTAACCATTATCATAATCAATTCTAGAACACTTTCATCTGGGGTTATAAAACTTTAGTGAGTTGCCAAATATCTAACTAGCCAAAATACTAGACTACTTAGTTAGAAAAGCTTGCTACTAAATGCATTCCCTCTCCTTTTAAAGTATATACTTATATTTGGTCTTTGTTGTTTTCTTCATTTTCCACTTAACACATGCTCAAGAGTTTGGATTTGATTCAGCATCTTATAAGGAGCCATTAAAAGTTTTTGAGGAGGTGTTAACTCTATCATAGGAATCTATTAAGAAGACAAGAGGCATGGCATGAGGGGATATTTCAGACTTTACAGGAATGAAACTAGACAAAAGTGGAAGAGGGTTGCAACACAGCATCAAAAAAGCTAAAAAGATGCTATAAAAGTATAGAAAGGATAGGGTGAAAAGATTTACAATAGTGTTAAAGGTAATTAGCTTTGCATATGGGATGAGTAGCTTTTCTTTTTCTTTTTGCTAGCTTATATATTCTGAATTCAACAAACTGAATAATTATTTTGTAAAAAGCAAACAGATGTTTAAAAGAAACTGAAAAAAATATAGTTTACCCCCTTACAGAGGACTTTAGATCACAAATGTAACAGAAGTGGTGATAAAGGTGAAAGAATACTGATCTTAAAGTCAGAACAAGTGAAACATGAGGTGGTTTACAGCCTTATTTGGACTTCCCCAAGAACCTATCTTCTGAGGTTAAAAATGAGATAAAATACATAAGAAAATCTTAAAGCGTGATCAAGTATTATATAAGGAATGATTCTACTAGATGGTCAGCCTTTAGCAGAACATGTACTTTTGGGTTTTCTTATTAATTCTGCAGTGATCCATCTGTATGAGTATCATGATACATTTGCAAAATGGTTGGCTGGAAGAGGATAAACGAACTGGAGCGCTGGATTAAAACCATAACCCTCACTTCATTAGACCTTGTTCTAATCAAAGGAAGAAAAAATAGTAGGACATTCTCAATAGGTTTCCTGGGAAACTCACCCAAAAATAGGAAGTATTATCAATCCCCAGTAAATATTTAACAATAGTCCTTGATCTCAGGACCTTGAACACAGTAGGAGTTCAAAGAAATGAAGTTAATCAGAAAATATTACACCCCAAAAAATTATGTAGATAGCTGTGAGGGTTTGGAGCCAGACACCCCAAGATGTGCTTCAGTATGGGGATTGTTTTGAGCCAAAGGGCAAATTTAGCTGTGGGTTCAGGAGAAACTAGTCCCTTTGCTACCATTAAAATGTTCAACCTTGAACAGTCACATAAACATGGGCCATAACTCCCTTTATGTGCAATAATAGTCAAACTAGAAAAACTCAAAAGTGCCTTCTATTTCTATAATGATATAAATCTTTAATACCTTTACAAGGCCACCCTTAATTAAAGTTTGGTTTTCACCACAATGCAAGTGGGGGGAAGAGGGGGCAGAACCATGTACCTTTACCATGCAAGTGACTAAAGTATTATTTTAAGATTGTCCTACATAATGTTAGGCAACTATCAAAGTAATGCTTTAAAAATTATTTTAATAGCAAGAGAATATATTCATCAAATATTAGAAGGGAAAGTAAGCAGCATGAACAAATGATACCTGTTCAAAATCTATTGATGCATACAGAACAGACATGTAATATTAACAATACAGTATGTTTGATGGCAATACCAGTGATTTTTCTCTTATCCTTTTCTGTATTTCCTAAATTTGGTACACTTGAATGTATTTTTAAATCAAAGTTATAATAATAAACAGCATTTCGGAATTATACTAATAGGGTTCACAAAGCTTCAGTTGAACAAAGTAACCTGGCTGCATTCAACTTCTTTCTAAATTCATTCAGAAGCCAAGCATATCACCAATAGAGGCTATTTTATAAAACTTTGTCAGGATACAAGTTGTCACCATTCTCCCAAGGTCCCCAGACATCTAAGCTGCCTCACCCCATCTACTCTCTTTAGATCAGACACCAAACCATGCTTCTTTCCTCCCCCATTGTGCAATCCATTCTCTGAAGCCCATTCTGGTCCAGCCCATGGGGAAGATGTTTGAGGGCAGTGGAGCTTCATGGACCCCCAATATTAACCCTTGGCCACTGCCATCTCTTCTGCAATCAGTAGAGCAGTGCCTCACATAGTCATGATACTGACTTAGCTTATCCAGAGTGGGATTAATCATTCAAAGTACAGTCACATAGTCAAGGAATATAATAGGACACACTGCCTCTTTAACTCAGCTGTGATTCCACAATTATTTGTTGATGACCAGAGTGACAAGAACACCTAAATAATTCAGGTATTCAACATCTAAATGCCCCACTATGCAACCAATTCCTGGGAGGACCTAAATTAAAAGATGGCATGGAGCCCAGCTGGCACGGCTCAGTGGTTGAGCATCGACCTACGAACCAGGAGGTCACGGTTCGATTTCCGGTCGGGGCATATGCCCGGGTTGTGGGCTCGATTCCCAGTGTGGGGAGTACAGGAGGCAGCCAATCAATGATTCTCTCTCATCACTAATGTTTCTATCTCTCTCTTCCTCTCCTTTCCTTTCAGAAATCAATAAAAATGAAAAATAAAAAGATGGCATGGGAAATGAGAGAGCGCCACTCAGGTCGGGAGGGATGTTTCGCCCCAGAACACTGAGGACCGTGGCCCACCGCTGCCCAGAATGAAGCCGAGCAGCTGGAGAAGCACAAGGTCTGTCTGTCGGCTCACAGTTCCTTCTGAGTCTGTCTTCACAGTAGGACTTCCTTATTTGTTTGAAGTCTTGTAAATTCCCAGAATGTCGGGCACACCCATGCTCACATGGAAGTACAAAAACACACTGCAAAGCCAAATCCGAATGGTTCCCTGGCTATTAGTTGGAGGCCATCCATCAGATAAGGTTCGTTTTCTTTTACATGTTTAATATGGCACCTTCACAAAAGAGATAAGAACGCTTTAATGAAAACCTCCTTGCCAGCTTTGAAAGTTAGCACTCAAACCAGATAGGAAGTGGCTGTAAAGTTGCTTTGCACAGAAAGTAGGAAAATAAGTAGTAAACAGAAACCAGATTTTCTTAAATTCTACACTGCTTTGTTACCACTAAAGTAAATGTGCTGCCTTAGGTCATGCTTGTCTGGGTTATGATCACATGCAAAACCTCGGCCAGAATTGCTCACCAATATTTTATTCGTGTGGCTTTTCAAGAAAATGCAAAATGATCTTTATGTTTATTAGAAGATAGAAAAAGCTTTCCTACTTTGAAAAATGCTTAATTACTTAGGTGAGAAGTAAGCTGCATACTCAGAAATAAAAAAACAGATCCTCTTAGTGGGGGGGGGGGATGGTTGTCCTAATTATACATGAATGATCTAATTAAACTGTCATTCACAATTCATTAAAGCTGTTAATAAATTGTAAATGGGGAAAAATGGATATGATAGTTAAATTTACAGGACCGTTAAAACCTATTAAACATAAAGACAGCCAAGAACTGGTGAACTTTCTTGAGTACATTATCTCTAGACCTCACTTAGGTGAGGATCCTTCAACGCCTCTTCTGAAGGCTCCAGACCCCCGCCTGCTCATTTACAAATGAGGAAACTGAGGTCTGCTCAAGTTCAGTGACTTACCCAAGTTTATATCCTCTAATTTTCCTAGCACGTATACGGTTGCCACACTTCCTAAATTGCATGTGCTTCTTGGTTCCAAACAGAAAATGGGAGCATGCCTTGCTGCTGTCGGTGCAGAGGGGGGGGTGAGGAAGCTTGGAGCGATGCTCAGAACAGATATTAGAAGGAAAGTTAACTGATGCAGAGGAGAGAGCACCAACACTGAGGTAGTAACATCTCCAGCTACAGAAAAACAGCCACGGTGCTCGCTGACAGGGCATGAAAAGAGAAGCATCGGGAACTAAAGCAAACAGAAAATCTCTATTACCTTTGATATGGCTAGAAAAACAGAGTTCCTAGGAGTTTCAAGGTGAATAAGGAATCCTTATTACTAATTTACCTATTACCAGAGGAAAATTTTCACTTAAAACAAGATAGTATCACAACACCAACCAGCCAGCAGAACGATCACTATGTCAGTAATGGATTTAGAATAAGCAGAACAAATCTCTTTTCTAGCTGTAGGAATCATGTGTTTTCTTCTTCTTAAGATTCCACATTTTAAGGGAACCCCAAAATTACCTAGGTAATGGAAACCCCATCAAAGACAGGCCATGCTGCAGTGAGTGCCTGATCCCCAGCCCTTGCATACAAACCCTGGGCATATGAACCCATGCACTCCACCACTAGACTCCTGAAAAGCTAGTCTCTTAAAATGACCCAAAATCAAATAGAAAAACAAAACAGAACATGCTCTGCATTGGTGTCCACAGGAAGCATCTTAGACATTAGCAGCATATTTACAATAACTTTTAAAGTTCCTTGCTAAAGAAATTGCTGGCCCCACACTCGGCTCAGAGCACAGTGACTGAAGCCCGAGCTCTCAGGACAGACAGATTCGGGCACTAGGACTAGCTGTGTGGCTTGGAGCAAGTTGCCTAATCTCTGCTGTCACTTTCACCATCTGCAAAATGAAGATAAGCATGCCTAGCTCAAAGGGTGTTTTTGCAGATAAAACACACGTAAAGCCCTTAGCAGACTGCTTGTCGCAAAGTAAAATTCTGTGACTATATTATGGTAAATAAACCCCAAAGCTGTTCACTAAGTAGCCCCATCTCCCATCTCTGCCCACATGCTGGCCATACTTCGGGCTATGCCCATCTCCACACTCCCCCAACAAGCAATGCTCTTGCAGACTTCCAGGCTTTTGATTCCTAGTCCCTTTTCCCACATGCCCGGCTCTGCCTGGCCAAATCTCTCTCATTCTTGTTCTTTAAGTTGGCCAACTCCCCTGAGGCCAGTTGGCAGCTCCATCTATGTCTATTATGTGATTACATTTGGATTATAGTTACTTATGTAACAAGAAAGAAATTTATTTACTGGAATGGAGAGGATGGGGGGGGCGGGGGGGACATGTCCAGGCTATTTCCATGAGGCAGTGGGCTTATTAGCAGGACCCGCTTCCCAGGAACACAAACTTTGGGAGAGTCTCAACGTGAAAGGAAGGGAGGAAAAGATGCAAAGAGCATGAGATGTGACACTGCCCTATGCTCAAGATGTCCCCATATCTTCTCCAAAGTTACTAAACCTCACAAAGTCAAACATGGTTGAGTGAGAAAAAGAGAGAGAGAGAGAGAGAGAGAGAGAGAGAGAGAGAGAGAGAGAGAGAGACACTCCACGGAAAAAAACAAGATCAAGTGTGTGCCATGAGGATGTTTTGGAAGGGTTCTGAAATGCCTAAAGCACTAACCTCACATTCAGGCTAAGTTTTACCCAAATGTCAGACGGCAGAAGTTTCCATGTACTACATGACTTGTAAATGTTTATGTGTCCATCTCATTTCCCCGTTACACTACTCCCCCATTGTGAAGTTCTCATGCTGGGGAAATCGTACGGCACAGTGGTTTACAGCCATGCTTCTCAAACTTGACCAGGCATTCGAATCTCCTGGGAATAGTATTAAAATGCACATTCAGATTTCACAGTGCTGGGGTGGAGCCTGAGAGCCTGCTTGTCTAACCAGATGGGGCAAGTGATGCTACGAGATCATGTGAGCAGTGCACAGAGTAAGAGCCACACTGCCTGAGTTCACAGCCTGTCTCTGCCACTTCATGGCTGTGTGACCTGGAGCAAGATACTTCACCTCTCTGGGCCTTCCGGCCTCCATCCACACATAAAAGTACCTACTCCTAGGGTAGTTACTGAGGATCAATGAGTGAACATGTGCAAACATGCCTAGAAGAGTATATAGCACAGAGAAAGTGCTAGATTTTAGTTATTGTTATTATTAATATGTATTTCTGACTACCTCCCTACACCAATAAGAGCAGCAATAGAAAAAGCAGAAATCAATGTTTTTTAATGAAATTATTTTTTAATAAATCGAGAATATGAATAAATAAAATAGTATGCACACTAAAATTCTCAGAGGGCATTGCTGTAATAATAAAACATGGGCAGAATTTAAAACTAGTCATTTTAAACTGATAAGGAGGTACATCCAATATCTTCCATCTCTCGAAATCTCAGACTTGGCTTTCACTCACTGTTCCAACTCGAGGACACAACTGTTGGTACTCATTGGCCAGGAGGCCTTTCACCCTTTTCCAGCCAAAGAGAGACTGAGGCCTGACGGGGAGCTACCTAAGAAGACAGGGCCAGAGAGTTGGGGATGAAGAAGAGCCTGGAATTAAAGGTCTGGAGTGGGGGTTCAGCCAGGAGGGCAGCCTCAGCCACACAGGCTCCAGCCTTCCCTAGTGCTGGGTCAGGCCCCCAGTTGCAAGAATCAGCACAGAATCCTAACGAGTGGGTTGAGCACAGCAAAAAGAATGGTGGCGTTATTATTTACTGAGCATCCATTGTGCAGTAAATAGGGGCCTCAGTCATCCTATTCATCCTGATGGTGACCCTAAAGGTTAAATTTTATTACCCCATGTGCAGCCTAGGATGCCTCCCAGCATTGTTTGGGAGACTTACTCATTACCCATCCTTAAAATGAATAATCCCATAGCAGCTGACCCTGGAACCTTAGGGCACAGAGAGGCCAAGCAGGAGGCATGAGGCAGACTGTCAAGGCACTGTTCCTCAGTGGGAACCAAAGCAGAACTCAAATTCTGAAATTTAGGCGTGACCTAGGGAGCAAGGCAGGAACCTGAGGTCAGCATGGACCACACTCCTGGTCAGCAGCAGTGCAAGCCACTCAAGTCTAAAGCCTCTGGCTGGACAGGGCCACCACTGCCATCTCACCCCAGGTCACAGCCCTGGGAGTGGGTAGGTGAGTTGCAGGAGGGAAAGCCTATTGCTCCATCTTGGGCAGGCTGGGGGTGGGGGTGGGGGTGGGGGGTGCTACCAGGTCCAGAGCTGGGAACTTCACTGTATTTTTAAAGAAAAACATTAAGAGACTTACATGCAAATTCTCTTTAAGAGCAGGAAACGTTTCCATATGTTCTATATCTTTACTCATATTCAAACTCAAAGCTCCACCTTGGTTCAGAATCCTATTCTCTGCCTCCCTCTTGAATTCCCTGCAGTCTGGTTTCTGTCTTGAACCCTAGGAAAAAACTACCCTCAGAAAAGATTACAGCTTCATACCCCATCTGGTGTCCTCTCCCCACCACTGCTTCTCCCTGTACTTTATTTCTTACAGATGCATCTTCCCATTTAAAAACGTTGTCATATCTGGGTTAAACTACATGCTGAGATGTTCTCACCGGGCGCCCTTCCTGAAATGATGCTCCCCTGTCAGCAATTATAAACGATCCCATCAAACACAGATCCATGTGTTGGTCAGCTCAACTCATCACCAAATGCTCAATTCCCTACAAAGGGAATCGCGCGTTTCAGGGCACTACAGCATGCCGTCTGCAGTAGGTTGCGCCTGCGGCGTCTTCACTGCACTGTTTCCTTCTTGATTGGTTTCTGTCCCTCCACACCAGAGTGCCATCACCACGTGATTCAGGAAAACACGTTACAACATATTTGGAGCCCACCTCTGAAATCCTCCCCGGCAGCCCCGTGTCCAGCAAACCTTCCCCATCAGGCACACCTCCCCTCCCAGGGCCACCCGCTGCACCCACTGTCATCCACGCCACATCCTGCTTATTTCAATATCTGCCTTCTCATGGATTAAAAACATCTGTACAGATAAACAAGAAAATGTTTAGAAGTAGTTATCTCAAGGGAGGGGATGGGGAAAGGGAAGGCAGCCTTTTCCCCTCATCTCTCTGCTATTTGAAATATTTTGCCACGTGCGTGCACTGCACTTATTTTTCACTAAATGCTTTTTATGAAAGCACCAGCTAACATGTACAAATATGTGTAAGCACAAGAATAGTCACTGCGATGTTCTCATGGCTGGGGAAAAGGGTGGAAAATAATAGGTAGAACCTGGAAACATCAAAATCAATCAATCAAGAGGGTCTGGGTGCAATAAATCAGATTAAATCTATAAACCGATACTGGGCAGCTACGAAAAATACTTTGTTGTCATTGGAAACAACCACTACATATATATATATGACTGAAAGCACTGTGATGTCTTCACATCCATCTACACTGTGTGAGGTACATCTATAAATAAGACTGCTGAACATAATCAACCTTTACCAGAATCGCCTTCATTCACTTACTTTCATCAATGGTCATTGCTAAAGGTGTTTGGACTCACCTTTCACAAATACCTTCAGAGTCCGTTTACAAGTTATACAAGACAAATCAGCCTCTGGGCCTTACAGTTCACTCACTCGTCTGTTTAACTAAAATGACATTATAGGCAGTCAACCTCCTTAAGGAAAGCCCATCTGTTCTCAGTCCACGGCTAGAACGAGCCCCTCACTTGGACACCAGAGAAGAAGTTTCTTTGAGGAGAGTGAACTCCGAGGCCCTCTGTCCCATGTAACGTCATGATTTTCCACATTCAGTTTGTGGGAAAGACCTTTAAGGGCTTATCTCGAAAAGGCATCAGATCCAAAAGATCTGAATGATTTCAAAGTTTACATTTCAAAATATCCTAAATAAGCTCCTTCGGTATTCACTGTGCCCCAAGGATCAGTCAACACCACACAACGCAGGTCTACTGATGCAGGCCAAGGGGGTGCACTGATTCCAGGCCTTTATACTACAAAGAGTGCTCCTTCACCCCTCCTTCTAACTACCTGCCGAAAGGCATTCTATGATCATTAGGATAACCATGAGTGCACAAAAAGACAAAACTCAAATATGTCCAAGTCTCTATTGGTTAAAAAGCCTCGTGGCAAGGCTAAAATTAGGTAATATCTGTATTTTGTATTCTCTATTCCACGTAATAATGTGAAAAAGTATGCCTGAAGGTGTATTGATTCAAAGCAGAAAATATATTCATTTTTGTATTTAAGAAGAAGTTTATGTGGTGATGTTGTTTCAAAAGTTGCACTGGGGTAGGACATGATCTAACAATTCTACAAAACAGAGAGGAACATAAAGAAACCTTTCCTAGAACTTTCTAGTATATGTTAAATCCAACACAAAAATAGAAACAGCACATGGGATATTCTTCTATAAGAAATCCTCTCTCCTTTCTTCCTCCATTTAATCACTGTAGAACAAAAGTATCAATAGTACACAAATAATAAAAAAGAAACCAAGTAGGTTCACAGTAATCAGACATGCCTTTATGCCAAGTTTATTATGTTTTCAAATCATTAACTTAGAACAATTAGGAAATTGGGAGAAATTAAGATTGCAGAAAAAATTAAGTTTCAGCTTTAATAAAGTTATTCTTTAAGTTACTTATCAAATTTCAATACAAAATAGCCACTATGCATTTAACTTCCTGTTTTCCAAATTCAGTTTACTATGCTAAATCAGCAATGTGTCACTTGACTACTAAAATGCAACATGTGTTTCATTCCATCTATTGCTTAATAATTCATAGGTAAGTGCCTAAGAAGCCCATTAATAAATAATGAGCAAAAACAAATTATTAGATGTCATCCTAGTGACTCAAACCAAAAGACAAGATTGAAACTGGGAAAACATGAAGAGCACTTCCAATGGGGAAAGCGGAGAAATAATAAATATAAATTAAGAACTCCATCAAAATGAACAATTCTCTAGAGAGAAGTTTTAATAAACATGAAAAAATATTTGTAACTTGGGAACATGGACAAAATCATACACTTCCATGGCAGGTGCCTCACACTGAGTTCCCAAGTCCATCATCTCGGTGAAGCCTACCAGGTGGAGAGCACTGAAGGTGAGGGTAGAAGCGGCAGAGCACTCCTCAGCCACTGCCCTGGGAGTTCCCTCAGCCTGTCTGAGATGTGCTCTTCGTGGAGCCCATCCCTGGAGGTGGAGGGCCCAGTGTATTTTTCTTTTAAAATCCTCAACAGGAAAAATTTCCATTGCTTTTCAGAGAGAGTAGAAGGGAGGGAAGGAGAGGGAAAGAGAGCGCGAGAGAGGCAGAGAGAAACATCTATGTGAGAGAGACACATCGACTGGTTGCCTCCAGCATGCTCTCTGACCAGGGGGTGGGGAGCAAACCTGCAACCCAGGTGCATGCCCTTGACCAGGAATCAAACCCTCAACCCTTAAGTCTAACAATTTAGCTGCAGGCCGGGTGTATCTTGACAAGGTCTTGAGATGCTTCTGATATGCATCCAAGTGCAAGAACCCCTAATTATTTCTGGCTGTCTCCCTACAAAAATCATCTCTGGGTGTTTGTTGCTATTTCCATGTTTGTGGTATTAAAAAATAATAATTTGTGTGCTTTGAAAATTACTGAGTGTTTTCAGGGCAATATCTAAAAGCTGGTACAGATGAGTTGAGAAAGCTGCATGGAGAAAAGGCGCGCCTCTCCTTTGCCTTCCCCAGGAGGAATCTGCTGGAGGCTAGCAGAAGGCACATCCAAAAGGGAGGAGCCAGAATGAGAACCTGCTGGCCCTACCAGGCACTGAATGCCTGCACACCTAACCCAGTGGCAGGCCTTCTTTTCTTTCTTCAAACAAAAACAAAAACAAAATATGAGCAGATGGTTCATGTGTGACTGCTTTGTGAAGTAAAATAATCCTCTTAAGGCATTTAATCTGCCTGTGTTTGAACAGATAATAAATACTGTGGCTATCAAAACTAAGGAAGCAAACAGAATACAGCTGGTTGGCAATGAGAGAGAACCAAGAAACAACTGCAATGAACCCTTGCACCACTGACCTGGCTTCCTACCAGCTGCAGGACAGGCCTTCCCTGAAGACCCACCTTGGCTCTTAGAATTTTTCTTCACCCCAACACATACTCACTGTTAGAGAAACAACCAAGTAAAGTGTTATCTCTCACTGTCAAAATATTTAATTCTCTATTCTCATCAAACTAAAAAATCTGGGCACAAATATTTTCTATCCCATTTAACTGAGTGGCACAAAGCATTATGCTTTCTTCCAGAACAAGGTTTAAGATGTCTCTCAGGGAGCCCATAATGAACTTGGTCTCACTTCTTTATCACCTGAGTTGAGCACGTGAGCTTGAAAAGTTCAGTTGCACCCCTTTGCTTGCATCTGATACCAGCAAATGGTAACATCGTCATAGAGACAGGGTTCAGCTGGGTTTCCATGGAAGAGGCACTGTAACCAGATTTCCACCCTCTCTCAACAGGTATTTTGTCTTTTTTTCTTCCTAATACGTTCAGCTCAGCCACATGCCAAATGGTTTTAGAGAATTCCAGTTAACAGGAAGTCATCTTCCTTTTGTTCCATAATTGTCAAAAAGAAAGGTGTCTAATGGATGTCAACTTGGCCACAGTGCCACCGTCGTGGGGCTTACGGAGCAGAACTGAGAGCACTTGGATTTTCAGACCTGTGTTTCAGAAGCATCCTGATGCTTGATCAAACATGAAGAACGATACCAAGAGTCAGGCTCAGTAACACCGTTGAGCACACCAATTGTGTGACTTCCCCCAAGACAGAATTTCCCAGGCAGTTTAACATCACATCCTAATGAACTCAGACTAGCACTGAAGAAAGCCTGTCATATTTCAAAAACTGCTAGAGTTAAAAGGACACAAAATTAGGATCCCAGAGTTGCAAAAGGTTTTCAAGATCCTCCACCTCAAACCCCTCATTTATTGCAGACACATAAACAGAGGCCCAGAGCGATTAAGAGAGCAGATTAAATCCAGAGCAAGCTAATGGCAAAACCAGGCCTGGTAACAAGGTCTCTTGGTTCTTGCCACAGTGCTATTAAGCTGACAAAACGTCCCCGTCATTCCTGTGTTAACCACCAACCCAATAACGAAGTCCTTCTAAGGAAGGCAATAGTGGTGTCCAGAGAAAACTCCATATTAGCACTCTGGGTAATAGGCTCAATTTTCATTAAATGTGCTTCTGACCATTGCACGATTTCTGTTACAGCAGGTCTCTCCTGCATAACCACAGAATAACAACTGGCCTGCTAATAAGCCTGAAATGGTAAAGAATCAGGCATGACACACTTTACACTATCAACGCTGAAAATGTTCAAATGCCATAGTGATTGCTTCAAAATAAGTATTTGGGGGGGGGGGAGTGATGGGCAGCTTTCTAGAATCTTTACTCCTTACTGAAGTCAAAGAAAAGTATTTTTATAGTTTCCATTCATATACAAAACAAATTTGAGTAACTAAGTAATAAAAAATAACAGCAAATTCTATTCATGCGAAATTTGGTAAATAATTCGAGAATTATGCTCAATAATTCTCAAAAAGGCTAAATGAATTTGTTAGAAGTTTGACTCGCATAAATATGAAAGGATTAAAACGGGTATTTCATTTGCCTACTTCAAATGACTTGATAGATAAGTTTTATGGATTTATCTCAACTTTTTTAAAGGTATGATAAGTGTTTAGATTTCCAGGCTCATTAAACCTGAACCTTTAGATGTACATGAATAAAGGAAGTGCTCTCTAGTAATAACTTTGTCTAAAATACTCAGTAGACTTTTTGACTTAGATTTGTCCAGAATCCTCACCACAGAGAGCTATGGACACACCTACGACAGGTAATCCCTGCTTCCACTCAGAACCGAGAGGGGATACTGCCCTTCTGAGGACGACTCCACCGCGACCTTCAGTGGGTCCGTGAATAAGCCGCACCCATGATACATAATAAAGTCCACGCGAAATATTCTTATTCCTTTGTTTTTTCACCAAAGGCTCTCATTTTTTTATTAAATAGTAACAATAATATGTGTATTGAAAGCTTGCTGTTTACCAGGCCTTGTTCTGATGTGCTTTATCTGGGGTAATTTAACCCTCCCAACAATCTAATAAAAGGTAGGTAATACTACCATTACATAGAAACCCAGCATTATTCCATCTGAAACTTACTGGACTCAAAAACTGAAGGAGAAATGTATAGTCCAAAGACAGAGAATTTGAAGGTAACCGCTAAGGAAAAAAAATTTTTATTACTTGTGCAAATTTCAATCCCTACCATCCTGCCATGGCCCTGTCATGACCCTATTATACACGACAAACATCCAGTTTCCTTTCTCATGTCCTTGGAATGTGGGAAGAACTGAGAAAATGGTTTCAAACTCCAAAAGATTCATGTTTTCCTTTTAGTACAAGGATCCCTTACTTCCAAAGCCTTACATCCTACGAAAAGATCAATTTCTAGGGCAGACATTGTAGCCCTCTCGGATTAGCACTGCTCAGTCTCTTCTCAGCATTCTGAATTCCAGTTGCCACCTCTCCCAAGCCAATGGAGAAAACAGAGCCCCAGGAAGGATGAGGAAGGAAAACACCCTCTCACCCAACTCAGCCCAGGGAGGAGAGCGTGTGCACACTCACTGCAGGTATGGAAGTGAAGGGGACCAACTGTCTGCAATGCAACATGCATTCAACTGTGTTCAAGATGAAATGAGACCCCCCCCCCCGCCCTCCATGCCCACTGCTGGGCACCAGGGACACACCGCCTCTTTCCCTAAAGACAGCAGGTAACAGAGTAATGAAACACCTGAATTACACGACAGGCATTGGATGAAAGAGGAGAATGGTACAAAGAGTCATACAGGGAGGCATCGCTTACTCGGAGTTTTGAAATAGGAACAGATGATTCTCCAGTGGCCTGGGAAGATGGGCAGAGAGGATAGTGTGGGTAGCAATCATACCCAGGAATGATAACATTCCAGTGCAGAACTCTGAATGAGGGTAACACCTAATAATCTTGGAAGAGTACAGCTGGGGACGGAACGATAGAAATAAATGCTGCAGCGTAAAAATAAAATAATAATGATAATAATATCCACAACAGGTAAGGTCCCTGTCTCTGTCCCTTGGGCCCTGCATCGTGTAACAATCCGAACTACACACAGGAATGGGCAGAGTCACTCTTGCATGGGAAGCAATTACTGAGAAGTGGACGCTCTGGTGGCGGAGGAGAGCATGGGGAATTTGCTTGTTCTTTTCCAACTAGGTCAGGTTCACAGAGGCGATGAGATTTCATGAGTAACTTGAATGAAAGAAAGATCAGATATGTGCAAGCTGAAGAGGTAAGGAAGGAGGAGGTTGGAGGCATCAGGGAGCCCACCTTATTTAATATGGTTTAGGCTGGCCCCTCCATCAGAGGATGGAAGAGGAACAGTTTACCTGGGTCCTGCACCCATTAGAGCAGTTGTTCTCAACCTTCCTAATGCCGAGACCCTTTAATACAGTTCCTCATGTAGTGGTGACCCCAACCATAAAATTATTTTTGTTGCTACTTCATAACTGTAATTTTGCTACTGTTATGAATCGTAAATATCTGATATGCAGGATGTATTTTCATTGTTACAAATTGAACATAATTAAAGCATAGTGATTAATCACAAAAACAATATGTAATTATATAGTCAATATGTGTTTTCCGATGGTCTTGGCGACCCCTGTGAAAGGGTCGTTCGACCTCCAAAGGGGTCGCGACCCACAGGTTGAGAACCACTGCATTAGAGGGCGCCAACTGTGGCTGCCAGTGGCAAAGTCCAATTGGAATGAGAGGGCAGGATTTGTTTAGGCACAGGCTTGTTGCCACCTAAACATTTCTACTGGTTGTGCTTCCTCTGTGATACGCCAATCATGGGGCAGCTCATACAGGCAGGCATGTTCTTACAAGAGCAGACACTTTATTATTAGTCTATAGTTAACTTTACAAATGTGTCTTTTAAAGATGTAATATTTTCAACATCAAAGAATTATTTTAAAAAAAGAAGAAGAAGAAAAGAAAGAAAGCAGCAGCAGAAGAAAAGAAAACAGTCCCTGGGAACTCACATAGTTGTTACACGCAGTTGTTAGATTTTTTCTTTTTTTTTACTACCTTTTTTTTTCTATATTTAACCTTATAGAACGCTGGCTTGAAAGGAGCTGTTCAGGGCTGCTTTTTCAAGGTATTATGCCTGTGGCTGTCTTGGATCTCTGGCATCCAAATAATAAAATGCACCACAAAGAAAACAAACAAACAAAAAAACCCCAAATATGTCTTTTAAAAAAAATTTTGCCTTTATAAAGGTAATGTGGACAAACAGTATTTCTGGGTCTCAGTTTCTTCATATTTATAAGAGGAACAGCAGAGTAGCTATTAACGGAGAAACTTGTTTGCAGAGTTAAAAGGACAAATAACTGTATTTAAGCTCAGTATCTGGAGCACTGTAAATTTTCAGTAAATGCTGGCTGTTGCTATTTATTTTTCATTGTTTCTCAAAACCCCTTCAAGAGTCAGAATTTAAAATTATATGAATTGATCAACCTTTTTCATATGTTATGAATTATGTCTCCATTACATCCTCCTGCCAATTCAAAAAGAATAAAGATTAGTTTGAACTGACAAAATAAAATGTAACTAAAAAAGTACATCTATAGCCCCAACCCATAAAATATACCACTGAAACAATAATAAATAACTTTCAGATTGTGCAGTATTGTGAATGACACTGGCCTATTCACTAATGTGAAAAATTTAGGGTTTCCATTGGAGGTTATGAAACTGACAAAATGTAAAAATGATTATTTGTAAAACTGATAAATATTTTTAAAGAAGCAACTTTAGGTTTAATTATTTGCTAAGGTTAGAGATACACGGAAGTATGCAAAACAAAATATGCCTGAAAGCTGATTTCAACCCTTAGACTAGCAGTTTAAAACCCTTGATAAACACTTCCGTTTTTTGATGATTTCCCTTTTCCCAGCTCAAAGGTACTCAAATTTGTATCAGTATGTATGTATGTATTTATTTATTTATTTAAATATATTTTGATTTTTTTACAGAGAGGAAGGGAGAGGGATAGAGAGTTAGAAACATCGATGAGAGAGAAACATCGATCAGCTGCCTCCTGCACACCCCCTACTGGGGATGTTGCCTGCAACCAAGGTACATGCCCTTGGCCGGAATTGAACCTGGGACCCTTGAGTCTGCAGGCCGACGCTCTATCCACTGAGCCAAACCAGTTAGGGCTGTTATCAGTATTTAATGCAATTCACTGTTAAGAGAAATAACGAAACAAGTGATCACTCTATTGTATGTGTTGTAATATAAGCTTCACTGTCACTGTTTTTAATAGGTCTGGTATATAAACACCTGCATCAGAATCATTAAGGGAGAAGGTCCCAAAGAGTTCAAATTTCCGAGATGATCCTCCACACATTAAAGAGACCTCTTCTCCCTAGAACAATTTATTTTGCAAAATTTTTCTGTTCTATTCAGATTGTTCGTTGGGTTCTATCATTCCAAAGTCTCATGCCTCATTTAAACTTTCCTGGTCCTGGCCAGGTAGCTCAGCTGGTTAGAGCATCATCCTGATACAACAAGGTTTCAGGTTCCATATCCATTCAGGGCACATACAAGAAGCAACCAGTGAATGCATAAGTAAGTGGAGCAAATCAATGTGGTGTTCTCTCTCTCTCTCCCTCCTTCACTGCCCCTCTCTAAAGTCAATAAAGAATTTCTAACTTTCATTCTATAATAAAATATTTTCTTTTTTCTGATGTATTCTAAGTCAAAGAACCATTAGTTTGGAATTATCTGTTTTATCTCCTTTTCTATACAGAAGGTCCTCAAGTTACATCAGAGATCCGTTCCTACTGTGCAACGTTGCAACGTAACGCGATTTTCGCCGTAAGTCGGAACCCACCTACATAAGCACCTACGTCACTCACATGGAGCACACACACAGCAATAATAAAGTGAAACAGTAAAATAATTTAAAAGAAAGATAACAATTCCTGAACTTTACTTGTGGTAAATAAATAATAAAAAACATAAAGCACATATGTACATATGTCAAAATGACGGAACTTTTTTTTAATAAATAAATAGGAGATGGTGACGTAACCACCAAATGACGCACATCGAGTCCAACGTAACCCGAGGGCTGCCTGTATATATTTTTTATTTATACAGGTCTTATTATGTCCTTTATATTTAGAGAGAATGTAAAACTTATAAGTATTAAATGTGTGATAAAATCTCCATAAAATACAAATAAATATTGAAATAAAAATAAAGACTGCCATCACAAATCAGGATTTTATAGAAACAGTTCTGCACATAAAACTTTAAACTATCATTTGCAAACCACAATTTGCCTGAAAGTATGTTTTTGAGAAAATAACACAAGTCAGTATTGAATGTTTATCCAAACTTTATAGCACAGCACATCTTCATCCCTCACTGCTTTATTCCCTCACGTATTTTTATCTCTGTAATTACTAAGACTCACTGACTTTTTTCTATCTCTCTACTCCCCACAATTTCAGTATTTCACAATTACTCAAAGAGACGTATATTTTTTTAAAAGTTAAAGGAGTCTTTCCAAATAACTTCTGACAAATCTAACTATATGTTAATCAATTTTTCTATGGCAAACTTCTTGAAAACTAAGGATGTCACGATTCAGGCCCAAAGAAAAGGTGGATCCACAATTCTGGGAATCCTGCGTGTTCAGCCAGGGCCCCACCCTCTCTCTATGTAAAACCTGCAGATGAAAGCCAAATATAATCTTCTGCACAGACTCCACCCTCCAAAAGCACAGCAAAGGTGGATAAATGGATTCCTTGCCTCTTCGTTCAATACCATTTTTTTTTACATTGCTATTAGGAATAACAACGACCTGAATGGGATCATTATCGTTCGTCTTCTGAGTATTAGAGAAAAGAATGGGTATAGCTTTGGTTTTGTTTATTACTAGCGGTAAGGAATTTGCTTATTACTTGGGGTAAGGAAGTTTTAATTCTACTTAAAATGCTCTATCAAATCATCCTGCCCTTTCTTTCCTTTCTTTTCTCTATTTCCTTCATTTCTTTTCCTTCCAAACTCCTCAAAAGCAAGAGATGGGCAAAAGAATTGATATTGGTCGATTAAGATAGGCATTCCTTGCCCTGGCCAGTATAGTTCGGTGGTTAGAGCATCGGCCCTCGGACTGAAGGATCTTGGGTTCAATTCCAGTCAAGGTCTCATACTTCGGTCGCAGGCTGGATACCCGGCCCTTGTTGGGGCATGTGCAGGAGGCAAGCAATCAATGTGTCTCTCTCACATTGATGTTTCTCTCTATCTCTCCTCTTCCCTTCCACTCTTATCTAAAAAATCAATGGAAAAAAATATCCTCGGATGAAGAGTAACAACAAAAGACAGGCATCCCTTTCTTTTTCTACTCAAATCTTAACTTTATTCTAATACATTCAACTAGATTATTCTAAGAAATGCATTTTAATACTTGAGTATAATTTTCACGTATGTTTTAAAACGTATCTGGGATTTTGTTTTTATTCAGGTATGGTGAGGCCAACATCAGGTGATGACTGTCATTGAAAAGACAGTTGGTTACTCACAGTTCCCAAGAGGCCAGGCACGCCACATCATGTAAAGTCATGTCACATCACATAGGGCCACACAGGGAAGCGCCAGGGTCAGCCGGGAGGGAGAGGGAGCAAGAAAGCATGGCCAGAACCTTTATTGTAGTTTTCACAATAGGCAGACTGGACTGGCCAGTATGAACAATTCCAGTGGGCTCTGGTACCAGACCCTGGGGTAACATTCGGGCAAGAAGATAATGCACAAACAGTGAGAGCTCTAAAGGAGGTAGCTGGCAGCTGTGGGCTGTGGACTGGTTGGTTAGCATATGAAAAGCATGCTCTGCTCGCTGGAGAGTAGTTTGCTAACTCTAGGAATCAGCCAGCCCTGGGAGGAGTGGTCTCTCCAGGATCTGCAAGGCCAGGTGCCAGATCATCGAGAATATAAAAGATAAGAAAATATAGTTACCACAATATATCATTTGCAAAAGATGGAATAACCAACCTAAACTAAGACTCAGAGAATCCAAAATATTATTTCAGCCTATTACATCAACATTCCCTTCACTAACACTTAGAACAAGTAGAAAAACAAGAAACGTTGAGCTCACTTTCTTTCCTTCATTTTTTCATGCCTATGTTTTTTTCATGCAGGACTAATGAGTACAGAAAGCCTGGAAATCATTTTGTACAAGCAACCACTTCATAAAAGATGTATGAGATCATTCTCTGTGTGAGATATCCTTAATACATTTCATTATTAGAAACGCAGAGTTCAGGATCCAAGAAACAAAACAGTTTAAAATACTGCTTCCTTCTGTGTACTGCTAACAAAAATAAAATAGTCTTTCCCTTAAAAGTAATATCTGGTAATATTTTCATAAATAAAATCAAAATGACAAAGACAAATGCTTTCAGAATCTAATCAATTATACCAGAGTTTGAATTTATACTCCATTACTAAAAACAAACAATGGGAAACAACTAGGAAATCTAATAAAATATACAAAACAATTGTTTTAAGATGTTGGATAATAGGCAACACAGGGACACAAATAAGATAAATTTTATGACTGCCCCAGACAACTGCCTGAAAGCAGTTTTACACACGTGGCAAGGGCAGAGATGGGAGTTCAGGGAGGCTAACGTGTGCATGATAGGATGCTGGAAGGAGAGAGCTGCACAGAGGGTGTGCAGAGAGCCACCCTGGCATCCTGGCTCAGATATGATCTATGGATGTGGAGGGTAACACTCCATAAGATTTGGGAAAGAAACACTGGAAAGCAAAGTCCAAATGTTAGATCTAGACAAAGACATAGGAGAAAACTGGTGACCTTCGATTAGGCAAATATTTCCTAGCTATGACACTAACTGCATAGTCCATAAAAGAAAAAAAAATTGATAAAATGGATTTCATCCAATTAAAAAACTGATTTTCAAAAGACACTGTTGGCCAAATATATGGTGACGGAAGATGAGTTGACTTTGGGTGTGGACACACAATGTAATATACAGATCATTTATCATAGAAATGTGTGCTTGAAACCTATATGATCTTATTAATCAATGTCACCCCAATAAATATAATTTTTTTAAAAAAACACTGTTAGACTAAAAAGACAAACTACAGGCAAAGAGAAAATATTTACAAAGCATATATGTGAACTTATATTCAGAAAATATTAAGAACTTTCAAAACAAGTAATCCAAGTGAAAAAAAGGGGGGGGCAGATGTGCATCCCTCACAGATGGCAAATGAGCACATAAAAAACTACTCCAAGTATTAGTCATTAGGGAAATGCAAAGTAAAATCACATCCAGACACTACTTCACACCTTCTGAAATGACAATTAAAAGGACTGACCATACCAAGTGCTGGCAAGGAGGTGGAGCAATGGGACACTGCTACTGGGAATGTAAAGTACTACAACCACTTTGAAAAACAGCTTGGAAGATTCTGAAAAAGTGAAACATACACTTACCATGTGTTCCAGCCATTGTACTCTTAGGTATTTTACTCAAGAGGGTTAAAAAAAAAGAAAAGGATGACTGTTCATAGCAATTTTATTGTGGTAGCCAAAAACTACAAATGATCCAAATACCCATCTGTAGGTGAATGAATAAAGAAAAAGTGGTATATCCACACAATAATATGTCACAGAAAAAAAAAAGGGAGCAATCTATTGAGATACACAACATGAGAGAATCTCAAAATAATTTTATTGAGTGGGAAAAACAGCAAGAGTGGACATACTGAATAATCCCATATTTGTAAAACTGCACTACACGCAAGTTAGTCCATAGTAACAGGAATCAGACCAGCGGTTGCTCCAGGGCCAAGAGCGCTGGGATAGTGGAAAGAGGCAACTTTGGGGTTTGATCTTAATGGTGGCGATATATACAAATGACAAAATTTATTACATTTTACGTGTTAAATATGTACAGATTACTGTATATCGATTATATCCCCAAAAAACTATCATTACAAAATGTTATAACAAACTATTAGGGCCTATCTAAATTATATTTTACTGGGATCATATTACTAATATACACAAGCAGAATATTTTGCTATATATGTTTTCCTTTATAATAGGATTTTACTAAGTTGCAAAGCACAGTTTAAACTTTTTAAAGGTAATTACGGTTCCCCAAAGGAATAAAATTCATTTTCCTCAGGCTCGTTTTACTAAGCAATGCCTCACGATAGCCCAGACACTGAATCTTATTACTAGCCAAAACTGCACCCGAGGGAAAGTAGATAGGGCATTAATAAACATTAAAACAAAGTTTACTCATCATAAAGTCAGGAATTTCAAAGCTAAGAGACCCAGGAGGGGGGAGAGGTAATGAATTTGTGGAAAATAATGATATACAATCTGTAACTGCACATTGCCTCTTGAAATGTCCGTTTTCCAATACTAATCCTTGGCACGGGCGCTGAACTTGGACCCCACCACCCTCCAATAGCCCAGGTTCTTTCTCAGTGTCTGGACGTGCTCTCTCAGAGGAGGTCAAGGCCTCTTCCTCCTCCCGTGCTCCCTGGCCTGCCACTGCCTTTGCCATGGTCCTGCCCCAGGTCCTTCTTTGGTCTGAGCTTGGTCAGCGAATCAGCTGCCACTGTCTTCCCTCTTGCACAGTTTCTACCAGACACTCATTCTTCATCACTCTCCCCTAAGGGATTTCCTTTCTCAGTTCTTTTTTATTATTATTATTTCATCATCTTTTCAAAACATCTTCCTTCATAGAACAAGGATGCAACACAGGAATCGCAGAGTGGAAAGCTGCCCCTGTCCCCCGTCTCCTGATACCCCTGAGAGTCCAGCCACAGCTGCCTCTGTGGAGGGAAGAATCCAAACAGGGACCACTACACAACTCCAAAGACCTGTGTTCCCATGCAGCAGCGTTTTATATGTGAATGTCACCTGCACAACTGTTAGGTTTCAGCCACCTGCTGTGCCTAGAACCAGCCTCTCTCCTAAAATCTCAGGCCCAGTCTTGTTGGCACAGGTCCGTTCCAGCCTTCTCTGCACTCACAAGTGCCCTCTTGTTCCCCTTTCCTAGCCACCACAAAAAGGAGGGAGGTACTGATACAGGCTTCGACCTGGATAAACCTTAGTAACAGTAGGGTAAGTGCACAAAGGCAGACGCAAAGGGCCACATCTCGTGGGAATCCATTTATATGAAAAATCCAGAACAGGCAAATCCACAGGCACAGAAAGCAGACTGGTAGTTATCGGGGCTGGAGGAAGGGAGAAATGGAGAGAGGCTGCTTTTGGGAAGATGAAGATACTCTGAAATTAGATAGTGGTGATGGCTGTACAACTCTGTGAATATACTGAAAACCACTGGACTGTAGCACTTTAAAATAGTGAATTTTATGTTATGTATATCATATCTCCATTTTTAAAAAGATACCTCAATTACTGATTTAAAAACCATTTTTAAGCCCTGGCCAGGTAGCTCAGTTGATTGGACCATCGTCCCGATATGCCAGTGCTGTGGGTTCTATCCCCAGTCAGGGCACAAACAAGAATCAACCAATGAATGCATAAATAAGTACAACAACACATCTCTTTCTCTCTCTCCTTCCCTCTCTCTGACTCCCTCCCTCCCTAAAATCAATAAATTTTTTAAAAATTGAAAAAGATATCTCAATTACAGGAACTGTAGAAAGGCAGACACAGACACCAAGAATGTCGTTTGCTTAGAATAAAGTATTCTAGAGCTACTTCAGATGAAATCAAGTCCCTATGGGCTAAATGAGCCATTACCCTGAAAAGGAGAATTATTTCCCTTTTTTCTCTGCAGAAGAATCAAAAACTAAAGATTTCCTTTAAGTGTTTTCCAATTCTTATACCCAAGATAATAAGTGTGTCAAGATGCCTGAGTGCTCATTACCATACAGTTTCCTTCCTCTTGGTCTCGGAAGACTATCTGGAGCAACCTAATGCAATAGCAAAGGAAAACGTCATCTAAATTAGGCTATTAGACAAGGCAGTGACATTCGAGGCATTTAATGTATTTCCCAGACACTATCTCAAATGCTTTCCATTTCCTAATCAACAACACTGCTCTGTTCTCATAGATCTGGCCAACAGATGTAATTGGCCTTCAATTACATTTCATTCCGAATTAATCTTCATAAGTGTATGAAACCAAAGAAAAGACGGTGCTGTTTGCTAAAGCTGAGGCACTAATATGCTGGGCTTCTTAAAGAGAACGCAGGGAAAAAACCAGGGCCAGCACTGGCTGCGTGAGTAATTCCTAAGTGTGGGGATTTTATGGGAAATCACCTCCTGTGGGCAAGTTTATTCCACTCTCACAGGGCCTGGGGGAAGCGATGCCGCCGGCATCTGCACCCACACGAGGCAGCACCCTTCCCCCAGGGATGCACGACTGCAGGGCACCAGAGTTTACTCTAAATAAAAACATTTTGGACAAATCATGGTAGAACAGCATTTCTTTCCCTGAAGAACTTATAGTCTATTTACTTTTACAGCCTCGTTTAGTCTACCCCCCAGGTCTGTTATTTCTAAGCGCTGGGAAATACAGCAATTTCTCCATAAGGCAGCCAAGCAGACCATTCAGTCTTATTCAAGCCCTACATGTGCTCCCTTTGGCCGTGCCACCTGCAGGTGGGAAATACAACCATGGCTCTCTTAATGATTTCACACCCTGTGATTCCCTGTAATTTCCCCACACACCCGAATTACCATCCAGGGCCCTAAAGCAGCAATTTAAGAATTTCTGCTGTCCTGAAAGTTAATGCAACTATCAAAGTTTCCCATTTAAACTCGGGAATTAGCTTGTTTATTGCCCAAGATCTTGCCTCCCTATACAATTAGTCTGATCCGCCGGTTTAACACTGCCTGATACTGAAGAATAAAATTAAGGCCAACTGGAAAACAGAAAAGTCATAAAATGTAGATGTCCACATCGGGCAATAAATGAGATGTCCAATCCTTCATTTGGTGAAGGAGAAAAGTGGTAGAAGAAGGATAGTATTACCACAGATATATTTACCTATGTGGGTATATACCACTAGTTTTACTAATATACTAATAATTTTAAATATCACACAGCAAAAGTTTTTCAGTAGTTTCAGCATCCTGGGGAAACATCCTAGCTCACTTTCTAGGCACATCAACAGTTCAACCCTACTGGGTTTTCCAAGAAATCTGAGGCAGGTCTTTGCTTAAGTACATGAAGGCATCACAATCATGTCTTGAGCACCTACGAAATGTAAGGCAAAAGGGGTAAGGTTCTCAGTCTCAAGCACGTGTTCCGTACACGCGGGGAACCAGCACCCCTGCTCCCCAACGCATCCTCAAAGTCTTCATGACCAACTGGACATGAAAGGCTTGAACTTCGTTATGAACTTCCTTCCTTTCTAGTCTCCCCTCACTCGGTTATACACTGCCTACTGGCCTCACCTGTGCCCCAACACGATGTCCTTCCCCAGTTTTGTTCACTATGCAGCCTCGAAAGGCCCAAGTGCACACAGCAGCCAGAGAAGCACTCGCATCCTCTCAGAAGCAGCCGATGTGGGCCACAGTCAAAACTCGGGGTGGAAAAGGAATACCTCACCTTCACTTTTGTCAGGAAACGTAAGTTCTTGCTCTGGATGCTCCACTTTTCAGATCCACCCAAACCACAACAAATGCATTTCCTAGAACACCTGCATCCCTTGCCCAGCACAGCTAGAAATATAACAGGTGACCAATAATTCACTTAAAATTTTTGGACCTAGCAGGTTTGTCCCACTTCATGAACAAGCAGGTTTTTTCTGAGATCTTTC
The DNA here is from genome assembly GCF_000147115.1 of Myotis lucifugus. Classification (NCBI taxonomy): domain Eukaryota; kingdom Metazoa; phylum Chordata; class Mammalia; order Chiroptera; family Vespertilionidae; genus Myotis; species Myotis lucifugus. The sequence continues at coordinate 6,099,690 of NW_005871079.1, forward strand.
AAAATTTAGGACATCAGAATCTAGTCAATGTGCTAGGATAGAGCTTAAAATAAAAGCCCTCTACTCATGACTTTTCAGATTTCAGTGATTCCATCTTTGTCAAATAGAACTTCCTATAATGATGCATATTATCTATCTGGTCTTTACCTGTGTTGTTTAGTAGTGACTACCCACACGTTCCTACTGAGAATTTGAAACACAGTACAATTGAGGGCTGAATTTTTTCATTTCATTTTAATTAATTTTCATTTAAATTGCCACTGTGCCTAATGGCTGTTGTCTCAATGCAGGTTTAGACAGACAGGTCTGGTCCCTGAAAAAGGGGGAAAAGCATCATGAACACAGACGTGGGTCCAAATCCTTGCTCTGCCACTTAGGACCACTGACCTTGAGCAAGTGTGAAAAGCATGTTAGTGGAGAAAAGTCATGAAACTATATATAATAACATAAGCAAGGCCCCTTTTCAGTCCATGTTAGTTTCCCTGCTGTCACTGGGAGATGACATGAAGATACCTGCCCTCCAATTTATGCTGCTGCAGAGAAAACCACCAACCAACCAAAGCCTGGAAGGGTAGACACCAAACTGCACATGTTTGCGGGTTGTTTCTGGGAAAATTTCTGGGGTTGGAAAGTTCCATCTCTGTTTTATATACTTTTGTACTCCTTGAGCATTTTTTCATACATATAAAAAATTTTACTTTGATAAAAATGGTAATTCTTAAAGTGCTGCTCCAAGGCTTTAGCTTTTTCTTCTGGTATTCCCAAAGATGGGCTGGTCAGACACAATAGATGCGGGCTCACAGCCATGAGCAGATAAAAGAGACAGGAAGATGGAACTGGCGGCCAGTCTATGAAGCCTCTGAGGCCTGGCTGGACGCCAGCATCACGTGTACCCGGAATGCCCAAGGCTTATCCTAAGGGCTATGAAGTTAATTAGATTAACTAGGTTAACATCAGGGCCTGCACACCAGGAGTGTTTCCTCATCCATTCTAGTCAGGGTGATGAACCCTCCTCTCTATTGGTTACCCGTTAACTACCAGCAGGTAATTTTCCTTTACAAACGTATCTGTGATAGTTAAAGGTAAATGACACCTTTATACACTTTAATATGAGACTATATAGAGAAATAACATTGCATAAGTCAAAGTTGGACAATCAAATAATCATCTCAATATATATGCACTGACTCTATTCCTGATTTTAAACAAAATAATTCTAGTCAACCAGGAATAGAAGTACCTATGTTTAATGCAACTTAAAGAAAAAACCTTTCGCAAACTCCCAACAGGTAAACACTAAAGGTATTCCCATTAAATTCAAGACCAAAATAAGGATTCCTGTAATGGTGAGTATCACTGAACATTGTACTAGAAGTTTTAGGAAAAATACTAAGGTAAGAATTAAAATCAAAGAAACAAATACTACAAAGGAGAAAAAATTATTATTTAGGGGTTATATAATCCCTTTCTTTAAAAAGACAAGAAAAACAACTGAAAATCTATACTAATAAAGAGCTAACATGCTAATGGTCGGGACGCCGTATTGGGTAACGACCAGATCATTATCATATTAGCTGGGGCGTTGCTCCGGAGACAGGGCAGAAGCAGGGAGGCACCCAGAGGAGGCAGGACCATCCCATGCTGGAGAGGGCAGGAGTGAGAGCCCATAGTGCCCCCCTCACCAGTCCTTCGCCACCCACTCCTCACACTCTGAGTGCCCCACGGCCCACCTGCCAGGGGAAGGAGCTCAGCGCAGCAGGCAGTAGGCTTCCACGCTCTCCTCCAGTGTTGCTCCAGAGACCGGGCGAAAGTGGGGAGGCACCTGGAGAAGGTGGGACCAGCCCGAGGTGACTATAGGGACTGAGGGCGGGGCTTGGAGAGGCCAGAGAAGTCCAGAGGGTTTGGGGGCTGGGCCAGGCGCGCTGGAGCTCTGTGTGGACAGGTTTGGGTGTCAAGGCAGGGCTGCAGGTGGGTGAGTGGTGCCACACAATTTCACGCACTGGGCTCCTAGTTATAAAGTAGAATTTAAAACTTTGAGAAATATTCTACAAGTGTTAATCCAGTATGTACCATGGTAAGTCCTGAGGCAGGCGTCAGAGATACAATCAATAAAAAATGGAGAACCAAGGTACATTTTAGAGCATAACAGAAAATAAAATAAAAATATAAGTTCCTCTTACTCTTTTTTTCTGTGTTCATAAGCAGTATAAATCAGGCAACATCGATTCCCATTTTCAGGCAATTGAGTAAATGGGCTTCATAAACCCACTTATAAATGTACAAAAATCCACAGCTTTTCTATAATCAGCAAACACCAGTTACAAGATATAATTTAAAAACAGTCTATTCACTATAGCAATCAAAAACAAAATATAAAATATCTAGAAATAAATGTAACAGGAAATGTGTAGGACCTACATAAACAAAAGTAAAATATTTCACTTACTGAGGCAAGAACAAGACATTGAAAAGGGGGGAGGAGGGCAGGCATACCATATTCTTAGATTGCAAGAGTACAAATTTTCCCAAAATTACTCTATATACTGAGTGCCATCACATTCAAAATACTAATGGGATTTTAAAGAAGCTGACAAAACAATTCTAAATTTCATTTGAAGGATAACTGGGTGAGAATGGCCAACATTCTTTCTTTAAGAAAAACATGAACTTCAAAACAGAAGTCATGATATCATCCTTGCATTTTCAGACACGGTGGGCTGACAGCCTGGCTCTGCGGCAAGGTGGCTCGCATCCTGCGTGTGCAGCTCCCGAGGCTGGCATGGCTGTCATACACGGCCAGTGTCTGGCTTCACCTCTATATAACCTCCCAGGGCAGAGCAACTCCCCCCTCAGGGAGGCCTCTGGAGCCAGATGTGCCTAAAGCCACTAATGTGCAGGAGAGAAGGCTGCCAGCACAAAGAACAGACCTTCATTAGGAAGGGTTCAAGAGCACACTGAGATTCAAGACAATTCTTTGATGTAAAGAGGGGGGAGGGGAGAAGGACCTGCTGAGAATGCATTTTTCTGGGTCTTGATGAAGCTCAATATGAAAGATTTCCAGGAAACACATAAATTGAGCAATAAATGAAAGACTTTGTTTGGCTATTATAGGATAATATGGTAAAAATTTAATTTTCTCCTGTGTTGAATACTTTAAATTTGGATTCCTATGAAAACTGGAAGTCAATATTTACTGGTTACATTTACATCTTAATTTTTAAAGCATTCTAGAATATAATTCATTCACCCACCCATTTCCCAAACATTATCTCCCCTCTCCCCTCTCTCCTCTCCTTCCCCCATCCCCCAACTTCCCAAGTGGATGAAAATTCAGCATACATGAAGAATAAGAGGTTAGGCCTGTTTCACAGATACAGACAAGAGCCTGGAGACCTTGCCATATATCACAGAGCACATGAGCTGCAGCTGAGACTGGGCTAAGCTCTCAATATCTGGGTCTGAAATAGGGACACTCCCAATTCCCCCCTCCTTTCCCATAGCCACGAAGCTAATGAGGTCCAGAGGGTCTTAAGTTATGAGCTTCCATCCCCATGTGCACAGTCAGCTGTATTCTGTTCTGAAACTAACAGGCTCAATGCCCAAGCCTGACCAGACAGCAGTCCTTTAAATTTTAATATTGATTGTTCCAAGAGGGACCAATGATAATAACTAACACATGTTTGCTTACTCTTTGCCAGACACTGTTCTTAGGCCTTCAAAGATACTTACTCATGTCATCTTTAAAGCATGCTTTATGAAGTACACACTAGTACAATCACACCCCAGTTTACAGACGACAAACTGAGGCACAGACAGAGTGGCCACCTAACTTCCCAAAGGCCACAAGAGACCACTAGTGGAGGAGCTGAGAGGTTCTGCTCCAGAGCCTTCACTTTCAATCGAGGTGCAAGACTGAGTAGCACCATGCCTGCTGGCCCAGAACTCCATCTCTCTGTATACCCCAGGCCAGCTAAGAGCACTCTCTGTAACGAGAAAATATGCATATGATGGCCCAACCTAAATTACCAGCAATAAAGTTTAATTAATATAAATTGCAAAGCATGGCTAATTGTTGTTGTTAAATCTTTGTACTCTGTTACATTGCTGAAATTATTCTTATACAGCAGTGGTTCTCAACCTTGGCTGCGCATTAGAATCACCTGGGAATCTTTTTTAAATCCTGATTTCTGGGCCTCATCCTCTGGAAATTCTGTTTCTTTGTTACTAATGTTGAGGCCCCAACCCATTAACAAAACAATAAAGTTGATCATCACCTGTGAAGTCTTACTTTGGTATCAGCCCACTGTGACAATCCCCCTTCTGAATGGTTCCAGCCTTGCTTGTATGGTCATGAATTTTTATTTTGTTAACCAAAATGCAAGTTTCTTTGTACATAGTACTTAAAACTTTGGTTACCAGGGATATAGTGAAATAAATATTTTTATCGTGGCAAACAAACAAAAACATTTAAGCCCTGTAAATAAATCTTAGCCACATTTAATCATTTTGACAATTAACTTCCCCCTGCTAGCAATTTCTCTAATTCATCATGTCTATGGAATGCTGATGGAAAACCTGGAACTGCAATGAGTACAATATTCGAATTAAACCAGTGAAGCCACACGATTGTCCCGTGAGTGATCCCATTATATAATCATCCCCATTTTATAGATGAGGAAACTGAGGTTTAGAAAATAAAGGAACTTAACCAAGGTTCCAACCACCAATAAGAGATGGTGCTGGGATTCAAACCCAGGCTCTCAGCTTCCAGAGACTGGGCTCTTAACTACTTGTCTCCCTAACTATCCCATCCCCTATTCCACCCGCCTCCACAAGCTTAAATTAGACCACCAGAAGTTTTTACCTACAGTTCAACCCTCCTCACAATCTCATTTTCTAGCTAAATTTTAGTACAATATTACCAACCTTTGAATGAAGGGCAATAGAGCAAATAGTCCTATAAAACTTGCACTATACCATAACAATCTTGCCTCTCATATGATTCAGTGTGTTCCTTTGAAGATCCATCAGAGAGGTAGCCTTCTGATCTTGGCATCATGAAGAGGTGCATCTGTTAAATGGTTAAGAACACTACAAATTGTAGAGCTGATAAAGTTGCTAGAAATAGAAAGTTCAATGCCCAATTTAAGATCCACTGAAATGTTTATGCATGTGTATACATAATTTCATTCAGGTTCCATTTGTTATCCAATTATGTATTATACTAGAGGCCCAGTGCATGAAAATTTGTGCACGGGGGGGGGGGGGGGGGGTCCCTCAGCCCGGCCCGAGTCCTCTCACAGCCTGGGGACCCCTCAAGGGATGTCCACCTGCTGGCTTAGGCCTGCTCCCCCCGGGGGATTGGGCCTAAGCTGGCAGTCAGACATCCCTCTGGCAGCCTGGGAGCCCTGGGGGGGGGGGGAGCGACTATGGCTTAGGCCCACTTGCAGCTGTCAGTCTGGCTTGTGGCTGAGCGGAGCTCCCCCTGTGGGAGCACACTGACCACCAGGGGGCAGCTCCTGCGTTGAGTGTCTGCCCCCCGGTGGTCAGTGGCATCATAGCAACAGGTGATTCACTGTTAGGGTCAATTTGCATATTACCCTTTTATTATATAGGATATTATGTATATCCAATTATACATTACAATTAAAATATAATTATCATAATTGGTTTTTACTTTTACATCTACTTCTAATTTATGTTATATTATATATAATAAGAGCATCTTTAAAATGCTTTGAAGATAAAGTAGAATATAAATAAGTGCCCAGTAGATGTTCAGCTCATTTTCAACAATCAAAACTGAAAAACAATTGTGTGACAGAAGTTATTCCTAAACTTGGGGAGAGGGATCCATCCAACAGGCTTATTTTTAAAGTCTAGACCAGTGATGCAAACCTATGACATGCGTGTCAGAGGTGACACGCAAACTCATTTTTTTGGTTGATTTTTCTTTGTTAAATGGCATTTAAATATATAAAATAAATATCAAAAAATATAAGTCTTTGTTTTACTATGGTTGCAAATATCAAAAAATTTCTATATGTGACACGGCACCAGAGTTAAGTTAGGGTTTTTCAAAATGCTGACACACCGAGCTCAAAAGGTTCGCCATCACTGGTCTAGACAGTACTTTTAAAATTTTTGAGTTAGTTGGCAACATTTAAAATCCAAAAGATTTCACATAAAAATCCAGATTCCTTGTTTTTCTTGTAACCCTGCCTGCACTCCATAAGTGGTGACATTTGAAGCTGAACAACTTCAAGGAGCCATGAGGTCTTAGTTGCCAGAGTCCCCAGCCAGATGGTGCCACTCGTTTAGAACCCCCTGCCTTAATCGCTGTGGCATTTGACTTTGCAGCTCTGGACTAAATCAAGGGCAACTCAATTCCTGATAAAGAAGTCTGCAGCTACAATTATTAGGCAGGATTTTCCAGCTGCTGGGGGAACCTCAGAGTACCCCTTTATCACCTCCATTTTTAAAGATGGGGTTAGAAATTTGGTTAGAGAGAGGCAAAAGAGATAAACGTGTCTATTTACAAAACATCCTAAGCCAGGGTGCATCCTTGAGCTGTTGGCACTAACTCCTTAGTAAGTTCTTTCCCCACCCCTTTCTGGGACTCCATTCCCCACTCCAAACCCCATCACTAAATTGCTGTCCCTGGGGCCTCACAGACTGAGGCTAAAAGCAAAAATGGCACAATCAAGTCACCATTCTCCCAGGGCTCCAGCCCCACCAAGATGCCTTTTCTGGATCTCCCACCTGGAGGCGCCATGAACACAACAATCCAGTCTTCTCAAGGTCAAACCAAAACCAAGCCCCTTCTTGAAAAACAACTGTTGTAGCCATTGTTTGCCACACAGCCATTCAGAGTGTTCATGCAGAAAAGTCAAAATCTCCCCTCACAGGAAGTTCCAGGAAGGAAGTCAGTGCCCTGTAGCTCAGCCACTCCTCAGACCAAAGAAAACAAAGGCAATGCAGGCATCCAGGCATCTATCCTCCAGAATGGCCACCGCATCCTAGAACAGGAAGCAGGATCCTGAGGCGGCGGCAGCGTGAGTGAGCAGGGTGCAAGCTTTCAGGGCAGGCTCTGGTCAGAAGAGCGTTTCTATTTGCACTTTTGAGGAAGAGTAGCACATTTTGGGCCACATTTTGATCAAGATCCAACCATGAAAGTTTTAGACTTGAATGGGATTGTGGGGGTATCAGTTATTTGTTAACCCACCCCAACTTACTACTGTCCTGATTCTTTGGAAACTGGAGATGTCCGCCATTGGCAACAGCAGTACCTGGTGGCCAGGTAAAGCAGCAATGTGCTAATACACGTGGAAAATTGTTCCTGTGTGAATAGCCACAACTGTTGAAATTCTCTTCCTTTCTCTTTCTCTCTCTCTCTCTCTCTCTCTCTCTCTCTCTCTCTGTCTCTCTCTCTCTCTCTCTCTCTCTCTCTCAACATTCTTTTTAAAATAACGTATGTGCACTTAAATTTTTCCAAACTGAAGAGATGGTAATAAAGGGTAAGTGTCTCTGGACCTATATTCCCCATTTCTACTCTCGTCCATTATTGTTTTTACAGTTCTTGGGAGGTTATCAGTTTAACCAAATAACAGGCTTGTATCTCTTTTTGATTTGTCAACCTCAGAGAGAGTCTACTGTCTGCCTGCCTGCCAACCTCCTATCTAACTCATTCACACTTCCCTCACCTCCAATTCTTCCCTAGCTCTCTGGATTATGTTATTTTTAGGACTTCAATTGGTTAGCTCTGTTTCTTGTTTCAACAGCAGTATGCGGTACTTCTGGACACCCCAGCACGTAGGAGAAGGAAATCAGCATCCCGCCATGTCCCTCGATTGCCTCTTCCTGCCATCTAGCCTTGGACTTCTGTAGCTCTTCCCCACTTTCCACACTGCCAGGTTTTTAAGCCTTGGTTTGTTTTTTCTGTAGTTATAAATACGTCTTCTTTGTCTTGTGTAGAGATTAACCAATAAGCTATTTAACCACATTTTCAAGAGTGACCCTGGCTAAACCTCAGGGTCAAATGGGTTCTCTTTTCTTACATGCCATTAAATGCTTAAAATTATACCACTTTAGTTTACCTTAATTTTCAGATTTGTAAAAAACAAAAACAAAAATGAAACTATTTGGTTATCCACCAGTTCCAGTCAATATTGACATTCATGTGGCTTTTTGAATCAGAATTTCATTACACGACCTCAATACTATACAGTGTTCATCCCTTTCTATTAAAGAGATGCACATTACTGCGAAAGCACAAGGGAACAGTTATTGAGCTAAACAATTAAGGCAATAAAAAGCACCCTGAGGCCCCAATGCTCCAAGGCATATGCCCAAGGGGAGAGAAGTACCAAGTGAAGAGATGACTCACTTAGCACCAGCTATTTTTTCTCTCTCTTTTTTTTCTTCCCTATGTGCAGGCTGGCTTCCTTGCTACTTGATCTTTGTTATTGTTTATTTGCTTTAAATAACAGTAGCAACGACATATAGACAAACAATAAAAAACACACACAGTCTTAAATTATTTACCTGGCAATGGTACAAAACAGAAAATAGGTCATAACACCTAGTAGAGAGTAAATTGCTTATTCCAAGATAAATTATCTTTCTTAACTAGGCCAAGCTACAGGGGAAGCGATGTTGCACAGGAGCAAAAGCAATGGTTTGGGAGTAAGACAAAAACTGAGTTTTAATCCTGGGTAGACTACTTTCCTTGCAGGCCTTGGCAGAGTTACTGAAGCCCCTCTAAACCTGCGATTCCAAATCGGTAAACAGGCAACATGCCACTGCTATTAGAGAGCTACTGTGAAGATGAAATAAGGTGATGTGAGTAACACAACCAGGACAGTCCCGGTGCTTACAAATCAGTGCTTAGTAACTGGATCTTACATGTCCAGGCTCACCTGTCTCTCTAATTAGCTATATTCAATAAAGACCTGGCATCAGGCTGTGTTTATTTGGGTGCCAGAAGGAACAGAAGAGCGGTGTGGCAGGCAGGTATTAATAGAAATCTAGTCATAAAACTAAAGGAAATGTACAAAATGAAGATAAGACATGCAATGCTAGACAAAAATTTGGTCGATGATAATGTCACTACAAAAATCATTTATAATCAGACTTCCTGGAAAATATTTGCTAAAAGCCCCTTCTTTTATTGTAATTCTGAACTAGGTTTTAAGACACTTCACAAGCAATATATACCATGCCACGGACAACTGACAAGTCATTACAAAAGACACTACTTTACTAGTAAAAGAGAATAAAAATCCATAGCTCACAATTTATTCAAATTCATGGGGTGTTTTTTTAAAGTGAAAGGCTTTGTATGGATCACTCCATATAGTAGTTGATCATGAAATTATTAATTCTAGAATTCTGGATGATGAGTTCTCCCACATGTTGTGCACGTAAGAATCATGCACAGAAACATGGTGTCACGAAAGCTTCTTCCCCAACACCAGGGACATAAGCTCCACCTCTTAGTTATATGGATTTTACTCTCTGCACCTGCAATCCATGCTACAGCAGGGATGTAAATTTGAAATGACTTCTAGGCAAAATGGTGTTACTAGACTCCTATATGCTTACAAAAATAGCTTGTATTTGAAAGTGACTGGTGGGGTGTTAGGATGGATCTAGACCACCATCTAAATGCATAACAAGTCAATAGCAAAAACAAAAACAATACAATTTTTAAAATGGGCAGAAGATCTAAATAAACATTTTCCAAAGCTGACACAGATGACCAACAGGTACATGAAAAAAAGCTCTACGTCACTAATCATTAGGGAAATGCAAATAAAAACCACAACGAGTGATCACCTCACACCTGTTAGAATGGCTATTATCAAAAAGACAAGAAAAAGCCCTGGCGGGGTGGCTCAGTTGGTTGGAGTGTCATCCCCATATACCTAGGTTGTGGGTTCAATGCCAGGTTGCGGAACACACGAGAGGGAGAGAGAGAGAGAGAGAGAGAGAGAGAGAGACAGAGAGAGAGAGAGAGAGAGAGAGAGAGACAGAGACAGCCAATCAATGTTTCTCTCTCACATCAGTGTTTTTCTCTCTCTCTTTCTCCCTTCCTCTCTCACTAAAATCAATAAAAACATATCCTCAGGTGAGGATTTAAAAAAAAAAAGACAAGAAATAAGTGTTGGTGAGGACAATGGAGAAAAGGGAACTTTTATACACTGTTGGTAGGACTGTATATTGGGGCAGCTACTATGGAAAACAGTATGGAGGTTCCCCAAAAAATTAAAAATAGAAATACCATATGATCTAGCAATTCCAATCCTGGGTATTTATACAAAGAAAACCAAAACACTAACTCAAAAAGACATATGCACCCTTATGTCCATCAATATTACTAAAATAACTAAGATTTGAAAACAACTTTAAGGGATGAATGGATAAAGAAAAGATGGCATATTTAGACACATTGGAATATTATTCAGCCTTAAAAAAAAGAATTAAAATACCATTTGTGACAACATGGATGAACCGTGAGGGCATTATGCTAAGTGAAATAAGCCAGACAGAAAAAATAGTGTATGATCTCATTTTTATGTGGAATCTTTTAAAAAGTTAAAAAAAGAAAAGGTCACACAGGGTGGGCAAAATGGTGAAGAGGGTCAAAAGGTGTAAACTTCCATTTGTAAAATAAATAAGTAATGGGCTTTAGTGTACAGTGTGGCAAGTTAATAACACTGTACTGCATATTTGAAAGTTGCCTAACAGAACACATCTTAAAAGTTCTCATCACAAGGAAAAAAATTTTGTAGATATGTATGTTAACCAATGTTAACTAGACCTCCTGTGGTGAGTACTGCACAATACTATATACAAATACTGAAGCATTACATTGTATACCAAAAACTAAATCTATGTTGTATGTCTTGTACCTCAGTTTAAAGAGGGGGGGGGGTCAAAATCAGCCCTTTTGGAAGGTGATAGTTTCAACTATTTTGAAAATCCACTTCAACATATACCTTCTGAGCAATTCCTCTGTAGGAAGCAATTGACAAAATCCTATGGTACAGGAAGGCACAGCCAGGAGCCTTGGTGGCAGCAGGTGGAGACAGCCACAGTAGCCCAGGGCATGTCAGAGTGAAGTCGGTATAAAGACAAGGCGCAAACACAACATTTACAGTAAATCCAATAAATTCATGGCTGGTTGTCCACTCCCAGGTCATATGTTCTGTTTTGTAGCCAACTAAACATCCATGGGCTAAAGTGGTTTGAAAATATTCATCCCTTTTGCCAATCTTAAGTCTCATTTCTCTCATATTTCATGGTTATTTCTCATACCCCTAGTCTTAAGGAAGGCTATTAAGCTCTTCTCAAGAAGGAATTAACCACGTGTATACATCATTGCTCCAGACCCTTTTCCCATAGCACAGAAACCAGAAAGCTGCTGGATCCTTCCTCCATGGGCAATTTTACCTTGATTATCATTGCACATCACTTTCATATGGTTAGTTAACTACCTAACCATCCACAAGAGTGATTGCACATTATGGAATTATGAATCTAACAATTAAACAGACTGGGTAGATTTGCTCTGCTTCTGTGTTTGGCCTCCTGAGGTAGGAAAGTATCTTGGTTTTTGACTCAGGTTCCTACCTGGCGGCTGGGCCACATCTGAACCATCCCAGGCCGACGACTCGCAGACCTACTGTTCACTCCCAGCACAGAAGGGTCACACAGCCTCTGCAATGTGTGAGCCCCATTACTCGTAGCATTTCACACACACTCAGTGTGTCTGCCTAGGTGCTTACAGGGAGAACCTTTTTAGCAAAGCAGTATCACTATTCTCAGAAAGAGTTTTAGAAAAAAAGGAAATATCTCTGCTCTTCGGAAGGAGGCCTGGGCTCAAATTCCACTTCTGACACACTGTTTAAAACAACAGGGCACTGTGTGGCTGCTGGTGTTGGCAGAATGCATGTGCACAGACACAAAAGTGAATCCTCTTATCTGAGCAGTGGGCAGGTTAAAGACCAGTTATGGTCACGGAACTATGGGCTACTGAACCCCATAGGAATTTTTCACAGGGAAACAACATATTTTCATAGGGTTGGCAAAATATAAGAGATAGACATATATAACATGGGGGAGAGGGGAGACCTACAGTCGTCATGCCTTCGAGTTATTACACAGACAAGCATCAGCCTTTTCTGAGAAGTAACGTCAACTTACTGAAAGCTTCTGTGAAGGTACTTACAGGCAACAAAACTGCCATTATATATTCATTGCACAGTAGTGAAAAATGTGTTCTCATTAATGAATACTCTACCAGGAGTCAAGGTTGGATTCTGTGTTTAAAAAAAAAAAAAGCCAAAACCAATACAAGTGTTTACAAGATAAATGTTTTTAGAAGAAGCATGGTAAAGAAAACATACATGGGTCTCTAATTGGCACCTATAGGGTGTGCCAATGCTTGAATTCGTCAGATACCGACACTACCCAGCTCTCTGCTGTTCAGATATAGAAGACTGAAGTGTGCAAACACTTCCTACACAGAAACCGGCGTTTTCTTTTTAACTTAGCAGCTATTTCCATGTAATAGCATGATCTCACATATGATAATAACATTTACACAGTACTTATTTATGGAGTGCTGACTATCAACATCATATTTTCATAGAAAGCAACTATGTTATTTTTTAAAGATTCTTACAGTAAAAGACCACCTGTTAGTAGCAGCCCATACTGCTAAAATCTAAAGAAATGTATGGCTGTGGCTCTATTTTTTCCCTCCCAAACTCCTCTTTGGGTAGCCTCAGGTTATCTCTACAACCTCTCAGTTCGCAGCGTGCTCTAGTGGACCCTGAGAGAACTGGTCTGGCCTTGAGCCTCTCTAAAAAGCTGTTAGCCTCACTCCCCACAGTGGGTGGCTGTGCACTCTGCTTGTTCTCCGAAGGCCCACCACCCTCCTGCCTGTTCACTGAGTTGGGCTGTTTAATGAGCAGCTAGTCTGTCCTCTTTTTCTTGCATTTAATGAAATCCCAGCAAATGTATTAGTGACCTATGCATGTAAACCCAGCATCGCTGGCATGTCTGACCTTGGCATGGAGAACTTGGTGACTCAAATGGCCACTTCCTCTAATTCACACTCAGTCAGGGAGCTCTTTCCTGCGAAGACAACTCAGGGATAGGAGGGCTGACAGGATCCTGCTGCACATCAGTCACTTGTGCTCAGCACCAGGGGACACAGAAATAAAAGGGCTATCCTTCTGTCCTTACATCCAACGACTATTTCTCTGCCCTCAGAAGTCATACTGGATCATCGCTGTATATGCAAACAGAATTTTGGAGGAAAAACAACAGCTAGACCTAGTGGCCAGGCATCCTAGAAGGATATAAAAAAAAGGTTGTTGAATCTCAGGTGAACTCTGAATAGAACTGTGGTTATTCTGAAATACCTTACAGAGCTGATGAAATAATTAACCAAGACCTTGGAAAAGACATGATCCCTAAATGGATAAATTTATTTTATTGTTATGTTCTTTAGAACTTTTTTACAAATTCATATGCCTTGATTATATTAAATGTCTTTTTTAAACCATCATGAAAAAAAAGTCCCTTCATAGAACATCTCTAAAACTTGACGTTGGAGAACAAATAGGCAAATTATCAGCCTATTCTGAAAAGAAAGAAACAGGTCAAAATTCAAAAAACAAACAAACCACCACCTAGCGGTGACTAACTTTTTAGGTAATATTTCTGAGTAAGTACAGGCAAGAGGCCTAGGTGGCCGTGTTTAAACCTCTGATGTTCTCTGTCACCACAGAATTATCACAAAATGTTGGGATGGAATCACAATAAGTATGTGGTCCCGAGACTGTGGGAATTGAGCTGGAACGCGAATCCCTACCTGGATCCTAGAGGTGTGCACTCAGGAGCTCTGGGCTTGGGCCCAGGAACCTGCAGTTTTCACAGAAGCATCCCAGGGGCTCCCAAGCTGGGGTTCCTGCCACACGTTGAGAGACTGCATTGAAGGGCACAGAGCAGAGCCAGGAACTACTTAGTTTATCACTGGAACTGACAAACAGGTAAGTTCCCAGGGCAATTCTAGAGCAACCCTCAAACATATTCAGATTTTTAACAACTGAGGGGAAAAGGCAGAAATTTACAAAATTAAAGTGAACTACCATTTGAGCATTCCAACGTCCACAGCACGGGCATATACTACTTGCTCCAAAACAGTTTTCAAAGGAGCCTGTGGAATTTTGTTTTGATTTGGTTTTCCTCCTATGGAAACTCAGATCACATTATATAATGAAAGAAGGTGAATGGTGAGCAGTCATTTTTACAGAAACTCATATTCCACAGAGTAAAGGATAGTTGTATGTCATTTAAAATATTACATACTATTAACAAGTAGAAGCAACAAAACGCTGGGATTGGGTGTTGCTTAGAACAGTGCAAGTAAGATTATTTTTAAAATATGTCTCTATTGATTTGAGAGACAGAGGAAGGGAAAGGGAAACATCGATCAAATGCCTCCTGCACGCCCCCCCTACTTGGGATTGTGCCCTGACTGGGAATTGAAGTGGTGACCTCTTGGTGCACGGGACAACGCCCAACCAACTGAGCCACACCGGCCAGGACGGCAAGTAGGATTTTTTAAACCCAGTTTTCATTCCATTCAAATTTAAATGAACTTTGATCTTCTTAGTAGGGCATGAACATGGAGACTTTTTCTATTTATTTATGTTTTTCTAGAGCAGTTTGATTTATATAGCCTTCCTATTTGATGCTCAGAGACACCTTAACCAAAAGTATCCCCTCCAACTGCTGCTGCTGTTTCCTGGCATTGCCACAGTTTAAAGTCCCTCAGCAATATTTGCTTATTCTTCAGCCATGTAGATTATAGCCGCCGCCACCCTGCCTAGATATCCTGGTCACACCTGCTGTTTGCACACTCACTCTCCATCCAACAGAATCCCGTTGCTCCAAGCAACACTATTAGCCTGATATAAACAGCCATGCTCTTTCTAAGTAACCTTTGAATCTTGCTGAACTTCCCATTTTGTGTACCCTATTCAGAGATGTGGGTTTGACATGAGGCTCACCGTGACTGTGGCTAGTGAAATTACAAAATCATCTCCTAAAAGTCAAGTCAGACCTACTCAAAAGTCAGACCTTAACCAGTTAACTGCCATGATATTTTGAATTAAAAAAGGTCCGCTGCTTGTGTCAATAGATGCTCATGGAGTGCAAATGGTTATGTTTCTAGGAGAGATCCTTCCTGGCCCCTCTCACTGTTACTCCCTCCCACACTGCCAAATTTTGTGAACTACCATTTGAGCATTCCAACGCTATGGCAGAGAAACAGCAACTCCACAGCACTTTTGATCATTTATCTGTGTGTGTACTGGTTAAAATTTCTGTTTTCCCTACTTGTTTGGATGTGCCCAAGAGGACAGGGATCTTATCTGTTGTGTGTCACTGTATTCCTAGCTCTCAGCAAAGTATCTGGCAAATCACCAAAGGATTTTTTTTTAAATAATGAAAACTATTCGAGATGCCAGAGGTGCAAAGGTCCTGTCCCTCAGAGCTGGTTACCACCATCGCCATGTGCACCTTCCCTCTGGCCACTTGCTTCTCCTTCCTTGATGTACACGTTGTTTAGCCTGCCTTAGTTTTCTCTTCTTTGCCTGTCATCATGCTGTTGGGGTAGCAAAAACAATACTAATTCCATACGAAGCTCTGTCTTCATTTGGCTTATCGTCTACAAACAGCATCATGCAAACTACAAAAATGTCAGTATTATCTTGGGTGTCTCTCTGGGTCTGCAGAGTCGTTGGCTCATGGAAGGTGGGTGACTGCTTTCAAGACTTCTAAAATGCTAGAAGTCAAGAAGGCTGGGAAACTTTTCTGGCAACTAAGAATTATACCAACGTCCCATGCTTGGAGGAATATCAGAGTAAGATACGCTGATCAAAACCAGACACTATGAGTCACTCTTGGTGAGAAAAAAAAAGGAGTGAACACCATTAACCAGGTAAGAGCATCTAAAGCAGGATTCCCAGTTAAGTAATTCCATGTCCTTTTGAATATCTCTCAGCAGTTCACCTGCTTGATCACAGCCAGGGCTCTGTCTACGAATGAGTCACTCGCTCATTCATTCAGCCAACATTATTTACTGAGCCGCTACACTGTGCCCGGCCCCATTCTCAATACGTGGGATCTAGGAATGCACAGAAGCTCTCATGGAGCTTCTAGCAGCCAGAGACTGACATCAGGCAAATAAATGTACAGGATGTAAAATAGTACTGAAAACTCCTAGGAAGTAAAGCAAGAAAAAGGAAGGGTTAGGACGTGCTGTGTGGAATGGTGATAAGGGAAGTGCTCATGCAGACGACGTAGTTAAAGGTTTGCAGGAGAGGAGGGGTGAGCTATGCTGATTCCAAGCAGAGGAGCAATCTAGGACGAACATTCCTCAAAGGCAAAGTCCCAGACAGAGAAGGGAGGCTGGTGGGTTTGGGGAACATTAAGGAGGAGGGAACAAGGAACAGAGTCCAGGAAGAGAAGAGTAGGAGGTGATGTCAGAGAAGGGAGGGAATCAGGAACAGAGAAGGCAGAGGCCAGTAGGTCTTCCATGATTTTAGCTTCTATTCAGGGTGAGACAGGAAGCTCTCAGGGTGTCCTCAGTGCAGCAGTAACATAGGTGCCTTATGGCCGAACAGGATAACTGACTGCTGTGGGGAAAAACCCTGGCAGGGCGAGAGGAAACTTCCTTTAATACCTGCACAGTGGGAAGAGCATCTTTTTTGTTCTACATGGAGACCAAAAGGCATTTTGGAGCATAGGGATTAATGTGCCGGAGGGTTTGATCCAGGACTTTTCCATCAATAGAGGACAGAACTGTTGCTTTCCAGTTTTCTTCTTTTGAAGAAGTCTGATATATCAGAAACATGGACTTCAGGGTGGACAGACCTGGTTTCCACTCCCATCTGCTCCACTTGTAGGATGGGAAGTGTGGGCCAAGTTATGTTCCCTCCTTTAAAAAAAAAAAGTGAGCATAGTACCCATTGAACATGGAGCCTGGCAGAGCGTGCAGGTGATGAATAAAGGGGGCTGTGACCATTTTTACAGTGATGATGCTCTGAGACCCCAAGGCTTTGTCAAAAATCCACATGCTGTAGGTCTATGAAAACTTAGGTAGCACTTACTAAGCTCAACTGTCAAACCCTCTTCTAAAGTACTACAAATACCAGGGACTTTTTCAAAAGCCGGTGCAAGTCTAAACACCTGCATTTCGTCAGGATATTAATTCATTAGATTTAGCAAGGATGGCAGTAGTTGTACTAAAAAGATCAAAGGTGAGTGTTAGCTATGGACTTAGAACTCTGTTATTGGTGATGGAGATAAATGATGTTCAATCCCAACTCTATGCCAAATGCTACCTAAGAATTCCCAGATAACTGCCCTGTTGAGCCAATTTTTAAAAATAAATTCTTAATTTTTTTGCAATAGCTATCTTTTCTTTATAAAAGAATGAGTATTTTTTAAGTAACCTAGAAAACCAAAGGTTTCATTTAATAGACACATTTCATGTTTTTTTAAAATCCATTCTTTTCCATCATTTTCTATTTACCAAGGCAGATACCTCTGGTTGCCTACCCAACATCCACTCCCTCTTAACCTGGCTAGCAGAGCCCCAATTCTGTTAGGGCATCTTTCCCTCCCTCACACACTTCAAGGGATGGTGGTGGCCCTGCCCCCAGCTCAGGTGTGAATCCCGAATCCTGAAAGGGACCATCACTGCATCCAGGGTCTGGCTCCCCTTGCCAGGGGAGTGAGCTCACCTTTCATGGCAGGTCTGACTCAGAGACTCCAGGAAGGACTAAATACTGACACTGGCAGTGACTATGTACTGGAGGGACCTTAGGGAGGTCTGCCTTGCTTCCGAGAAGGAAAGACCAGAAAAAAAGAGACCTAGATTTGCTGCATCTGGATATGGAGATGGAAGCTCTGTGTCTAGTTCACTAAGTGTCTAAGGAAAAAGAATCCCAGAGAAATCAGAGGCCCGAGCTGTCACGTCTGCAGCTCTACCTACCTCTGGACTTGCTTGACATGAAAGAATTTCCTCTTTACTGAAGCCAATTAGAATCAGGTGTTTCTACTACCAGCAGCCTGCTACAACCTGTTTTAATAAGTGAGTACTAATTTCCTTTTAACCCAGGATTATAGTTGAAAGTATCTGGATACTTACTCAATGGTAGCAATGAGTAAACAGATGCCCTTTCCCCTCTTATTTACTGCTTTTCTTCATAAGTGTAATATACATTCCCTTCTGAAAATCATTTTAAAATCCCATAAATCTGAGGTTTTTAAAAAATAATGTCTCCGTTTTTATTAAACTTAACAAGTATTCTGGTTTGGTTACTCACGGAAGCTAATGAAAACTATTTGCCCACATATGCTTTTGGTATTTTGGCAACTAGAAGGTTGGGAAGATTTACTGCAACCTTGGTGCTCCACTTTTATTCTGCAGGTATTCAGTGCCTCATGGAATTACAGGGGTTTTGTTGAAAAGCAGCCTCTTTCTAAGCCTTTTCCCGAGTCCTTCCCAGAGCCATCAGGCATTTCACATTTTTCCCTGCGTTAAGTGTCTCAAGAATCCCGGAGGGTGTGTCTATGTGCATTATACATAAAAGCACATGTATGTGAAAATCTACCGTCATTAGAAGTTCTTCCTTGGAAACAACATAAGTGTAAAAAAATGCAGGAATCTAAAATTTTGCCTAAGCATTTCACGAAATGATGGCCTTCCTGCAAAACAGATTCACAAAAATTGAGTGTAGTTACAATATGCCAATAAACAGCGTTTCCTCCCTTTCAGCACAAAGAGAGAAGATGTTTATTTGCTTGCTTTCTTAAACACACATGACCTAAGAACGCATTCCTTGCATAACTCCACGTTGGCCTTTTTTATATGTGCAAAAGAAAATCTCCACTGGGTTCACTTACCTCAATGCCAAATGAATTTTCTTCAAAATGTATCTACTAGAGTCCTATTACTTTCTGATTTCAAGGCCACTTACACACTCAAACTACGGAAACTGCTTTCAAGTATCCAAACAGAAACTGCACAAAGAGAAACAAAAAAAAATCTTGGTGGCCAAACTGCTTCTACACTAGTTTGAGGACATCTGCCATTCGCAGATGACTAATCCCTCATCCAGTCAGAGGTCCCTTCAAAGCAAAGTGGGTGGTTTTACATGGAATGTGGATGTTCAGGTGGCTTATGTGGCTCTTCAGGCTAAATCAGTCCCTTGTAGGGAGGTACACTGAAAGTTGACCTATTTCTGCTTTACCATAGCCGTGATATTTCTACCAAAGCAGAAAGACTGCATCACACGTTAGAAACCATTGTGAAATATAAATGGGCTCCAACATCAAAAAAAGCATAAAGTCGGACACATAAATAAATACCACAGTTCTTAACTGGGACCAGCATGCCAACCAGCAGCAGGAGACAAAAGAGACGCATCTTTTCAATATTACATCTTCACATTTCCAGCGCCCCATTCATTGCCTTTTCAACCCTTTCAGAATTCCCTTCCCTCATTTTAGCTGTTTCTGCACTTTTTTCTACCATTTTCCTCTGCAAAGTGGAACCATGTAAGAAACACTTAAAGTGGGCCAGTCAATTACTTTATTTTCCATGAGAAAGTGAAAATTTTCTATTGAGCTTCTGGCATTGATGTCACATACAGATTAGTCATGGACTGAAAAGACTATGGTCACCAAATGCTATTTTGCCTTATAGGCATGGGTTTTATCCTAAAAAGAAAGAATAAGAAACACTGAAATTTGTTTTTTTAATTTTTTTAAGCCTCTCAGACTTTTCAGTGACAGCCAAAGGCCTAAAAGTATTTTTAGAAGTTCCTAAAAAGCCAGGTCAGTGTGGTTCAGTGGTTGAGCATCGACTCGGGAACCAAGAGGACACTGGTTCAATTCCCAGTGAGGGCACATGCCTGGATTGAGGGCTTGATCCCCAGTAGGGGGTGTGCAGGAGGCAGGCGATCAATGATTCTCTCTCCTCATTGATGTTTCTATCGCTCTATATCTCTTCGTTCCTCTCTCTCTAAAAATCAATAAAAACATATTTTTAAAAGTCCTAAAAAAATAAAGACTGAAAATGCTTAATCCCAGTAAACCTCTACAAAAGTATGGGAATAATGTATTGTCTCTATAGCTCTTCAAAAGCTAGCAACAGATTTGAAACAAAAAAGGAAATAGTTTGATTTTAGGTGGAATTAATTTTATTATTTTTCTATTCTAATTCAAGACATTCCTATCCTCTAACAAAAAGAATTTCAATATTGTTAGCTTAAACACCCAGCTATATTAATGGTAGCCTTATACTGGTATATAAAATATGGTGTCTTTGTTTGCATTAGAAGCTTATTAAATTCAATGCAAGTCAACTTAATTTAGCTCTCAATATGCTCTAAAGGTCTAAACTACAAAACCCTAATGGAGAAATATGCTCTGGTGACCAATCTTTTTAATTAGTTGTCATAAAATACTAATAACTGTTGATAATAATAGACTGTATTGAATTTTTCAGCATTTATAAGCAAAGCAAATAATAAAGAAATATAAACACACTATTGATTTATGTGTGTATCTATCTAACGAGAAAAAAAGCACATAAAAGAGCAGGTAAATTTATAATTTACTATCAGGTATTCATCTTTATAATATCACTTGGAATCTTCTTTCAACAGAATACACACACACACACACACACACACATATATATTAAGAGAAGCTTCATGGACACATAATTATCAAATATCATTGTGAAATAATTTACTTAGAATTAAAGTTAGTTCATAAAATCATGTTCAAACTAGCAAGGTATGAAAAAAAATATTGAAAATCCTTGTGGAGGAAACATAATTTTCCCGTAATGAAGTTGCTCTGTAAACTCAAATACGTTGAGTTTGTTTTAGACAAGGTATGTCTGTAGTTATTTCAGGAAACCAGGGCTATGTTAATAGTCTTTAAGGACTTAATTAGCCCTATTATTCTGCTTGCTTTCTCTTTATGATTAAGAAGTCTATGAATCTGTCGCTATCCCTTCAGAACTGAGTGGGATATTTTATCCATCCTTCATCCTGGGCTACCATAATTTCAGATTCATCTATTTCATGATGTGTTACTCAACTCCAGCACTAATATTAATTTCAGTTTTACCAACTCCTATTTCCATATCCGTTTACAATACACCTCAATCACTAACAACACTCCACACTCAAAAGCTATCTCTTTCCCTGTACTCAACATGAACCACAATTTTCCGTTCTCATATAGACCGAGTTACTTCTATGTTTCCCTGCATTCGAGCAGACTTTCACTTCCTCCCCCCTTTTCAAAATCATTAACTTATCTCCTATAAGGACTTTTATAAAACTTTACCTGAAAACTCCAAGGCATTCCCAATATTATAAGTACATTCTTTTAGCATTTTCTTGGTTCTAGGCCTAAACATGGATCACATACAACTAACCCTGGGATCAGCTGAAATTTCCCCTCTTTCAAGAAAGCTATTCTAACATTTGAATACACTGATTAATAGTAAGTGATAGTTGGTTTGGTAGGTTCCCACCAATCAAGAAAACCCATTTTAGACTTTAAATAAGTGAGAAATAATCTTCTACTAAATTAAGTCACTGATGTATGGAGTCTGTCTGTTATAGCAGCTCATGTTACTCTATTACAATGCTCTAAAATAAATGTTAATGGCTACATAGTATTTACTATGTGGCAGACAAATTTAAGTACTCTACACATATAAACTGATGATTTAATCCTCACAGCAACGGTGGTTCAGATGAGACAGTACCATTAATACCCCTAGTTATAGATGAACAAGCCAAGGCAGAGAGAAGCCTTGCAGACTGTCCAAGATGCTACAGCTACACAGGGGCAGATCCAGGTGCAAACTCGGGTTCCAGGGCTCCAGAGTCCATGCTCTTATCCACTGAGTGATGCTACTTCTCCTAATTTTTATAACTCAAAGGACTATTAATATGACCAATGATGATACAATGGGGGTGGAGGATGAAGGCTGAGAAAAGGCATCACCAAGAAATCTTCAGGGTACAAAGTTCAGGTGGGAGGGCAGAAGCAGAAGGATATCATTAACACAATAGTCTATACCAGTGATGGCGAACCTATGACACGCGTGTCAGAGGTGACATGCGAACTCATTTTTTTGGTTGATTTTTCTTTGTTAAATGGCATTTAAATATATAAAATAAATATCAAAAATATAAGTCTTTGTTTTACTATGGTTGCAAATATCAAAAAATTTCTATATGTGACACGGCACCAGAGTTAAGTTAGGGTTTTTCAAAATGCTGACACGCCGAGCTCAAAAGGTTAGCCATCACTGGTCTATACCAGTGGTTCTCAACCTTCTGGCCCTTTAAATACAATTCCTCATGTTATGAACCAACCATAAAATTATTTTCGTTGCTACTTCATAACTGTAATGTTGCTACTGTTATGAATCATAATGTAAATATCTGATATGCAGGATGGTCTTAGGCGACCCCTGTGAAAGAGTCGTTCAACCACCAAAGGGGTCGCGACCCACAGGTTGAGAACCACTGGTCCATACGAAGACTTAAACTTGTCATGCCATGGAGAGTTTTCTAGAAGTCATTAGAGACTTCGGTTTCATAAAATGGTGAGAGCTTGTTTTCATTTAGACGGTTTGATCAATTTAATTCCTTGGAAGTAAAAAACGAAGGAATCTATGTGACTAATCTTTGCCACACTTTCTACCTGCTCATAGAAACAAAGCTAAAGACTTTCTTACTTATAAAGGAGGTATCAGCTTATCTAACAATTCCTCTGTCCACCAGCACACAATCAGGAATCCACAGAAAATGGCCCCTTTCGGAGGAGTGGAGTATATACGGGCCCTGTATGGGGCTCAGAGGCTGCAGACTTGACGGTGGGCGGGACATAAGAGCTCACCATAAATACTTTGCTGTTCCCAGGACTGCTTTCTACCTACTTCCCCTGAATTAGCCGGGACTTGAGGTGGGTTAGGGCTTTCTTTTATTTTATTCTATTTTTGATAAGTTTAAAACTTAATGGAAAATTCACTGGTTTTCACTGCAAACACAACAACAAGCACAAATACTATCACCGAAGTCATTTGGACCCAGCTATCAGAAATCGGCAATGGTCAAATAAAGACTTTAAGAGGTCTTTCCTTTGTTCACACACATAAAGCTTAATTTTGTATCCCTTCTGTTTCACAAAAGGAATCCAGATTCAAGGCTACACTTGGTTCGAATCTCAGTAAATTAGTAAATAAGCAGTGGTTTTTAATAATTGCCAACTGTTCTTTCCTTCTATGGACATGAGTCAGACACAGGTCAACAATAGCTGTATTGAAATAGAAATAATGGCTAATACTCCATAACTTTTATTGCCAGGACCTGTGCAAAATATTTACCACATAATATATCTCATTTATTCTTCACAACAATCATTGTGATTATCTCCCATTAAAGAGGAGGCAACTAAAACTTAGAAAGATAAAGTAACTTTTATCCTTTATCACACAGATAACAAATGTTGAAGATAAGATTCAAACCCAGGCTGGGCGATGCTAGAGCTCATATCTTTAAGCCAACATACTCCGTGCATCCTAAAAGATGGTTTGTGAGTTGTCTCACAAAGCAGGTAACAGTAATATCAAAGGTGCCTGGTTGAGTCTCCCCCAGACCTCCAGAATATGCAGTCGCCCTTTTATATAAATCATAAATTGAAGGGGCTTGAGTTCCCCTCCCACATTCAACAAGCATGTCCACCTCAGCCTCTCACATTTCCAGAGATTCCTGAGGGCTTAGTTGCTCTGTGACCTCCAGCTTCAATTTCCTGCTGCCACCCAACTCTGTCTCTGGGTTGCCTCTTGTCTTCAGCCTGCTATGCTCTTTCCCCAACAGGACTTGGTGTCTCACCTCACCAGGTAACAGAGCTTAGTACCAGGTGCCCCTTGTGTGGTCAAGAGCTGTGCCTGGCCTGGCCAGTGTGGCTCAGTGGTTGAGCTTCTTCCCATGAACCAGAAGCTCACATTTCCATTCCCAGTCAGGGACCATGCCCTGGTTGCAGGCTCCATCCCCAGTGGGGGGGTGCAGGAGGCAGCCGATCAATGATGCTCGCTCATCATTGATGTTTCTATCTCTCTCCTTCCCCCTTCCTCTCTGAAATCAATAAAAACATTAAAAAAAAAAAAGAGCTCTGTCTGATCCCCAGGACAAGGCCTCCAGCAGGAGGCTGTGTGCCCTGGTGGAGGAGGTGCAAGTCAAGGCTGGAGCTGGCTACCCCCTCACTCGAGACCCAGACTCACACTCACCATGAGAAGGCATTCACACTCACCATGAGAAGGCATTCACCAGAAGAAGGGCTCCTGTACATGACCATTATACTGCTAATAAATATGGTTAGTGACTTTCCTTAAAAGAGGATGAACTACATCATCAGGTGACTTATGCCAACTGCCAACAAAATCAAGAAAATCAATCTCTCTCTCTCTCTCTCTCTCTCTCTCTCTCTCTCTCTCTCTCTCTCTCTCTCTCTCTCTCTCTCTCTCTCACACACACACACACACACACACACACACACACACGGCTCAGACCAGAAGACCAAGCCCTCCCTCCGATGCCTGTGTAAAGCTAGCGGTCATTTACTGAGCAGGAAGGGCAGGGTCAGGCAGCCCGGTTTCCTGTTGAAGGCTGCCTCAGGCGTTCCCACTCACTGATAAGGAGGACACACTCCCAGTTCCCCAGCAGGACCAGACACCAAATGAAGAAATAAGACCCTGGCATCTCTCATGCTGCCTTTTCTGTCGGCAGCATTTTAAAAAATAACTTATACATTACCTACTTTCAAACAGATTTGAAGTGAGAATCGGGTTTCTATGAAATACCCCAAACACAAATGGCATAAACCACTGTCTCATGCTGAACATCACCCCGTGATTCTCAGTAAATCAATGCTCCGGTCCCTAAGCAAAAAAAAAAGTGACACGGTATCCCCATCCTCCACATTCCCTTTTACCTCCCACATCTGGACTGTCATTGCAAACAGTTCCCATCACATGAGCCGAGAGCACTGGATTTGAATCTGACTTCATAGAAAATAAATATATACCATTACATTTATGGGAATGGCTTCAAATCCCCTAATGAATACAGTTACTTAGAAATTATATTCTGCTATATATACAAACAAAAAGAATATACCACATAAGACAAAATAAATAAAAGTATTAATTAATGAGGTTCACTAAACCACTCAATAAAATTATCGGTATTACTTTGTACTGAATGAAACCCAAGATAAAGATGTTTATTAACTCCACTTAAGAACCACTGCAATGAAACTTGAAGAAAAAATAGGAATTTGTACCTGCAGATGTTTAGCATTATTCCTATCCTGAAGTACAAACAGAATTAACAAGCAAATAATTTGGGCTTACAAGATTCAATCATCTAACAAAAGAATTTACTGCATCCGGGAAGTGAAGGCCAGCCTGAATGGCTAGGAAGGATCTCAAATAGAAAGCAAATTTTTCTGATTTAAATACTTCCCCTCTCCTGCTAAACAACCTCTTTAGGCTTGAGAGACAAATATTTCTACATTTTTCTAACCCCGAGCTCAGTATTTCATTCACCCAAAGGAGTGTGCTGTCACAGAAAACGTTCCCCAATAGTGGACAGATTACATAATGCCAATCTGCACAAGAACTAAAAGTAAGGAATTGGGCCTCCGAGGACAAAATTGGTATAAAGATCGCCTTTTCTTGCCAGGTGACTGAACAAGTAAGACTCAAGCAAGCCTTGGGAATATTTATTTCAGTTGTCTATGTGGGCCCAACACTGTGCTAAGAGACAAGGCTACAGAGATGAAAAGAAATGATTTGTTCTTATGAAGCTCTAAGCCAGCTCTAAAGTCAAATTTCATACACTACCCGATCAAAAATCACCAAATACAGAAAATCAGAAGTCAGTACAAAGAAAGAACAGCTTCCCACAAGTGGGTTAGTTCCCTAGTGGGGGAAAATGTTATTAAAGCTCTAACATAAAGTAACACTTAGTAAATGAGTATCTAGCCTTCCTTGAGCCAAAACAGATTAATCATTCATCGGTTATAGATCATAACTTAAGAAAAAAGTAAGAATATGCTTAGAGAGTACTAAAAGCACATATTTAACAGAGAAATTTGCTTGTAGAACAAGACACTTTTGTTTTAGAAAACCATCTAAAATTCAAATATTAGAGAACATAAACTATTAGTAACTAAAATCTAATATATCACCTTTAATTACAATTAAGAGAAGTAAAAAGAGGTTAATTAACATCAACAATTCATTTTTGTTTCTGGGTTGAAAACTATGGGATGATTTATAGAGAAAACTAACGTAGACAGATGACAAATAGGCCTACATTTTATGTGAATAGAACTTAGAGAAACACCTCAGTCCACTGGTAAAACTGCTAAATGATCCACCAGTTCAGACAGAAACAAAAAGGGCTTTAAGGTGTCTACACACATATCATTAGAAAAGATTATGTAGCAAATGTTATACTACGTTTATGTCTCAGAAAAGACCATTGTGCCAATTCAAGTGAAAATGGTTGACATTAAAAGAACCACAACTCTAATAAGAAAGCTTGTTTGATGATACATGCAGAAGACGAAGAGTAAGCGAAAATGAATACTATATAATTACAGTGTGTCACCTCACTGACATGGATTACACCAACATGCATAATAATTTGCTAAGGTTACAGACTGATAATTAGTCTTCCAACATGGGACTGATAATGCATTGTTCTATTAGCATTAACTTAAGATTATTCTAGAAAGTAACTATAAACATTTTGCTCCGATAGAACTTTAAACAGGAAACCAGAAAATTCTTACTATTCATCTTTTAATTTAGTAGAATTTACTCAAATAACCTTTTCTCTTAAAGACACAACCTGGAACCCTACAGAGAAAAAGTATTTAAGGACATGTAACTCCTGGTGAGACTCAAAATATTTAATAACCAAACAGTATACATTTACCAATCAGAACAGACACACCAACCAATCAGAATAAACACAGGCTTAAAAACAGAAAACAACAAAATAATGCTGCAGTAACCTTGTTACTCAAGTATCAGATAAGTATGTAACTCTGTCAGAATACAGAAAATAAGTAAAGAAATTAAATAAAGGCATTTATGTCTTGACAACTACTTTTATAAAACAAGAAACTAAGAGTCTTGGGTTTGGGTAAGAAGCAGAAATATCCCCAAAGAACGGATTATTATAATGCACTGAGTAACTAGAGCTGCTATCAGTGATCATGAATAAATCTTACTCAGTCTGTTGAATTATAAAAATAAATATTATTTAAATTTTCATACCTCTTTGCACTGAAAAGCCATGGGCTGAGCTGGAAGACCTAAGTTTTACTCTGGACCCAGCTTCTATTAAGTGGAAATTTAGAGGAGAGGAGAAGGAAACAAACATTTACTGAGATCCTTCATTTGCACAGCCTCACCTCCTTTTCAACTCTTCACAACAACCCACAGAAAAAGATATTATTATCCTTAGTTTATAAAGAAAGGAGTTGTATCTCTTAAGTAGCAGGACTAAGATTCAAACTTGGAGATTCTCCACAGTCATTAAAAGAACCACAGCTGATGGATGTTGTTTCTCTCTCATGGATATTCTATCTTGCTATCCCTCACCCTTCCTCTCTCTCTCTAAAAGTCAATAAAGGGGGAAAAATTAAAACAACAACAACAATGAATCAGAGGGAAAACATATGTCCTCCCCAAATGTAGGGATTGAGAAACAATTCCCTTATCACTTAATTCCTTCCAGTAAGCCACCTCACAGAAAGGATCTATGGAGTTTACACCAGTTGTCAAAGGCCAGAAAGAACCAACGTCAACAAGATTATGAAATTAATATTTAAAGTATGTACCAACTCAAAGAAAAGAACACAAAAAAGACATGCCAAAAAAAAAAAAAAAAGCAAGAATCCTGGTTTGGTTGCTGGTTTTATTGAAGACAAAGGTATCTTCTATAACTTTAGGCCCTGTCTGTATACCAAACCAGACCTTGGGTATTGAGGAAACAATGGCTGTCATGTCTTTGATGCCGTTCAAGTCTCCTCTATGCCAGCCTACTTTTCAAGGAGGAACCAGAATACTGTACATTCTCTGTGACATTCCTTAATCATGCCAGCCCAGGAGCCTGCCCGTAGATAAATTCCTATATGACAGGATTATACCTTTATAATTAGGAACCTGAACCCACAATTTACACAATCTGACAAGAGGAAATAAATGAAATTAGGATTGAGTGGGGAAAAGATCACAATTGGCTTTCTATCATGTCCATATTGACTGTCTTTTCTCCTGACCTGAATAAATTCAGGGCCAAGAGAAAGTCTTATACTTCTTTTCAATCAGAGGAGGAATGACAAACTAGACTGTGTTACTGGACTCCACCAGGAACTGCACTTACAATCCTTTGCCTGAGCAGAAAGCACCAGCAATCCACTCATTCACTGCGCAAATTCAAAACCATAATGAGTGCTACGTGCTGCTGGGGAAGAAGATGAAGCACAGATCCCACCTAATATCCCTAATTACAAGATGGAGCCTACTGCAACCCACCCAAAGCAGACTTCCAACTGCAGGTCTCTGCACCTCTCTGCCCGAGGGCTTTCTCCAAGTCAGGGACAGCCACATGACGGGCCAGAGCCCCCAACTAGTGACCTTCCAGAGTTAGTATATAAATACCCCAGCTCCCTCACCCTTCACTCGGACTTTATCATCACTGTTCTCAAAAAAGTGGGCTGGGGACCCCTGCCAGCCACATCACCACCACCCTGGAGCTTGTGAGAGATGCAAGCTCTCGGGTCTCAGCCCAGATTAGTCTGACTCCGCCATGTAAAAAGGTCCCCAGTTGAGTCTCAAGCACATTACCATTTGAGAAGCCCTGCTCCACACCATCCCCCAGAGCTTCCTCCCAGACCTGAGCTCCTCGGCCCACAGCGATGGCTGCCTTCTCTCAGCTATCTCACTGCACTCCCCAACCAGTGCTTCGTGCACTTACCCAATAAACACAGACACACGACAAAAAGTAAGATGTCATGGGATTTCAAGAGACTCTGACTAGTACAGATCGGAACTGTTGAGAAAGAGGTAGCATTTGAGATGCGCATTGCACAGGGAGAGACAGAGGGATAAAAGGCAACCTGCGGGAGAGGAGAGGAGAGTGGGGAGGGGAAAGGTGAAGAGACAGTAGCAGCAAAGATGTGAAGACTGGAAGGGAAGGAATCCTTAAGCTTCAGCACCTGAGTTTAGCCAGGGTCAGATGCATGAAGGAGAGTAGTAAGAGATAAGGCTAGAAAGGAAGGGAGGGTGAGATCAGATGAACCTGACTGACATAGACAATGGATGATATTTGGCCTTTATTTTGCAACTAACTGGAAATAATTAACAGTTTGAGCAGAAGGTAATCAGAAACAATATCATTTAAGAAAAATCACCTACGAGAAATGTGAAAAATATAGAAGGGTGGGGAGTTTGCCTGGTCCAGTTTGGAGAGACCTAATATTACCTGAAAGGTAAATGAGTGTTCTGTGTGTACATAATTAATGTCTGACTCACAGCAGTGACCAGAACGGATTATGGAAGAAGGAAAATAATATCACTGTGCATTTATTTGGATAGTGATTCGGTGTTTTCGAAGAGCTTTCACAAACATCCTCCCCAGAGCTCCTCCCAACACCCTGGGTGCAGCCCTGGTGCATGGCCAGCCTGCAACACCAACACCCTGACCCAGAGC
This sequence comes from Myotis lucifugus, assembly GCF_000147115.1. NCBI lineage: Eukaryota > Metazoa > Chordata > Mammalia > Chiroptera > Vespertilionidae > Myotis > Myotis lucifugus. The sequence continues at coordinate 6,129,602 of NW_005871079.1, forward strand.
ACTCCACGCTAACAGGGCTAAGACCTTCAGGAGTTGATGACGGGGTCTGGGTCACCGGTCCCCCTGCTCACCCCCTGGTAATGATTCACTTGGTGAACTCGAAGGACTTGGTATACAGGACTCATCACTGTGATTTATTTATTACAACAAAGCAAAATCAGCAGAGAGAAGAGGTGCGTGAGCAAAGACTGAAAGAAACTAGGCACAGGCTTCCAGGGGTCCCTTTCCAGCTGGAGTCTCACAGGATGCACTTAATTCCCCAGCAAGGAGCTGTGACAACACCTACGAGATGCTGTCTACCAGGAACACGCGCATGAGCCTGGAAGTCCCGGGTTTTTATCAGGGTTCAGTCACATAGGTACCATCTGCCTAGCACCTGCCAAAATTCCAGACTCCCAAAAGGAAAGCAGGTATTCAACATCAACCACGTTGTTTGTACAAACAATTTAGGCACCATGAGCCACAGTATTCAGTTCTGAGAGGGATGTGAACTCTCTGGAAATCCAAGTTTCCCAATGCCAGGCAATGGCCAACCCTGTGAACAGGACTTTCAGGGGACATCAGTCAGGCCTGCAATGGTAACTCTTTCCGGCAGGGTCACAAATGCATTCTTGGAGCTTGAGTTCCAATTATGCGATTGATTTAACCCATTGTACGCCACGCCCGTCTATTAAAAAAAAAATATTTTCCCTAAGTGGCAGCCCTGACCAACTTTAAAATCAATTTTCGTGAGAATTTTCAGCTGAAAATATTCAAGAACATCCGAATTGTGAGTAACATATTTATTTTTATAATATTCATCGCAAGTTGATTTTTTTAATTAAATTCAAAATATCGTGGCATGTGGGGATGGTTTCCGTTTTGGATGCGGGGCAGTTAACTGGTTAATGGTCTGGCTACTTATCAGAGGCGAAGTATCACAAATAGGTATTTGGGTATGTTAAATACAAGGATATAGGTACATATGCCAGTTCCACTGGGAAAAATTTGCTCTAACCTGTCAGTTAATTTCAGGAAGTAGTGTGATATAAAAACAAATCCATTATGTGCATATAAATAAGAAATGCAATTACACATTTCTAATTGGCTGCAATTATGTATGTCAATAAAAAAAATACTGTATATGACTCCTATCCCCACAAGATCCCAATTCATTACTACTGTCTTCTTCCACTGAGATCTGGAGCCAACCCCCCCACCCCACCCCCCCAAAAAATGTTACTTTTTAAACACAAACAAATCTTAGAGAGAAAAACTCTACCAGACAATAAGGAGTAAACCTACTATTGCTTTTTCCCCTGTTCTCAGCATGTGTCTGATCAGTACTGCCAAAACAATAAACCACCTGAAATCCCAGGACTAAAACATTCCCAGGCATCATTTAAACTGGGATAATGCTTTTCCCTTTCATTTTATCACGCTTTCAGAAACAACACTTATTCGAAGGCCTCCTGAAATCTGCCTTTTGTAAATTTTCTAAGTTATGATGGAAATTGAGGTGTTTACATATGGGCACTAACTTAAAACCATTTAAAGGAACAAATGAAGGCAGGTGTCAGGCTTCCCTTCTAACTCACAAGGAGATGGTTTTTGCAATGTAATAAACAATTTTCTTAACCTCCAAGACATGGCCTTGGTTGGATGGGGTAAAAGATCATATGAGGTGACTGGATGCATTTCTCGCCCGCCAGGAGTAAATTTCAGTTCTCTGCTAGTGAGGTTTGGTGCTACGTGTGATGTTATTCTTCCTTGTGAAAATGATAAGAGCCAAGCATTCTTTGCAACCTGGATTGTTCGGCTTTGCCAGAATACCTACCCAGTGTGGATTCTACCTGCTGATTTTACATTCAGAGGCCAGACTGCATTTGTACTTCAAGAGCCCTGATACAGAAACTCAGTCTCTATGTTTTCAAAATAAGTGAAGTTTGCCTCTAACCTCGTCATCATTCGGGCACTAAGAGGAAAGAAACCACCATACGGGGAAAAACATGCCAATAAAAGAATTAGTACTAATATTTGTTCCTTATCTTTCATTTTCAGCTGGAAAAGAGCACTTCAGAGCACAGTATAGAGCAATCCAAAAGACGTTTTGTTTTGTTTTGTTTTACAAAAGAACACTTACGAAAATGAAAACCTTTAGGCTAAAATATTTCATTTTAAATAAAAGAAATAATACAATGGTGTAACTATGAATTCTGATGCTGATAGATTTATTACTGCATTCCCCTGCTCAAGCAAGCCACCCACCAGAAAAAAACAGGGGAGACGGGAAAAGTCAGCCTCTGCACCATCTGACTTACCCTGGGTTCTATAAATGTATAAGCAAGAACATACAGAAAGGGTTGGGAAGAACGCTCACGTAGCCACACATTACAATTTCAGTTTCAACAGATATGAACTGTGCTTCGTTTGCTCAACGTAAATGTCAGCAAAACTGCATTTTTTCTTAAAAGGAATCTTGACCGTGACACTGAATTACACAGGAAGCACACTTCCAACGGGGGCAGCTCCTAAGCAGCGCGCAGGTAGATTGGGGATGCTGCCGCACGCAGTCCTCACCTTGCGAGTCCACACATCTCGGAACATGGCCATAATTGACACACACGCAGTCAGCACATTTTTAAAAACTCAGGTTTGGCTTGCAAGGCTAAAATCTCCAGAAAAGTATGTAATATCCTGTTAACCATAACTGGATTTATGACAGTGTGCCCTGCTGTGGATCCAGGTATAGAACAGTATTAAAGCATTGGTTTAAAAGCCAAAAAAACATTTTACTAGTAGAAACATTTTCATGGGTAAGAGAGAAGGAAACAAAAATGACTTCAGGATTTCAACAGAATATACTTGGGGCTAGAATAGAATACATTCTGGTAAATTACCAAATTAATGAAGAAATAAACTTACTCCTGATAGTTCTGCTTACAAGCAATGAGTCCATTTTTCTAACAAAGTCAGACTTAAAACAATGACATTAAAGAGTGTTTCCGCCATGTGGAGACCTGCCATACACATACACGGGCAGAGAGAAAAACTGCCCCTCTAAAGGTGACTTGCTCAAATCTTCAGCCACCTTTTCTGTTAGAAGTTCTACAAAGAGGCAATGTCCTTGGCAGACCACTGTTCAGAAAGGGTCTTCTTCTACCACGTGGGTAACAGCCACGTGGGCACAGGCCACTCAAGAGAGAGGGGTGCTCTGGCCTGTGTGGATCAGTGGTTAGAGGGTCAGCCTGCGCACCAAAGGGTTGCGAGTTCGATTCCTGTCAAGGGTGCACACAGAATTGCAGGTTCAATCCCTGGCCCGGTTGGACACATGAGGGAGGCAACAAATCGATGTGTCTCTCTCACATTAATGTTCCCCTCTCTTCCTCCTTACCCCCTCCTTTCCACTCTTTCTGAAAAATCAATGGAAAAAATATCCTCCGGTGAGGATTCTAATGAACAAAATAAACTGATGAACAAAATAGATCCAGAGACATAGAAGCATAGAACAGACTGACGAATTTCAGAAAGAAGGTGGGGTTGGGGGAGGTGGGTGGGAGAGATTAACTGGGGAATTAATATGCATAGCCCATGGACAAGACAATAGTGTGGTGAAGGCCTGGGAGGGGTGGGTATAGGGTGGACGGGGTCAATAGGGAAAAAAACAAAGGGGACATCTGTAATACTTTCAACAATGAGAATTTTTTTAAAAAAATAAATAAATGGAACCATACAATAAAAAAATAATAATAACAAAATAAAAATTAAAAAAAATAAGTGAGTCTCTTCTCAATTTTTGGCTAAAGAAACAGAATTATTTACTACCAATTCCTCTCCCATCATGACCAACACCATCTAACTAGGAGAATCGAGTTTATTTCATATTAAATAATCATACATATAATGAATAAAACAACTTCCACTCAACTACCAAATTTCCTGAGAAAATGTAATGTAATTGGTGAAAATGTGAGCATGATGTCAAATCCTGTAAAATAAAGTACAGGCTTCCCTCACTATCTGAAAGTAGAGCGTTCCTACGGACCTTTCATAAGCCAAAATGGTGTGAAGCAAAGAAGCAATTACCACTCATTTATATGGAATAAATTTTCAGCATTCCCAGGCCCCAAATTCAAAGTACACACAATGTCTTTATTTCATTGACCATAATCAAAATGCTGAATTACACCCAGTTTTATGCTAAGCATAACACATTACAAGCTCTCTTAGGCTCGTCTGATACCTTAGGACACATCTTGCTAATTAATGCACAAAATAAATGGAGATAAAGCACTGACACAGGTCAAAGCTATGGGGCCTGATGCTGATTGTGGTTCCGGGGAAGGAGCCTGACAGTCACTCCCGCTGCTAGGGGTGGAGGCTGTCTCTATAATGGATGGGCTCACTGCCAAACAAACACTGAACACTGTTTTCCCTTTTCACCTTTTTTCATAAAAGCAAAATTCCACTTTGGATTTCTTTCAGTTGGTGAAAACAGGTACTAATGTAGGTCAATAAAAGCAAAGTGGCCTAACATGAACTTTCCAAAAGCAGGGGATACCAATATACAGAATTATATGTTGACTTTCTCTCTTTAGGAACCACTTGCCTTATCCGGGGTGGGGGCGGGAGGGGGGGGTTAAACCAATTTAGCTGTAAAGGAAATAGGTACCAAATGAAATGTGCTTCTCCAAAAACTTTCCTTTTTTCCTACATGGAAATTAGAACTCACAGAGGACAAGGAAAAAGAAAATGCTCCTTCCCTCCTCAGTGATCATGGCCATTAGAAACTGGTTGACAACCTAAACTTCAGAATGTAAGGAGAGATTAAGACAGACCCCCACAATGTGCAATGTCAGGGGTGCTGCCACCCCACCCCACTAAAATGCTGTGATGCATGAAAGCCCCACTCAGGAAGGGCACCCTGACTTCCTTCTTTGACAGGAGGCCAGGCCACAGTTGAGGAAGGAAGAACAGATGTGCCTTCTCTTGGTTTATTTCTCCATTCCCTTTTATACCAACACAGATTAAACATTAAGATCAAATTCAGGTAGCAAAGTTTTGGCTTTATATTTTTTAGGTAAGTAAACAACAAAGTAATAACCAAAGACTTGGAATCGACAAGAGACTCACATTCAATAGTGGGCTGTGGAATCTTATTGTAATAAATAGGTTCATCTACTTTCTTCTGAGAATGCACTGGGTAGGATTACAAATGCTAGAAGTTGGGGGGAAAAAGTTTAAATGATCTTAATCTTGGAAGGATGTTCCCACAAAATCAGGATAAAATTCAATAGTGATAAGTACTCTCAGCAATTGAAAAAAAATCCATGTAAATACATGATAAAGGGATGTGCAAAAATACAGAGGACTGTATGCAGGTCATAGGTCAAAAACCAGAGGTCAAAAACAAGGCTAGAAATGTAACACTGTATTAAAAGTAAATTAAAAAGAACACTGGTAGAGAAGCTTACAGAAGCCCACTGCACTCTATATTTCTTGAGATGATTTATAAAGACAAAGATTTCTGGAATCTCATGGAGAAGATGCAGACATATTATCTACTGTGACTTCATAAAACCATACTTCAAGTGTTGGGTGCCACTATGGGTATATTTTTAAGGAAGAAAACAAGTATGATGATAAAGAACAAGGCTTGAAACCTGTCTTATGAAAAATGACAGAAAGAACACATAATGTTTCACACAAAGCAAGCAAGCCCCAGGCATGCCATGAGGCCAACTTGAGTTATTTGTAAAAGTAGAGGTGGGTTCCAAAGGATGCAACCTGAAGCTACTTTCAGCCAGATTTCAGCTCAATATATGAAAAATGTCAACAAACACACATGGATGATCAAAGAGAACTCCCTGTGGGGGATGATATTCCCACCACTGAATGTAGGGGGGGGGGGAGCTAACACTAAATCAGGGAATGTTATAGAGGTGGCTCAAGTATGGGGAGCAAGTTTGAACTTTAAAGCACATTGTTAACTGAGATTCTATAATTACATCTGTCTATGAAAGACTTCACATGTGTTAATTATAATTCTCAAGACTCATAAAGCAGACTTCCTGGAAAGAAGGCAAAGTGCTCTAAAAACAACAACAACAATAACAACTTCCTTTCTATCCTTCAAAATGTACAAAAATGGGGGGAGGGAGAAAACCTCATCTATGTTAATAATAGCAAAGGACTTAGAGAACAGAAGCAATACAAATGGACCAAAAGGAAAGAATCTGCTGGGGGTCTGTACACAGCTCTGCTGTCTGTAAAACAGTGCAGTATAGAGGGACACAAGTGACAAAGGTTCTGAAAGACTCCCTGGTACCACCCAACTTTGAAGAACAAGTGATGTCGTTTTGGAACTCCCGTGCCCACCTATATCAGCAGTGGAGGGGCTAAAAAGAAATTAGACAGCCAGCTGATCCAGGTAGTCCCTCTGACCTGGCAAGGCGGAGGGCTAAAAGCGCACCCCAACTTTGCGAAGTGGTCTAAAAACGTAGAGAAACACTTTACCCAATAGATGTACAGAACAAACATCCCATAAACAGTGAGGCGCCATTCTGAATGATTTCTCATCAAAGTGCCTGGCTCACCCAAAAGAGAAGGAACAAATGAAACTGGTTATAAAATACAACAAAATTAAGAAGCAGCAAAGCTCTGAAGCTGCCCACTGCCACAGAGCCCTCCCTACCACCCTACTCAGACAACTAAAGAGCTAAAAACAGAATATATACCACCATCTTCCAGCCCTCCAGCTCAAGTGCTAAGGGAAAAACACAAACAGACCCAAGACAAATAGGGAAGGAAGTCAATGAGAGTCCACCCACACTATTTTTGGACCAACAGTAGGGCCAGACAAAATTTGGAACATTCCTAAGAAAAAAATGAAGACAAGGCACAGAACATGCAAAAAAGAAAATGAAGAGACTTTAAAAGATTTACTCTAGGAAACAGAAGATAGCTAATAATTACTTTGTACAATCAAGAAAAATTAAGAAGATGTGAACAATTTAAAATGGGATATTAAATAATAGAGTAAGGTAGAAAGAAACTGTCAGAGCTAACAAAGTAAATAAGAAGAAAAATTAATGATATTGCAGAACTTAAAAATGAATGTGAAGCATCAAAAACATAGAGCAGGCACTTCAGTCATCCAAAACTTACTTGCTAGCACTTGACATTTATATCAACCACTGCCAAATCAATGGTGCAGATAAGAATTAGAGCAAATCACACAAGGAAAAGAACGGAGAAATTGAGCAATTAGAGGGAAGTTGACAGCTTCACTAAAGAAACCTCAGAAATCGAATATATGAATGATGGTTGTGCCTAAAGAGGGAAAAAACTTATTGGGGAACAGAGAAAACAATGATAAGTTGGGGAAAACCCTTTAAAATAAAAAATATACAGATGGAATGTATATGTTAAGAGTTTTTAGGATAAATAATAAATAGAAAACACTGAAGCATAATTTGGTAAAGTTATTAAACATCCAAAACAAACAAACATCCAAATAGAAAAAAACGAAATCATGAAAAATATAATCAGGCTGACTGCAGACTACTTCTCATTAAATTGGGATGACAGGACACAATGGAGGAACATCCACCAAGAGGCAAGCAAAGTGGATAGAAAAGACATGTAATCCAAGAATTCTATACCCATGCAAGTTGTTAATGTGTGAATGCTGCAAAAAGATATTCTCAAACACACAAGAACTCAGAAAATATGCTATCCAAGGATTTTTTTTGAGAAAAATATATCTGAAAATACAAACCAATCAACTCATAAGTGAATGAAAATAAATAAAAGTATACAATTTTTAAAAAGCATAAAATTAAAGAAACAGAGAGAAGAAATATCTGGTGGTAGGCATTTATTTAAATGCAGAATTAATACTAAATATGTAATTTTAATTGCAGATACAAATGTAGAAGAATACTAAAATTTCTGAAAGAGCCCAGCTGGCCAGCATGGCTCAACAGCTGAGCATCGATTTATGAACCAGAATGTCATGGTTTGATTCCCGGTCAGGGTACATGCCCAAGTTGCGGGCTCAATCCCTGATCCCCAGCATGAGGCGTGCAAGTGGCAGCCGATCAATTTTTCTCTCTCATCATTGATGTTTCTATCTCTCTCTCCCCCCCTCTCTGAAATCAATAAAAAAATATTTTTTTAATTTCTGAAAGAACGCTGAATAATAAATAAGCAATATATGACATAAATAATACTCAGGTGAATTTCTTTAGGCTTAACTGGAAATGATTCCCTGCAATTTTCCCAGGTATTGAGTATAATAATCAAAGGACTGAGTTTTTAGAAGTGTAAAAATAAATTAGCTTTATGTATGAACTGTGTAACACTATAGAATCATTTTTGAAATGTTAAATATCACATAGGCTGCAAGATCAAATGCTAACTTTATGCCAGCAAAGATGAACAGAAAGCACTCAAGGGGAACGCAGGTGGAAGGAGAGAAGCAAACCATGCCAGGATTAGGAGAGCACATCCACGGAATCTGAAAGTCAGGAAGCTATAACTGAAAGAGCAGAACAGACAAAATGTGGATTCAAACAATGAGCATGAAAACAATCCTGAATACCATGTACAACTCTCATTCCCTCTGACACAATATCCTTTTAATATTCAAAGTAAGATAATTTCAGTTTTCTATATATTTAGCCTTTCAATGACCATCATTACGTCACAGGGATAGACTTGAACCCTCAGAAAAATGTCTCTAGCCATGGACAAGTTTATGTTGTTCATAAAAGAGTTATTTTCATTCAATATATTCAGGGTTGTCTCTGAGAAGACTGTTAAAGAAAAGAAAATATAGGTATAAAATAAAATGATGCTGAGACATCTAGATACCCACTTGTAAAAGATTGAAGTCAAAGCCCTACCACACACCATATACAAAAATCAACTCAAACTGGATCGAAGACTTAACTATAAGACCTAAAACTACAAAGTCTTAGAAGAAACATGGAGGTAAATTTTTGTGACCTTGGATTTACCATTGGCTTCTTATATATGACACCAAAAGTGCAAACAATGAAAGAAAACAAAACAGATGAACTGGACTTATCACAATTAAAAATTGTGTGTTTTGGTACAATTTTGCACATAGCCAAAGTTGTCATATAATCTTATTGATTCCATTTTCTTTTTTCCTTTAAGACATTCATCCTAGGACACTCCATCCTTCCAGATAAAATGGCCAATTTTCTAGAAATGTCTAATAAAATTGAAGTTAAATGTGATTTTTAAAACATCTAATTAAGTAATAAATTGAGGCATTTTATATATTTTTGTAAATATGTAGAAAATACTGTGTAATAAAAATTAATTCCATACAATGTAAATAAATACAAGATCTTTTTCTTCCCCCATTTGATTGACAAAACCATAATAATAGCTGAGATGAACCAAAATAGTCACTAACATAAACTGGTAGTGGGAAAGTAAACCAATATACCCTTTCTGAAAGGTAAAATGGAATTGTGCATTAAAATTTAAAATAAGCCTACTACTTGGCTGATGACCTAACTCTGAGGACCTTATCTGAAGGGGCAATTGTGCAAGTGTACAAAAATGTATCCCTTTCAATATTCACTATAGCCCTGATTATAATTTTTGTTTATGGAATCAAATTAAATATCCATCAACAAGGGTCAGGAATAAATGGTGGTGTACTGCCCTAGCCAATCTGCTCAATGGCTAGAGCACTGGCCCAAGAACTGAAGGATGGCAGGTTCAAGGACTGAAGGATGGTAGGTTCAATTCTGGTCAAGGTCACAAGCCGCAGTTGCAGGCTGGATCTCCGGTGCAGGTTGGAGCACATTCGGAAGGCAACCAACCAATATGTCTCTCGCATCAATGTTTCTCTCTCTCTGTCTCTTCTCCTCCCTTCCACTCTTCTAAAAATCAATGGAAAGAAATATCATCGGGTGAGGATTAACCAAAAAAAGAAAAGAAAAAAGGTGGTGTACTGGTAAATATTTAACTAGTCCTTCAGGAAGGAGAAGGGAAAGCTCTGATTTGTAGCATCTGCCAATTTCTGTGGTGTAAACACTCCCATCATGGATGATGTCAAGCTACCAAAATGAAGTCACTGAATGCAGAGTTGAGAAGAAATGTGTACAATCGGCTTTTATGAACAGGTGCAAGCTAGCTACAGCACACCACTATATGAGTCAAAATACACTGGACTAACAAAAAATACATTGAACACTGAAAAGCCAAAATACAGTGGGGCCTTGACTTACGAGTTTAATTCGTTCCGAGACCAAGCTCGTCAAGGAGCTCCTTAACTCAATGCAAAAAATCGTCCGAGAGACAGCTGGTATCTCAAAAAACTCGTTAGTCGGGACACTCGTAAGTCAAGGCCCCACTGTAGATGATATAAAAGATTTATATTAACATAGCAAGATATTCATTACATATTACTGGACCAAAAAAAGCCAGTCACATACAGAACAACATATGTTGTGTAATCTGTCATAGTGTGACCTTATATGTGTATTTCATTTTCCTTTTCAAAGAAAAAGAATCATTCAACAGTGATGTGTAAACACTACATTCAATCTAGTTTTACCCATAACAATAGCAGTAAATCTGGCTTTCAAGAGGTATAAAAAACAGATTTATATTTTTATTTTAAAACAGAACAGCAAAAGACCAACAAATGATTTAACTTTAAAGTAATTAAAAACTTCTGTATTAAATAATAGCAAACAAAGAAAAAGAAAAATAACAGACTGGGTTTAAGTTATTTGCCATAAATATAAAAAAGGCTAATTTCATTTGTGTTTTCAGAGCTCATAAACAGGCAAAGGAAATGAAGAGACAACTTACAAAATAAGAAATTCAACTAGAAACAAACATATGGGAGAATGATTATTCTCACTAGTGATCAAATAAGTGCAAATGTATAATTATGTGCCATTTTTGCCTAACTTACTGATATTCTGACAATATTGCTCATGATGCTTCAAATTATATACAATCATTTTGGAAAAGGTTTTAGGTGAGTGTAATCAAGAGTCATAAAATTTTTCATATTCTCTGACCTAGAAATAACATGTGTATTAATCTATTCTAACAAAAGTGTGTCTGTGTGTGTATGTTTAATAGAAAAAATAAATCATTATGTGATTCAGAACTAGGGATGCACAATGCCTTAATTTTAATTCTGGGAAGGATACATTGTAATTTGAGTAGCAATTCACAGAAAGACTCTAGGGATTTAGAAAAACCCAAGACAAGAATCTCTGTTCCCATAGAAAGCATGGCCTGGAGTGGAAAGCCCTACAGAAAAAGTGTTTCTCAAAGGACCTAGCTGATGATTTTCATGAAAATATATTTGGAGTCAAGATTTCCCTGAAGAAATATTAATGAAGTCCTATGATTTCCTCCATTAAAATGCAACTCCTTGCCAAGAATTGTGTGGATAGGGAAATACAAATTATTTATCCAAAACTGATCAAGCAATATACAGGCTAGGTATCTTCTTTCACAGAAGATGAGAACCATCATTACAAGAGATGTTATGTGCCCAACACTTTTGAGTTACTTCTAATGGCTCTGGATAACATCTTATATCAGCGATTCTCAACCTGTGGGTCGCGACCCCTTTGGCGGTCGAACGACCCTTTCACAGGGGTCGCCTAAGACCATCCTGCATATCAGATATTTACATTACGATTCATAACAGTAGCAACATTACAGTTATGAAGTAGCAACGAAAATAATTTTATGGTTGGGTCACAACATGAGGAACTGTATTTAAAGGGCCAGAAGGTTGAGAACCACTGTCTTAGATGGTGAGCCAACAAATAATAGGAGAAACTAGAATGTTCAGATGACATCCCTTTCATTAGGCCTTGAACACATCAAGGCCCTTGCATCTGCAGAATCCTAGTCTGATCCAAGCTTAGCTCCCAGAGGAGCTAGTATTATGGTAATTCATTAGTTTTTGACCCATTAGGAAGTGTTTGGGAATAAAAACTGAGATTGATTTCAAGTATCTTTTATTTCAGTACTCTCAAATTATTCAGAATTATTCAAATTATTCAAAATATATTTGCCTACATTATGAGACAAGAAATTTTCTTAAGTCAATTCTATCATAAACAAATGTAGCCAATTTTGAATGTTGTTCATAATTGGAAGTAGGCTTTAGGGACCTTGACTAATCTGAGAAAAGAGTCCAATCCCTGGGTTTGGATGTAATAGCCCAGGAAGCGTAAGCTCCCTAACACAACACAACCAATAGAGAGGGGTCTTTCTCAGCTAAAAATACAAACTACTTCTAAACCTTGTTTTATTGCACTTTGCTTTATTGTGCTTCATAGATGTTGCTTTTTTTTTTTTTTTACAAATTGAAGGCAAGACCCTCCACCAGCCAAACTCCCTTATTGTGCTGACCTGGAATCAAACCCACAATATCTCCAAAGTATACCTGTATTACATACTCCATCTGGGTATGACTCCACTTGGCAAGAATATCTCATGATACTACTTATCTACTCATTGCCTTGGGCAACTGAAAGGTGCTCTATTGTAGGAGGAAGCCAGCCAGGTGGAAGCAGACTTCCTAGACAAGAATCTTTCCAGAGACATTCTAATAACTTATCACCAGATTAACGGAGTTCTCAATCCAGTAATAGATGCATTTCTACCGCCTTAAAGAACTGATGTGGGAGGGGGGGTGGGGGAGCAGTGTCAATGGAATCATGTTGTAAATTTTCTTTTTATTATGTGAAGGGGTTTTCAGGACACTGCTTGACATGATATCTGGGCTTAGTCTATCTAACCACCTCGAGGAACAAAAGGACAGGAGAGTGCAATGCAACAAAACTCCTCCCATACAACCCAGGCTTCTACACTTGCTCATCTCCCAACTCAAGCTACGGGAGAGGAAGAAGAGGAAGGGCAGGGTAGATGTGACAATGATAAAGAAATGCGGCAGGGCAGTGGAGCTGACAAGAGGAAGCTGCATTGCCTGGCTCTTCCTGATCAAAGACACCAGGCCGACGTGCAGGGCACCTCTCCTTTAGTGAAGACCTGGCTGCACCAACTTACTAGAACAACACCCTCTGCCCTGCCAAGGCCCACTAGATCCCCATGACTCTCCTTCACCTGTGACTGTTTGTTTCCCCTGCACCTGTCCATCTCCCAATCTGAAATCAAGCAAATGAGCCTGAAGCCGATAAGATAATGAGAAGGCCATGTGCCAAGAGCAAAGTAGGGGTCAAAGAATGCCAAACACCTGCCTGACTCCTCCTGTAGAACTGGGTCTTATAACAGTGTAGCTCTTTCAGAAAGAGCAGGGTGAGAGTCTAGCTGTTCCTTTTTTGGTCAGAGAGCCCCTTCTCTAGAATGCAGACGAGAGACACAGAAGCCCTGACAAGGTAGCTCAGTTCATTAAAGTGCTGTCCGGATTCACCAAATTTGTGGGTTCAATCCCCAGTCAGGGCACATACGGGAATCAACCAGTGAATGCATGAATAAGTGGAACAATAAATCTATCTATCTATCTATCTATCTATCTATCTATCTATCTCTAAAATCAGTAAATTTTTTTAAAATTTCTTTTTTAAAAAGAGCCCAGCCGGTGTGACTCAGCTGTTAAGCGTCAACCCATGAACAAAGAGGTCACTGGTTCAATTCCCAATCAGGGCACATGCCCAAGGTTGTAGGCTCAATACCCAGTAGGTGGCGTACAGGAAGCAGCCAATTCATGATGTTTCTTTCTCATCAATGTTTCTATCTCTCCCTCTCTCTCCAAAAATCACTTTAAAAAAAACAAAAAACAAACTTTAAAAAAATAAAAAATATTTTATAAAAGAGACAGGAAGTTGTTTTCTTTTCTTTAATATATATTTCTTTACTGATTTCAGAGAGGAAGGGAGAGGGAAAGAGAGAGAGAAACATCAATGATGAGAGAGAATCATTGACCGCTGCCTCCTGCATGCCCCCTACTGGGGATTGAGCCCACAACCCAGTCATGTGCCTTTAACTGGAATCGAATTCGGGACCCTTCAGTCTGCAGCCCGACGCTCTATTCACTGAGCCAAACCAGCTAGGGCAGAAGTTGCTTTCTTAAAGTTTCTCTGACCATAGCCATGACAACTGAGGGCAGTTCAGAGGCCACAGCGATAGATAGATAGATAGATAGATAGATAGATAGATAGATGATAGATAGATAATCTAGATAATCTAGATTTTCAAACAAAAAAAGTATGAAATTCCTTAGTTCATGTTATGAATTTGTTCAACATTATCTGTTTTTCTGGTGTCAATGAAAGCCCCAAGAAAAAAACACGCACAATAATAAAAGAAGAAATGGACACAAAGGCCCATCCAAGGGTTAATTCTAAATCTTTTCTGGAAGGCCCTGGAGAAAGGATCTACCGGCTCCAAATACAAAGCAGTCCCCTCCTCCCCCAAATGTGCTCCAATGAGGGGTATGAGGCACTGGCAGTGCCCAGGCCCAAATGGCCAACCTGCTCTCACTGAAACTGGAAGAAATAGCCTGGGCACAGAAATTCTTTGTAAGCAAATGTAAAGCATTGCTTAAAACCCAATGAAGCAAAAAAATTAAAATAAAATAATAAATAAAAAGTAATGGTGAGTCACAGGTAGCTGCCTCAGGGTGTCTAAGAAAACTCCCAGGCCAGAGTGAGGAGTGAACACTGAGCCTCTGGGCTCCACCCCTGTGCGCCCCAGGATGTTGCCCTTCCTGCAGGAAGCGAGGGACCCATGCTGATAGGACAGCAGGCGTGTGATACCATTCCCTGGGAAGGCAGTGAAACTATCAGCAGCACGCCAGGCAGCAGGAGGGGCAATGCCGATGCCTCCTCCTCCTCCTCCTCCTCCTCCTCCTCCTCCTCACAGCTCTTCCCCAGGGAGCTGGGAGCTGCCTGCGAAACACCAGAGTTACTCCCGAAGGGAAAAAGAAGAGAGTGAGGGAGGCCAGGAGGAGGCCATCAGCCCTGGCAATGCCTCCTTAGACATCCCATCACTTCTGGACCAGGCCCCTCGTCCAGGAGTGAGTTTGAGCAGAGATTGGCCACAATGGCCAAGGCTACAGAGGGGAAGCAGGGTATGTTCCAAAGTTCAAATGGCCCTTAGATTTAGTGCAATCTCTTCATTCTACAAGTTTCCATAGAAACAGTAAAGGAACAAACGATAGAGAGAGGTAGAGCAGGAGTACTTGACCGCCTTTCAGTTACAGGTTTTAGAAAAAACATACCTAAACCACTATGCAGAGTCATAAGGAGTGTTTAATTATTTAGCCAAATAAACGTTCACAAAGCCAGTCTGCCACTGTTTTTGCAGGATTTACCAATTTTCAAAAATATGTATCACAACATAGCGACAAGAGAGTTAAACGCTTAACAACTACCCTGGCATTCTTTGAAGGGCAAACCAGAAACAAGAATTAAAGTCATCTTGTATTATTAGAACAAGTCACAGGAAATGGGTCAGCTCTTTAGGACAAGAGGAAAACTGTCTTTGCCATCTGCCGAAAAAAAAAAAAATGTATGATATAATGTAGGAGCTCTGAAAAGGGTAGGCCCTAAAATATCAATTCATATGGCAAGACAACAGTATTGGGCCCTGGCCGGTGTGCTCAGTGGATAGAGCATCTGCCCACCCAATGAAAGGTTGGGCTCCATTCCAGGTCAAGGGCACTTCCCAGTCTAGGGCCCATACCTGGGTTGCAGGTTCGATCCCAGGCCTGGTTGGGGCGCATGGGGGTAGGCAAAACCAATCAGTGTCTCTCACATTGATGCTTCTCTCTCCCTTTCTCTCTCTCTCTTCTCCCCCCTTCCCTCCCTTCCACTCTCTCTGAAATCAATGAAAAAATATTCTCAGGTGAGGATTAACAAGAAGGAGGAGGAGGAGGAGGAGGAGAAATCATTCTATCTTTACCTTAAAAAACACACACACACAAAAAAAAAAACTCAGATTGATGGGGTACAACAAAAGCAAAGATCCCGGCTGATATCTTCCTCCCTATCTGCATGAAAACACAATTACATGTTTTAAGGCTCTCAAGTCACTGAGATGGGGACTTTCAAATCATTAAATGAGGAACCTTCACTGTTGCTCAACACAGGCCTCAGCACTTTCTCCCCTTCTAACAAATGTGCTACATCCTATTTTGAAACCCAGTGGCCCAGGACAGGTCACCTAGCAGGGCTCACTAACTCCCTGCTGGTAGTCATGAACAAGCTCAAGTCCCAGTCCTACCCACCCTACAGAAAAGGAAGGAGAATACCATTTTATTTAATGACAGCATTCTTTGTTTTGCAGACTCAAGTGTTGCTAAAGAAAGTTGATCATCTCCCAAAAGCACAAGTGTCTTTCTTTCAATGTATTAAAGCCCCCAACTTCCCTCTCACCAGTCATCCACATGATGTTTGAAAGTAGCACCCACTAGGAAGTTCCCTAACTCTTAAAGAAATGTGCACACCACAGGATCCAAGGAGCCCCTCCTAGCATCTGTTTAAGGAAGCTATGATGAGAGAGTAAATGGGTGGGTAGTATTCACAGAGAAGGGGTGCTGCAGCAAACAGAAGAAGACTGAGTAATGAGTGGATAAGACGCTGAGGCATGTCCCTCAGAAACAGTCAGTCACCAGGAAATACGTGTCACCATCTACCACCCTGCTGCCACTTCAGCAAAAGAAAACATAAAAAAGAAACAAGAAAAACAAAAGAGATGAAAAAAGTTTTTAAAACATAAAAAGCCATATATATATATATATATATATATATATATATATTTCAATTTTTTTAGCAAGTGATGGCAATTAAAAAAAAAAAACAAGTCAAATTCTGGAAGAGGCAATTATCTTTCGTGATTTTGGTTCTCCAAAAGGAAAAACATGAGGCTATCTCTTAGAAATAGACATGAATATCTTCCTAAACATCACTATTCACTTCCTGCAACAGAGCCAAAAAGTCTCACTCCAGCTCTTTTTCTTTAATCTGTGGGTCAATTATTGTTCCCATCTGTGAGGTGTCAGGAATACAATGGCACTAATAACATTCTAGCTCCTAACCACACCACAACCCATTATACACTTTCTTGAAACAACTATTTTGTTTCTAAAGCAATAAACTGCTCACAATCCAAGATTAATCTTGTAATAAAGGTGCATGGAATTTTCAAATTTCAAAGGACTCGTGTGTGTAACCGATTTCCATTCAAACTGCTTGATAAACGCTATTGGCTTTTCAACCCGAAACAATATAAGAATGTTCAAATGAATCATTCTCCCCGGAGAATGAATGAGAAGCAAGCAGGAGACAAAGAGGATTTCCATTTCGTCTTTAAAACAGAATTCCTTTTACTGTGCCCCAGGTGGCTCACAAAACAGCAAACGGTGGGGGGGGCGGGGGGGGCAAATGGAGAGCATATGGATGGTACCCATTAGAAGAAAGCAAGAAGTTTAAATTCTCTTCTTCCAACTGGGAATCGAGCTGCCCACCTGCCCCCACCCTCTGATGCCCATAGGCCTCCAATTACTGACAACAGAATATTTGTAAACCCAGCCGGGCATTGTGCTACACTGAGGTACAAAGAAACAACAGCCACTATCTTTGCCCCCCGAGAGCTACCAATCTAGGGTAAGTGGTCATTAATAGTTCCTCACAGTTAAAGGGGGGAAAAAGTGATCCACTCCAAGGAAATCATACACGTATAACTCAGGAGTTCAAATTCTCAAATCATCTGCTTCCCCAGTTGTGTAATCCCCGGAAAGCTTCTACAATGGCCTTCAGATTATTTTGTCTTTTTCTTTGTATCAAGAGCCAATAGAAAAGCCAAAGCCAGGAAGGATAATAATACTCAGAAGGACATGTCAGTCCGAGGGCGTCAACTGTGAAACAACAAGAAATGTGAAAAGTGCTTGTAGCCTTTCCTGCTGGCAAATAAGAAATAAGGAGTGTCTCACATAGCCCATGATCTTGCACCAAATAGGTGTTTAATATCTGTTCATTTGACCAGCATTCTAGATGCAGCTTTCTTATGGTATACCTGGTTAAAATAATAAAAAAAATAATAATAATAAAATTTAGAGGAAATGTTTATGTTCTAATAACTGGCAAGTGTTTGTTGAATATCTGAAATCTCTTCATAACTTTACTTTTAAATAATACTACTCATTGTGTTCTTAAAATTGAGCCATGAAGGCTTTTAACAAAATATTCTGCATTGATTTCCAAAACTATGGCTAGGCATAAGGGTCAACCCCAGAGCTATTTAGCAAATTCAGTTTTCGGTTCCAGGCATCACAATATGGATGTTTGCTTTTGTTTGTCAAGTCCAGATTCATGACCACCGAGGATTTATGAACTCATTTTCAACAGCATGTTTAGATCCTTTTTTTCCCTTTTTACTGCATGTTAGCTGAGAAATAAGACAGATTTGTACATATCAGTAACGTAACAAATCAAAGGTGACTGTCGAACAACTTCCTATAATTTTATTAGTAACAGCTGTTCACACAAAATAGTGTTTGGGCCTGATAATAGCGCTTTCTTTAATGTTACTCCATGCGGCAGAACAAGACAAAACATTCACTGTTTACTGTAGTCAGTGATTGCCACAGACTTAATTACCAACAATCACACATTTTACCTTCTATTGCTATTTCGCACTTCTCTGGGATTAATTCTGCAAAGATCTTAACATTGCCTTGACAAGCCATGATAAAAGTTTCCCTTTGAAGAATGTCACTGCCCTCCTGTTCAACTAGGAAGTTAGACATTAGATTTGTTGCTACAAACACTTGTATTCCCCTCAACCCAAGACAGAAGGTCTGGAGGAAACAGATTCCCTCCCCGATCTTGGGGAGAAAGCAATCCTAACCTTCTTAAAATGGCTTCTCTCTTCCAAGATGTACCCTTTGGGCTCCCTGTTTTCCCTCTACAATATCCAGTCAACACTTTCATTAATGTCAACAGAATGGATAACCTCCCCTTAAAGAAAAATTAATGTAAATGTTGGAATAAAATCACCCTCGGGCAACCATCTTCATTTCCTTTCAAGTATAAGTTTGCCTGGATCATGAAGGAAAAATCTGTTCCTTTTTCTGCTAAGGTTAGCATAGCAGGCAGCCTCACAACTGCAAAAAAAAAAAAAACACGGTCTCAGGTCCTTACAAACGCATCTGTCATAAAAACAATACCTACATTTCATAGGCGTCTCTAAAAATCGAGCCTAAGCCACCTCTTAGAAAGTGCGACTGGGTTTGGTGGTGTTTTGTTGTTGTTTTTAATGAAAAAGAGGCTATCAAATGTATTTTTAATAAACAAAACGGCCACTAAATTATTCTTCCGGTTCTCCTT
Organism: Myotis lucifugus; assembly: GCF_000147115.1. Lineage (NCBI taxonomy): Eukaryota > Metazoa > Chordata > Mammalia > Chiroptera > Vespertilionidae > Myotis > Myotis lucifugus. The sequence continues at coordinate 6,148,954 of NW_005871079.1, forward strand.
TCCAAACGTACGTAAAAATATTGGAAGAGAGATACATGGGATGATTTCACCGTTCAGTAGGGTTTTAATTTGTGCCAAGGTTCCCATCCGAAGAAATAACATAAGTACAGGATTGACAGCTACTATGGCAGCTCTAGACAAGGAATTCACATGATTCAATGCAAAAATCTTACTTTGAAAGGTTTTGTTAAAAGTCAGCTGCCGTTTTGATTTGTATGAGGGATGCTCCCACTTCACTTTTCAGATATAAACTATAAGCACTTTTTTCAAAAAAAAAAAAAAGATGATGGAAGAGGAAATGAGTCCAAATAAGTCCTGACATTTAGAAACATACTCAACACTTGAAAGCTCAAAGAGTACCAAAAATAAGACCGGTGTGGTGTTAAAGCAGCCTCATAAACACCATATTTTGGTATTTACTGGGAGATGCTGTTATTAGGGCTGCTTAGAAGGGTACTTTCATTCTGTGGTTCTGAGTGGCCATCCTAGACAACCACTAACCTCTAGGTTAATTCAGGCAATCAACATCCCCATTCTTCTCTCTCCAGTGAACCAAACAGAGGGGCAGGAGGGAGGGTTTGCATGCAGACCTGTGTGAATGAACTCTCCATATAATCTAAATTTTCCATTCAGAGCACTCCCAGCCTTCTATGTCCCTTCTTGCTCTGTGCAGTTTTCAGTACAAATGTATACCTCTCAAATTTAAAATGTTCTACCTGCAATTGCCAAAATTCTACATTCAACAATGTGGTTCTCCTCATGTCACTGACAAGTAAATCTTAAAAATCTGTTCAGTCACCACCTGTATCCTGATGAGTGTGTCATGAAGAAAAGTGAATGGCAAAAAGCTGATAATGTTAAACTAACTTCTACACAACAAAAAATAACAAGACATGGGATCGTTTCTTTTTTCTTTTTCCTTTAAACTTTCATACTTAAAGCATGGCTGTTATCTTCCCAAATGCCCCCAGCACAGTACTGTAACACACGGGTTTGATATGTGGTTACATTGTACATTAACACTTCCTATCCTGGAATGCGTTTGTATTCAATTGGCTCAAAGAGATACATACAATTTTGTTTTTAAAAAACAACCATGAATTTATCTGCCACAGACTGAAAACACTGCATATCCCCATGTCTCTATAATTTATTCATTATTTTATGGTCCCAATTTCTATCAGGAAGGTTATAAATAAATTTACTTATTCAACAAATACTAATTGAGAGCATTCTATAAGTTTGATACTATCCTAGAAACTGGGATTTACTAGAGACCAATACGGACACAATCCCTACCTTTATAAGCCTCCAGTCTAGAATAGGAAGAAAATTGCACATGTAATTCATTTAGAAGACTGAGAGCATATATTCTTCCATCTAAGACTGGCCCAAACTATGCATGATTTCAAACGGTGGAACCCAATATACAAAAATGTTTTCTAAATCTTCATATTTAATGATTAAGATCTGAGGAGTAAAGATTTCAAAAGCATGTAAAATCAGAACAGGTAGGAAAAACAATGTATCTTCAAGGAATCAAAAAAACAATTCCAGCATAAATATCTGTGACTAGAAGCAGACACTCAAAGCCACTTCTTTTATATAGAATTAAAGATGTTGATGTTTTATAGTGTGTCCTATGTACCACCAATAGAAATATTTAGTTATCAATATTCATGAATATTAATCAATTAAAGGAAATATAATATACTTTATACCAAGAAAGTATAGAAACATTTCAATGAGTTAAAGTATCCCCTTGCACACATGTGTTGAATACAAAGCTTTCAAAGATGTCAAAGAAAATAAACACAAATATAAATGATTACATTTAAGGAAACAAGAAAATAATTAAAAATTAAATATATTTTATGGTGGTAGATTTCTGGGTTCATTTTTTGAAAAGAATAAAAAAATCAAAATATGTAACTACTGCACAATTTGGAACATAGTGGCATAATTGCTGAGTATGAATCAAAATAGCCCAAATTTTACTGCCAGCCTTTCATCTTGGTAGGTAACCACTATTTCCCTTTCTAATTTCTCCATGTTGTTAAGTTATAAAATTTAATGATTATGTGAACAAATGCAAGGGTCTCCTGCCAAATAAATCAATTTGCATTAAAATTGTGTCATGATTTTTATTTCAATATAAGGGTGATTCCCCAATTTAAATAAACTAGTTAAAAATATTGGTGACTCTTTAAACTGTGAAATAATATACCCTATAACCTCCTTTGGATAGGTATCATTTAAAAAAATGAAGGAATAGCAAAACTCATGAAAGCAGCAGGTCCAAAGTTCTCAAAAGAAACCTCTCCCCAATACCATCCCTTGTTAATATCAACCTTGTTCATTTCTCTCCTGGAGAGAAGAAAATCGTGAAATCGATCACACACACACACACACACACACACACACACATGTGCACGCAAACCTACATTTAGTATATAGCATTTACTATATAAATAGCATAGGTACTGCAGAAGTTATGTTACAAAACAACATACCTAGAATATGAAACTGTAGCAAATCTTACATGATGTCTAGGCATCCTATTTCTAACAGAAAGTTGTATAATTTTTAAACGTTACTAATGAATGTAGGTGCTAAATGAAAGTCATAGCTTTCTACCACTTCTAATAGGCCACATTTGGGGGCTGGGGTGGGACAATATTAAACCCTGCTCAAGTATCTAGTAAGGGGGTGGGGGGCGGAATTCTCCACACTACCACCACTTTAGCAGTAAAACTGGTTTAATTTTTTTTATACCTCCAAGTTCATTTTTTAAAGCACAGTATGTTATCTAAATACACAGTATGTAATGAAGCATCCCTAAATGTGTACTTCCCCCAAATTCCTCCTAGACATAGAAACCTGGGCCCTCCGACAGACAAACCCACTGGGCTCTAACTCAGCTGCTAGGAACCCAGAGCTGTCACATTTCAGGCAACAGGAATGGCTTGAGAGACCTCAGCTGACTGATGTGAAGCTAAACAGAAAGAAGTAAAGACTGTAAACGGGGAAGAAGAAAAAGAAAACCGTTCTTAAGTGTCTCTAAAATACATGCTTTTTTCCTCAATCCTGCACATAAACACCCTATACATCTCTCTTGCCCTATTTTCTTCTCAACTGCACGAAATCAGAAAGCATTTTCAGCCATTAGACATAGCCCAAAATGAAAATAAAAAGATCTTCATCTTCCCATTGCATCTCCCCGCCCCTGGCTTCATTTCCTAAAGCCCACTCTTTTACCCAGCCCTTTGCTTTCTGTTCTTTATAAACATGTGCACATTTATCTAATCTGGTTTCACAATGAAGACATAAAGCATGGCATGTGAAGTAACCACTGGTAACTATTTGTGATCATCATATTTTGTTTCTGCTTGTAAGTGATCCAGCACATAAGCAGTTCAGTCCAAAAGGCAACTGGGTCCTTGAACCAAGAGATGGAATGCTCAAGATAAGAAAGAAAACGCCTGTTTCTCAAATCCCAACTGACAATACAATATTTTCTTCCAGAAATGTCTGAGAAATGTATTTATTATACATGCAAATATACTGGACACAAGTGCAGACATTTTTCAGGCCTGTAACTGCAAAGCTGTTTGCTCTTCCTACCACAATAGTTCAGTTATGTTACACTGGCTTGAATGTGAACCCTGATCGTTGGTTCTGAACATTCTCTCAGAGATAATAATCAATAGAATTCCTAATTGAGAACCAACATTTTCTTGC